>NC_142875.1:130602500-130908125 GCF_051225735.1 Oryctolagus cuniculus
CTCACAAGAAGGGCTAAAGTTGAAAAAAACTGGATCCAAATACTGACAAGTATAGAGAGCAAGTGAAACTCTGACTTGGTGGTGCCTGGAAAGTAAACTGGCACAATCCCACAATCACAGTGGAAAAGCACTGAGGAGAGCCCAGGAAAGCTAACATGCGCATCAGTGACCCACTCCTGGGTATACACCCAACAAAAAGACACAGAGCGCTATATACACATTCCTGCAGCACTGATGACAGCCAAAACCGGGAAACACCCAGATGCCATCAGTTGCAGAACAGACAGATACACAGCAGTTCATTCTTACAGCAGAATAAAGAAAACTGAAATGAACAAACCCTGTATCACAACCAGCATGCATCTCCCAGACCTAACATCCAGCAAAGCAAGACAGAGCACCTGCTGATGACTCCACACGTGCACAACTCACAGTCAACGCTGACCTATGGCCAAAGTGTACCAAAAGAGCAGTCCTTTAGGGAGAGGAGGGAGGTGCCTGGGAGAGGGAGAGAAAGCTCCTGACAGGTCTCCGTGGGGGTGCACTGACTGTGTGACAACGTTATGCTGCACGGCACAATGTGTGCACTTTGCTCTATTACACTGCAAGTGACTTTGTGAGCTTGTTTTTTAAATCCAGCTTTTGATTCCACCTCCCATTATGTTTAGAACTCCTTTTAAATTTGAACACAAATTCAGTCATTTATTGTGGTTTGCGTACTTCCCATTTATGTGGACATTATTTTGGATACTGGTATGAGTCTTATACTTAAGTCAGTTTGAAGATTTTACATAAATTATTTCACATCATATGAAAGGCTAAATTGGTTATTTTCCCATTTGTCAGTCTTCTGTTTACTTGTAAAAAAATAATTTCTAGTATCTTGTTGTACAGATTATGTTGCAAAATAAATTTGCAACATAAACATAAAAGAGATGTGCAATATAAATTTTGCAAATTACGTTGCAAAATAAATTTAGCCTAGCAACAAATACTGTTTCCATAAATATCCATATCTATTATAGTGAAACTTTATTTTATATATATTATATATAGACAGAGAAATCACTGTTCTTTAGTGACAATGATGGCATCATTTTGCTGTTTCTTTCTTACAGATGCAGGAGCTGGGGCTGCTGGGGACAGGGTAGATGAGCTCAAGGCAGGGACAAACAGGTCAGTGATCCTGGGATGATGGCGGTGCCGAGGGTTTACACTGATACCAAGGGGCGTAGTCAATAGCACCACAGAAGACGGGAAAACGTGAACATGTTTATCTGTCCACCCACGGATTAGCCACCACTGTTCATTCTCGAGTGCGCACCCCAAGCCTACATTCCGAGAACCTTCAGGCCACCTCCCAACCCCCAAAGTCCCAGGCTGCACTTGGCAATGAAAAGGTCTTGTGGGATCCTAAGCCCATGCGACAGCAACCACCTATTTTGGTAGCTGATGAACACTGTGACTTTCACCCCCAGTAATCTCACAGTGGAATGAAAATGGAAGAGCAAAGGCAGATCTAGGGGTAAAACTGATGTTCTATTCAGAATTACATGTTATCAATCAGGGGCCATCTCTTCTTTGTAAAATGGTGTTAATTCTAAAAGCTTCTCTCAGTCCAAGGATTCTTACACCAGAAGCAGAAGTCAATTTATATGCCACATTTGACTGATAACTTTCTAATGGAGACAGATGAATTTAAGTAATAAGATTATTAATGACCAAAATTTACACTATTTCTATCTGTTGACTTGAATTTGATAATTCCTTCTACTGTTGAGCTAGGTGAGACTGCCAGTATTTGGACATGCAACAAAGCAGAAAAGGTAATTAGTCTGCCTAACAAGATCACAGATGGGTGAACGATAACATGAGAGATGACTGTGAGTGCTGAGGAGAGAACAGACACGTCAGCTGGACTCCTTACTCACTGCCAGAGGTGTCACCAGTGAAGTCACAACTCGAAAATTATTTCAGAGAAAGACTGCGGACGAGGAGATGCTTAACAAGTACTGACGCAGAACTGAGTGTTCACTGGAAAGAAAAACACAGCTATTTCCACACTCTCTGAGCTACCAAATCAGAGTCACCGTAGTCTTCAGACTAAGACACAGTTGTGGGCCTCACGTAGCCGACAGTGATATGAAAGACAAGGAAAAACGAAGGCACTTCAGTGTAAGTCGTGTGTTCCAGATGCTGGCAAACATTCCTAAACGGTCAAGAAAACACACAGGACGCAGGCATTACGTGAGTTCAGATGGGATGGAGAGCTCTTATACAACTGGTGGCATGTAACTTGGATTTAAGCAGAAAACCAACAGCAAAACAGAGACCACAGAAGAGCTTTCCTATGTATGTAAGTATCTGGAGATGGAAGGAGGCAGGACGAGTCAGACCACACAACTGAAACTGGCTGGCGTCCCATGTCCCCAAGCCTAGCCTAACCATCTGCAGTAAACAGCTGTGAAGTGGCTGAATAATCTTCTCAGAAATCTTACTGAAGGTGGGATAAAGCCTTTTTGCCAACAAAGTACACCTAGAGTAACTCGAGATCATCCAAAGTCGGCAGAAGAACACCGCATCAACAGAACCCACACTATATAAAACTAAAATACTCAATAAATGTTGAAGAGATGAACTCGGGAAGCTGAGGTTATCAAGTTCCCACACCTTGTCCCTCATCTCTGTGCTCCCCCAATCTCTGTGCCTCTATGGCAACTGGTGTCCATCTCCTGGGCTAGTGCCCACAACCCTGTCATGTGACAGTTTGGTTCCAAGCCACTATTGCGCACAAAGGAACACAAGCTGGGTGTGGTTCCTTGTAAGTCAATGTCTACAGTGGATGTGACTGTATGTAAACATATGGCTGCATGTGGCTGTGTGCAACTGTATTTAACTGTCTCTGCACCCCAGCCATGAGGACAGGAGTGTGACTCCATAGCCATCAAAAATCAATGACTGGGGCCTGTGCTGTGCCATAGCAGGTAAAGCCACTGTCAGCAGTGCCAGCATCCCATATGTAAGCCGATTCAAGACCTGGCTGCTCACTTCTTATACAGCTCCCTGTTATGGTCTGGGAAAGCAGCAGAAGACAGACAAAATCCTTGAGCCCATAATGAAGCTCCTGGTTCCTGGCTTTGGATGGGTGCAGCTCCAGCCATTGCGGTCAATTGGGGAGTGAACCAGTGGATGGAAGACCTCTCTCTCTTGCTGCCTCCTCTTCTCTCTGTATAACTCTGACTTTCAAATAAATAAATAAATTGTTAAAAAAAATCAAGGACTGTTCCTTGTATATTTCTCACCAACACTATAAGTAATATATATATATATAATATATATAATATATATTATATATATATTTATATAATATATATATATATATATTTATATATATATAATATATATATAAAAATATATATATAAATATAAAACCCATAAATGGCTCCAAGTTATTCTGATCCATCAAAAATCTAAATCTGGAGGCCGGCACTGTGGCTTAGCGGGTAAAGCTGCCATCTGCAGTGCTGGCAACCCATATGGGTGCCGGTTCAAGACCCGGATGTTCCACTTCTGATCCAGCTCTCTGCTATGGCCTGGGGTAGCAGTAGAAGATGGCCTAAGTCCTTGGTTCCCTGCACCCATGTGGGAAGAACCGGAGGAAACTCCTGGTTCCTGGCTTTGGATTGGTGCAGCTCCTACCATTGTGGCCAATTAGGGAGTGAACCAGTGGATGGAAGACTTCTCTCTCTGCCTCTCCTTCTCTATGTAACGCTGACTTTCAAATAAATAAATAAATCTTTTTAAAAAATATTTAAATCTGCTTGTCCTGGGCACTAGGCCTTGGACACACAATAAAGATGCCACTCTTCACATAAGGCACATTGCCTGGCAAACTTAAAACACAACAAAAGCTCAGCAACCAGCTCGCCAGCTAATTAATAGGATTTCCACTGGGGCACAGATACATGAAGACGTACAGAATCTGAAAACTGATTATCACTTCAAATATCTGATATACACCAAATTAAATCTGCCTTTCATGAGGTAAAACTTACAGATGAAAAGTAAATGAGATTAAAGACTTGCAAACTACTTCTGAGAGAAATCATTTACTAAATTCTTTGCAGATGGAAGAAAAAAGATGTCACTGAATAACAGGTAGATGATGACATTTCATTTATCAACACTACAACAAGTCTCCAAGAAATGACAGTTCCTGGAAGAGAGACAGGAGGCTGAGCCTTCTCTCTTGGACACAGGCTTAGGACCTGCAGAGTCAAGTGCAGGCAAACGGTGAGCTACAACTCCACTTCAGTCTGAAAATCTTAGCTCACCAGTAAATTCTTCAGCACTGGGCCAAGAACCACTCAGTCATGATGAAGCATAACCCCACAGTGAAAGCATCATCAATGTGTTTATCTTTTTTTTTTTTTTTTTTTTTTTTAATTTTTTGACAGGCAGAGTGGACAGTGAGAGAGAGAGACAGAGAGAGAAAGGTCTTCCCTTGCCGTTGGTTCACCCTCCAATGGCCGCCGCGGCCAGCGCGCTGCGGCCGGCACACCGCGCTGATCCAATGGCAGGAGCCAGGAGCCAGGTGCTTTTCCTGGTCTCCCATGGGGTGCAGGGCCCAAGCACCTGGGCCATCCTCCACTGCACTCCCTGGCCACAGCAGAGGGCTGGCCTGGAAGAGGGGCAACCGGGACAGAATCCGGCGCCCCAACCGGGACTAGAACCCGGTGTGCCGGCGCCGCTAGGCGGAGGATTAGCCTAGTGAGCCGCGGCGCCGGCCCAATGTGTTTATCAAATGGGATCTTCGGAGTTAACATTCCAGAACATGACGGAAACTTTGTGGCATTTCGCAGATTCATGACCGTTCTGCACTGGTATATAATAAATACGGTTGTCTGAGACAACACAGGCTGGAAACAGGGACACGTTTGCTATCCCTGCTCAACACTTGCCCAAGCTGGGATTTCATGACTGACAGTGCACACCACCGCCCTTTCATCAAATCTTCATTTTCTGGGAGACAGTGATCAACTTGGCAGCCCACTTACAATCAGTCCCACGTGAGAGCAGTGTGCATTTAATGCAGGCTGTTCCAGGAATGCCCCCTGAATGTTAAACTAAGCCACAATTTCAGCTGAAGCAACTCCACGCGACTGTAGCTTCTCCCACACACCACTGCTGATTGCTCTGTCAGCCAGACAAGTCAGTTTCTGAGTACCTCAGCTTTCAATTTTTAAAATGAGGTTTACATATTCTTCCTTCACATCCCCTAAAGAAACTGGGAATTCAGGGAATGATTTCAGTAAGGCAGATTCACCTGCTGAACATGGGCTCCTTGTAAAGAGGTGATTCCGACCAAGGTCAAGACTGCTCCTGTGCCCCCAGCACACTGTCTATGTGGTTAGGGCAACAGCACAGATGACCACACCCTAGGCTAGATTATCTCAGGGTACTTAGCATGAACTCAACGCCTTCGCCACATTTTTCTGTGCTGCACAGGGTCATGTTTCAGGATTAATTTCAAGCTCATTCATGACACTGATAATGCTGCCAAAATTCTTTTAAAATCCTATTTACTCATTTTATTTTCACTGTATTTTAAAGGCAGAGGAACAGAGACCAGAGAGAGATTTTCCATCTACTGGTTCACTTCCCAAATGCCTCCAAAAGCTAGGGTTGAGCCAGGGGGAAGCCGGGAGCCTAGAACTGAACGTGAATCTCCCGTGTTAAGTAGCAGGGACACAGGTACCTGAGCTATGACTGCTAACCACCAGGGGGTGCATTAGCAGGGAGCTTCAGTCAGAAGTGGAGCCGGGACTCAAACCCAGGCACTCTGATATGAGATATGGGCATCCCAAGCATCCTCTTAACCACTGCATTAAACACCCCCTCCAGGAAATACAACCAGAATTCAGACACGAGATCCACCACTGCCTCAAATTCCCCAACTAGGACTACCAGGATTGCAACAGTGACCTGAAGTACTGAAGGTAGGGACAGCAGGCAGGCAGCACCAGCAAACAGCTCCCACTGTAATTTTTAACTGAAATAGTCTCTCAAGATTGGGAACAGACTGCCCTACTGCCTTTCTATTCTTAAATTCATAAACAAAATAATACCTATCTAACCAGTGTGCACCAGGTTATAAGGGGTCCATCATCCTAAACTACTACAAAATACACACACAATGTTTCATCCAATATAAAGTTACTTATACACACACGTGGGCTCCATTCATGTCTAAGTGGCTTGTTCCTGCCAACAGCCACTAGTCAATGGGCAATGACAAGTTAAAGCAGACTTGAGTGGAAAACACAAAATACATACCGGATTTCAAAGACTTGGTAAGTATAAAAAAAAAATTGAAGTTCCTCTTATTAATGTTTCTATTGCTTCTATATTAAAGTGATAGTCTTTTTTTACTTATTTATTTTCTGATAGGCAGAGTGGACAGAGAGAGAGACAGAGAGAAAGGTCTTCCTTTGCCGTTGGTTCACCCTCCAATGGCCGCCATGGCTGGCGCGCTGTGGCCGACGCATCACGCTGATCCGAAGCCAGGAGCCAGGTGCTTTTCCTGGTCTCCCATGGGGTGCAGGGCCCAAGGACCTGGGCCATCCTCCACTGCACTCCCTGGCCACAGCAGAGAGCTGGCCTGGAAGAGGGGCAACCGGGACAGAATCTGGCGCCCCGACCAGAACTAGAACCCTGTGTGCCAGCGCCACAGGCGGAGGATTAGCCTATTGAGCCGCGGTGCCAGCAAGTGATAATCTTTTGGACACACAGGATCAAATGAACTATACTATTAACATTAATTATACTGGTTTGTATTTTCTTTGAACACTGTTAGTACAGAACATCAAAATAAAAAACCCACTAAGCAAATAATTTTTTCTAATATTAAGACTCAAAAGTTCTGGATCTGCATTCAGAGTAAAAGTGATACAGGTACAGGATTCAGGACAAATATTAAAGACGACAGAACAAGAGAACAGGAAGCAGCCTCTGCTGACCATGACCTGGTGTCAGGAACTCTGAGTGTCCCAGTACAGTCACCCTGCTTTGCAGAAGGGACATCCACATTGGGAAACTATGTCAGCCAAATAAAAGTGCATGTAGAAAGTGTAACAACTATGGTATGATACCACAACTAAACGATCCATATGGTGATCTTTATTATTTTAACTATAAAATTATTATCTGAATTACATAGAGTTTTTATGCATCCTTCAACTGGAGACCAAAGTACCTTCTAAATTTCATATATAACAGTTAATTGAAAGTTATCAAGAATTATTTATTATTTTAATTTTGCTTTCTCTATGTCACCCACAAACTGATCGCTTTGCTAACAATGAAGAGGCAATTTTGGTGCATATGAACACACAGAATCCAACACTGATATCATCTATTAAAATACAGATCTACAGTTTGTGTTAAAGACGGAGCACCTTAGCCCCGACATTACACCGCTTCTGAAATTACATTCCATTCCCCTGATTACTCTGCTAACGATATTATTCAAGGAATGTTTAATTTCCCAACAGCATTCCCCCTTGCCAACCTCTCGCCCTTTATTTCCACAGCCTTTATCTCCTCAGACTCCCCCTGAGCACGCTGTTAATGATGGTACACAGAAGTGAAACTTAAAAAAAAAAAGGCAATATAGCAAATATTGCAAATGGTTTGCAATCCAATGGCAAAATCAGCTTCTAAATCTCTGTATCCATTTTCTTTGCCTCTAAATCTGATGTATTGAAAGTAAATCATTATTTTTATTGAAAAATATTCCCCTAATCTAACAGCCCAATCTTTTACTTCTTTTGTGTTTAGTAAATGATGTGCCCCCCCCCCAACTCCAGCTCTCACTCTCTTAATCTAAGCTGGCTCTCTGACACACTGTACTGCCCCTTCCCATGTCTGAAGATTCCTGCAGTATCTGCATCACTCATTTCTCCTACCTAATTTCTGTTATGTATGAGTTGCTTCCTAGGAATGTATTATCTACTTTTCTAGGTAATGTAAAATTTCAGGTAATAAAATACTGAAATTATGTTAAATTGCGTCTTAGATAGCCTTTGCATTGCTCTTAACTATTCATTGCCTATTATCAAAGTATCCCAGGGTAAGATTGCACTGGTTAGATTCTGACATAGGTTAAAGACTTTTTATCTAAGTGCCAGAATTCACCATCAGTGTAGTGCAACAGTTAGGACCGCAGTGTGGAAGCAGAATGCCATGCCTCAGGTCCACTGTGCTAGCTGTGTGACCTTAGGCAAGTTACTTTTTCCCCCAGTTTCTTCTCTGTAAAATCTAACTGATATGATATCTATCATTTATTTAAAACTCAATTAGGACTCATGAAAAAAAAAAAAATACTTGGAGAACACCCCACACATCAGAAACATTCAGTAAATCAGATCCTAAATAACAGTGCTCAAAATCCCCAAATTAGAACACAAGGTAATTGAAATTCAAGGTAATTCTGCTCTTCCAATCTGCTCAAAATTCTTACAACTCCAAAGCAGACAGGAACCAACAGGAAACTCACAGACACTCACCCTGTAAAGGAAAACCCAGTATCTTTAATTCCTGCAAATGCAGCATTTGATGTGCATGGATGCAGATAAGACCTCAGGGTTCACTATTCATTTCCAAGTGGTCAAATCAGAACTATTTCCCCAACTGCAAAAAATGGCTAGGAAAGGCCACCTATGTAGTCAATTAAAATGTAACAGGTGCGTGCTCCCGAGCATAAAGCCTTGACTCAGACTGATGGTACCGCTTATCCTGAGCAGTAAAACTCATTTTCTCAGTGAATCACGTTTAATGATGCAATGGAACCTAAGTTCCTATGGAAAAAAAAAAAACAAAAAAAAAACAAGGTTTCCAATGAGAATCTTCCAGAATGCATGTAGAATTTTTACACAGGAAACCTGAATAATTAAGTATTTAAATGAATACGTGGCAGAAATATAAATACCACTGTGGCATGAAATCCTTGAGTCTAACTCTTCGGTAGGTGAGCACAGGTTAGGCTCTCTCGTCTCTGTCCCCCCTTGTTACTGCTTAACAAGAAGAGACTAGCTGGGGAAGCCTGAGAGACCACTGGAGCATGCGTGTGCATGCGTGTGCATAAACGCTTGCCCATGGGTCTCTAACTGGGCATTTCCTGCTCCTGCAGCAGAACGAGTGAGGGCAGCCAGCAGTGCTCAGTCTCCAGGCACTCTCACCCCGCTGGGCACGGCTGCTGGCTGGAATGCAACGCTCCCGGAAGACCTTGCTTAGATCCTGAGCTACAACCTCTTTTCAGCTCCATATCCTGGCGAACTGTGGCTAGATTCAGGGCTTGCATCAAGGGAAAACTGCAAGTCCCTTCTGCTTTCCCACTCACCATCGTCCCTGGGCATGTGTACCTTCGGTCCCTTCAGGAACCACCTGGAGTGGCAGCTATGACAAAACGGACTCTTAGGATTTCTGAGCCCTATCATTTAATAGGACCCCCATGGATCCTATGTAAAACAGCAGAAACACAGGGGAAAAGCCCCTAAGGGAAAAGGGAAAAGTGTGTTCCCTCCCTGTGGGTCTTCCACGTCTGCTGGGATGTGCAGAGGAAGACTCTGACTGCAGAGCTCTGAACAACTATTTGGTTTGGCAGTCACCAGGCATCATTCTGGAGCTGTGTTCCGCTGCTGACGAGGTGGGCACCTGTTCTTTGGCGGAGGGAGGGCACAGGGCTCAGGTGTGCTCCCTTGAGAAGTTTGAGGCATGAAGTAATAAGACCCTGCAGATATCCTGAAAGATGCAGAAATCTCAGAATCCCAACGGCCACCAAAGTAGATGTCTGTAGGTGTCACACAGTAGGAAGGTATCAGGTCCCAACTGAATATCCTTACTATATTACTCTACGAAGACCTGTATTTCCATTTCCAGACTGAAGGAAATACACCTGTTCTTAATAACTCATGTAAATACTTCCACAACATTTGGAAAAACAGATGAAACATGCAATCTGAACACTGAAATAAAAGTTTCAAGAACAAGAATAAAAAAAAAAAAAAGAAAATGTCCTACCTCCCATCTCGATCCCAGTCATACACCTCTACTTTGATCGTTCTGTCCATGGGGGAAAAACACATATTAAATTACATATTAAGAATAAAACATTATGAGAAATAAAAAATAAGATATCAGACTTTCTTAGATAAACCAGTATAAGCATGTAGGTTTTACAAAGTAATCTGAAAATGATTTTGCTTATGACTGTAACTGTATCTTAAAGTAGGTTTGCAAAATCTATTTTGATTCTCTACAGGGAGTAAGGTAAGTATATAGAGGACACAGCTCTTCTATGAGGAGCGAGGCACTCAATTCTCCATGGCTGAAGATCTCTGTCTTGCAACAACATTTCTGACACTCAGCATGGGGCAGCATCCCTGTGGGGAGCAACTGGGACTAGACTAAGTTACCGGAATTAAGACTTATTCTATGCATCTGCTCTCCCACAATATGGCGCTGGGAGAGGAGTAAACAACTTCTACACAGCTGCCTCCAGTTCGACCAATAACCTGCAGGAGCTGATCCTGCTCCTGATTGGAGGAGAGCAGCGTACTCGGCGTGTGGGTAGCAGAGTTGGGATTGGTGGAAGAGGACTATAAAGGAGGAGAGAGCAACATGCACCAGGAACATCTAAAGGATGTGCCGCTCCCCCACGGAAGTGGGGAAAGTAGCAGGGGGAACCGCCCTTCCACGGAGGTGGAAGGATCGGCAGCCAACCCGGGAAGGACCAGCAGCAAACCCGGGAAGGGCCGAGCAGACTAAAGAACAGCGCAGGGTCCTGTGTCGTTCCTCCGCGAAGAGGGGGAGCGACACATCCCTCAGAAGTCTTGTCAAAACCTAGAGTACTGGTCTCTAGCTCAGTCAGTCACTGGGGCCTGTGAGTCTGAGTTTCTACCAGGATACCTATACTGAAGTTGCTAAGTGGAAACCACCTGATGAGAATGAATAACGAATTCAAGTGGAATGATGAACCTCAAAGCAACCTTAATTATACACCGATAATCACTCTTTGAATCACTCGTTGATGGCATAACTTCCATTTTTTAAATAGAGAAGTAGCAAGATAACTAAAACAACAATGACACTGGGTGTTAACTTTTCATGGTTGCTTTTCTCTGGGGATGTGTTGGTTTTTATATTGTAACTCTACAAATAATTTCATTTAAAAACAGGAAAAAAAAAAAAAAAAACTTGGACATTAAGAAACGTCCAGGTACAGTGTGGGAAGATGTGTGGGACTACTGCACTGAGCCACCTGTAAAACACCAAAGTCCCCCTGTTCTGCATCTGGGGCTCCTTCACGAAGGGACAAGGCTGAGCAATGTCCTCAAGGATCTGCCGGAGCTGGTGACAGCCCAGCCACACGCCGGCACCTCCTGTGTACCTGCTCCTTCTGCTGCAGACTTGACGCAGTGAAAATACCACAGTGACTTCAGAATAACGAGTACAAACCTAAACTAACAATTTTCTAGCGCTTGGAACATTTTTGTTGTCAGAAAATCCATCAGTTTACCCAAATCTTAATTAGGTAAACTATCCCTTTTCCCCAAATCATTTGGAGCTTTTTAAAAGTTGTTTCAAATTTTTCAAATAAATCATATGCTTTTATAAATAAACATCTACAAAGGTAAATAAACCACTTTGCTGTTGCCTGAAATCTGGCTTAGATGATCAGATCCGCAGTCAACAATCAGCGTCTCAGCCAAGCTGTCCCTTCTCTCACCTGTCGTAGTCTCCGTTGCACAGCGCTCTCACGGAGATCTTGAAGGCCTGCCACACAGGGTTCAGGGTGTTTTTCACAACTTCTGTTTTATGGCAAATTGTAAAACTGTTTAAAAAAAAAAAAAGAGTTTCCCATTATTTTCATACTCCAATTAGTATGTATTGTTTTGTCATCCCTTTCTTTTTGTGCAAAACTTACATTATGAGGCCCTCTGTTGCTGACGCATCATGCAATAAAAGAAGACATAAATTTAAAACGTTGAAGAGAAAGAGAACTTGTGGACAGTTTAAGGGGAAATCTTAGTCAAAGGGAAGGGACAGGGCTTCTTTTTTCTTTGTAGGTTTATTTGTTTATTTGAAAGGCAGAGTTACATGGTGGGGGGGGGAGGAAGGGAGGGAGAGGGAGTGAGAGAGAGATTGAGATTCCATCCACTGGTTCACTCCCCATCAGAAGGTGACTCATTGGGAGTCACATTGTGGTGCAGGAGGCTACACCTCCGCCTATGGTGCTGGCATCCCATAAGGGTGTTGGTTCAAGTCCTGCCTGCTCCTCTTCCAATCTAACTCCCTGCTAATGGTCTACGAAAGCAGTGGAAGATGGCCCAAGTGCCTGGGCCCTTGGACCTGTGTGGGAGACCTGGATGACGGTCCTGGCTCTTGGCTCCTGGCTTCAGACTGGCTCAGCTCCACCCCTTGCGGCCATTTGGGGAGTGAATAGCAGTCTGAAGACCTTTCTCTCTGTCTCTCCCTCTCTATGTCCGTAACTCTACTTCTCAAAGAAATAAATAAAATCTTTTAAAAGAAGGCGACTCATCTTCCCAGGGAGGCATTTCTGAGTCAGGGATTCTTCTGACTCTTGCTAACCATTCTCCTGTGTGAGGCACTGGTGGAGACAGCCAGCAACACCTCACGAGGGCAGTGCTAACAGGACACTGGGGCAGCTCTCCCAACACTCAGGGGTGCTGCTGTAGAAATATGCATGTGTATCACAAGCAGCATTAGGAAGAAAATGTTTTTATTAAATCAGACCCAGCTGGCAAAAATACTTATTCCAAAGGAACATTATTACCTAAACAGGAACGCAGGTGAAGTTGAAAAATGTGAAAAGAAAAATGTAAGAATTTATAATCACATATAATTATGGTTTTTAATTAATGGTCCCAGTAGAAATTTAGTTTTACTTTTTCTCATAAAATGAACCTCAAACAGGACAGCACATTTTTGAAATAACTCCATAATAAAGCTAAAAACAAGGGCTGGAGTTGAGGCACAGCAGGTTAAGCCGCCACCTATGGTGGTGGAATCCCGTATCTGAGTGCCAGTTCAAGTCCACACTGCTCTGCTTCCGGTCCAGCTCCCTGCTGATGTGCCTCAGGAAGACACATAGAAGATGGCCCAAGTGCCTGGGTCCTTGCCAACTATGTGGGAGCCCCAGGAGGAGCTCCAGGCTCCTGGCTTGGCCTTGGCCCAGCCCAGGACACAGTGCACATTTGAGTGTAAACCAGAAAATGAAAGATTTCTCAGTCTTTCCTTCTCGCTGTCACTTTGTTTTTGACATAAATGTCTTCAAAGGCTAAAATATCTACAAATATAGAGATCTACAGTAAATATGGAGCACATGAAAGCATTTTTGCTCCGTGAGTCTATTAAGACACAACAGTATTTGAAGCTGGCTGTGAACTAATGTTTGTATGTACAGATACACAAAGTTTTCTGAAATGAGCTTAATTTTTAGCAAGAGACTTTTAAAATGATTTGATAATACTGGATTTTTAAAAATTTTTAAATTCTTTAAAAATGTTTAGATTTTATTTACTAAGTGTCCGTTTTACTAGTATAATAATGAGTTGATTTTATTTACTAAGTGTCAGTTTTACTAGTGTAATAATTTTTTTAATAAAAATGTCACTAGTACCGTTAAACACATGTAATTTGAATTCCAACAACTGCACAAGTAATCTTGAGAAATAAATAAGACTAATAAGAATAAAAATAGAAATCAGGAAACAATTGGCTCACGTAGGAAGAGGCACCACAACACTGGGACTTGAGATATTTAAACCTTTGTTTAGTTTTTTCCCACCTTTGAAAGGACTGGCAAACATTTTTTTTTTTTTTTATTTTTACAGGGGAAGTTAGTGTTCAGATGCAAATGACAGGATCACATTTTCACCACCAAAACAGAAGGGAAGAATACCATGTTCCATTATTTTACAGGAGCCGCATCAACCAAAATCCCATAATGATCATTCCAAACTGCCCAGTATATCACTTTAAGTGGAAAACCTTCTATTTTTATGTTACAGACTATACAATTGCTTGGTAACAACACACTCTGTAATTTTATTTATACCTAAGTTTAGCAGTAGTGACAGAATTTTTTTCTATACTGTTTCCTTCGTTTTTAACTTTCAAATGACATTTTCTCTTTAGCTAATATTTTATTATGCACAGTTAAGGCAGACAAAAAATAGAAATATAATGCAAGGTGGCACCAACAGCTAATGGTTAGGTTCTTCTTACAAGTCAGAAAAACTTCCACATGTACTTAATCCTGTGGGTAACTGTTGCTATTACTCCATCTGAAATTGGGTGTTACACAGGTCACTAAACCTGCCCTTGGTCCTACAGGTATTCAGAAGCACAATCATGATTTAAACCTAGCACACAGAACCTGAGTCACATTTTTAACCCCAAACTTTCTCATGAACACTGACAGCACAAAGGAAAGACAGAGAACACTTAAATATATTTAAGGGTAGAATCACACCCATGAAATTACTCTCTACAATCCCATGAATATGCATTCAAACCACAAAGAAACCAATCTAACGACCAGTAACAAAGATCTTCAACTTACTACATTATGATCAAACATGTTACTGAATCTTAGGTTCAGATTATCACTGGACGAAAAGAAAAAAACAACTCACATAAAACACAACCCACATAGTCTATTTCCTTCTGTAAGAAGAGCCTATAACAAAACACACTTGTTGCAGCATTTTAGGTTTTTTTCAAAGTGCTTCCATAGTATGAATGCAATTTCATCATTTTATGAGGAGTGGAAATGTTTCTGTAAAACTGAAAATTACTCATTATAACCAAACAAAACATAAAATGCTTATAAAGTCATATATCATAACTCACTAACTAACTCTGTCAAATAAATAAATTTTAAAAAAAATCACATTTTTTGAAATACCTAAATATTTTACTCCATTTATCAGTGTAAAGAAAAAAAAAAAACTTGTATTCAAATATCTGAATAAAAAGCAGACCCACCTGCCATCTTCATTACTTCGATAAAAAACAAGGAAAGGATCAGATTTTCCAAAGAAGTCTTTCTTGTCCAATTTGTTGGCACAGAACTGCATCAGAACGGCATCCTACAAACAAAAATAATTTTAAAAAGCTCAAAACTTGAGCTATAAATAACCAGTAACTGTGGCTCTCACATAGGACTTGACAAGACAACCAGTTTGCCATTTTAACGCGAACAGACAAGTGTGGGAGAGTCCCAGGCAACACAAAATTGTTTTTGAAAGGACTGAGCGAGTTTTCATTCTCGTCTAAAACTATTATTTTTCAAAAACCTTTAACATTTTCCTACTATAAAGAAATAATAATCTTGATGACTCTGGGCCATGGTATTGGAACACAGTATTTACTCAAAGCTACAGTTATTTACATACATAGTTTTAGAACATATGTTTTTTTTTAATTGTTGTTTTTAATATTTGGGAAGTATTTGCTAAGCCCCTGCCACACACTGTTAACGCACCAGATGTTGACATGTATTCGATGATTCGATGGGAACAAGACTCACTCACCACCCATGAGGGCTCTACCACAAGTTCATGAAATATATGTATCATGAGAAAGGTATGCATGGATTTCAAAAATTCTGCACATCAAAATAAACGTATATTTTGAGTACCTTTAATTTTTTTTTAAAAATTAAGAGAAGAGTTCTCAAGTAGTTCAGATACAATTCAAAGAACACAGTGATCCACCCCCTCTTCTGTTTTATAATTTTGTGCTATTTTTAATTTACTTTATAATCATAATGTTTCACTGAATAAAGACATCAACGAATTATTAAAATTCATATACTTTCATTTTAGTTGATGTATTCGACGATTCGATGGGAATAAGACTCACTCACCACCCATGAGGGCTCTACCACAAGTTCATGAAAAAACGGTGACTTGATCAGCATAGCCCGGACTGTTAATGAACAACTTAATACATTATCCCTCTTAGTAGTTTTTTTGTCTGTTCTACTTAATATGACTGGTTTAATTCTGTAATTAATACACAGTTATTCTTAAGTGTTGAAATTTAACTGAAATGTGATCCCTGTTAAACATAAGAGTAGGAATAAGAGAGGGAAGAGATGTACAATTTGGGACATGCTCAAGCTGACTTGCCCCAAATGGTAGTTAGAAACATGCCAGGGGACTCCAATTTAATCCCATCAAGGTGGCATGTACCAATGCCATCTCACCAGTCCAAGTGATCAATTTCAGTTCACAATTGATCATAATGAAAGGACTAAGAGTCAAAGGGAGCACATAAACAAGTCTAGTACCTGCTAATACTAACTGATAGAATAAACAAAGGGGAGAGTGATCCAACATGGGAAGCGAGATACTCAGCAGACTCATAGAATGGTGGATGTCCTAAACAGCACTCTGGCCTCAGAATCAGCCCTAAAGGCATTTGGATCTGGCTGAAAAGCCCTTGAGAGTATTGCAGGCATGGAAAGCCAAGACACTCTGGCAAAAAAAAACAAAACAAAACAAAAACAAACAAACAAACAAACAAACAAACAAAAAAAACCCTAAATGAAAGATCTCTGTGAGTGAGAGCCCAGTGGAAAGAACAGGTCTTCAAAGAACGAGGTACCTTTCTCTGAAGGGAGGAGAGAACCTCCACTTTGACTATGACCTTGTCTGAACAAGTTAAGAGTCGGAGAACTCAAGGGGCTTCCATAGCCTTGGAAACTCATGACTGGTGCATAGGGAGATTACTGATGCCATAAACAGGAGTGTCAATTTGTAAGTCAACAACAGGAGTCACGGTGCACTTACTCCTCATGTAGGATCTCTGTCCTTAATGTGCTGTGCATTGAGATTTAATGCTATAACGAGTACTCAAACAGTATATTTCACTTTGTGTTTCTATGGGGGTGCAAACTGTTGAAATCTTTACTTAATGTCTACTAAACTGATCTTCTGTAAAAAAAAAAAAAAAAATAGAGAGAGAGAAGAAATTATCAATTCCCAACTTGACTCTCACTGGGATTAAACATGACAATAGGTCTGATCTGATTTCATCATCATTTAAAAAATCATCTATTATTTTTCACTTTATGTTTGTGTGGGAGCAAACTGTTGAAATCTTTACTTAATGTATGCTAAACTGATCTTCTGTATATAAAGAGAATCGAAAATGAATCCTCATGTGAATGGAAGGGGAGAGGGAGTGAGAAGGGGGAGGGATGCGGGTGGGAGAGACGATATGGGGGGGAAGCCATTGTAATCCATAAGCCGTACTTTGGAAATTTATATTCATTAAATAAAAGTTAAAAAAAAGAGTAAGTTTATTTTTAGTGCCAAAAAAAATATGTATCATGAGAAAGGTATGCATGGATTTCAAAAATTCTGCACATCAAAATAAACATATATTTTGAGTACCTTTAAATTTTTTTAAAAAAATTAAAGAGAAGAGTTCTCAAGTAGTTCAGATACAATTCAAAGAACACAGTGATCCACCCCCTCTTCTGTTTTATAACTTTGTGCTATTTTTAATTTACTTTATAATCATAATGTTTCACTGAATAAAGAGATCAATGAATTATTAAAATTCATATACTTTCATTTTAGTTGAAAGGCAGAGAGTCAGGGACAGACACAGACAGATCAAGAGACCTTCCACTGCTATCTGACTCCCCTAATGCCTGCAACAGCCAAGGCTGGGCCTGCTGAAGCCAGGAGCCCAGAGGTCAGTTTGTTACCCATGTGGGTGCCAGGGACCCAAGCACTATCATCACCTGCTGTCTCTCTGGTTGTGCATTAGCAGGAAGCTGGACCAGAAGCAGAGTAGCCAGCAATTGAACTGGGCGCTCTCAAAGGGGGTGCTGGCTTCCAAGCTGTGATTTAACTGCTACATCATATGTTCTCCTCTTAATTCCCTTTTAATATGGTATTTGTGAAGTACTCTCAAAGTTTACAATCTATTTGTGAGATTGCTACTTGTAAATTATACCCGAGCGCAGCAAAATGTATCACTAAGTGCATTTAAAATAATTTGTATGATATTGGAAGTCAAGAAAAGCAAAGCACATTCATTTTCTTTGGTAATATAATTACCTGATTATCATGCCAAACCCATCATCTGTATCAATTTATATAATCAAGCACTCATAATCTACAAGTAGAAATGTAAACAAGCCAGAGCATCATAAATCATCGAAGCTGAACATTTTTCAATTTGACACGATCAGCATTTGTTTAAGGCAGAAAATGTAGTTATCTAAAAATTAAAACCAATCTTTTAGGGGTTTGTGTTTTTTAACTGAGAAAAGATGTGAAAAACTTGACAACGCAGTGGAATGACCAAGGAATTCAGGTAGTATCAACAGGTCACAGCGGGGAAGGCTGTCTGGTGAAAATGTTACCAGTGTCTAAAAAGCCTCTCTCCCTCGCCACTTACTTACTGTGCAGAGTGTGGCAAGACCTACCAACTATCCACCCAAAATTATCCTTCTTTCCGTTCAATGATTCCAGAACATTCTAGAGAAGATGACGTCATCTCTCCTTTTCATTCACTCATCCATTCACTCACCTATATAGGTTGACACTGCTTAAGCAATGCTCCAGCGGGGACCTCGGAGTGAGCGCCTGCAGTACGAGGATATCTAGCCTGCGAAGGTCACACTTTGTATCTCACATCTGCGACCCTATTGGTACAGAGCCTCTGACTTTACTGTCTAACATACAGCTGTGATCACTTCTTAGAGCGACACTCATGATACAGCAGGAGAGATTCTACCCAAATTGACCATGAACATTTTAAACAAATTTAAAAGAAGAGAGGCGCGAGTAAGAGGGACATCTCTAGAATCCCAAACCTCTCAGCCAGGATCACTTCCCTTACAGCTGTGAGGACAGCTGGAGACTGGATGCTCCTTTCCAGGAAGAAGCGAGGAGAGAAACACCCACGATGACCAAGCCATGAGATCAAGAACAGGAGAGAGGAGGAAGGGCTGTCTCACCAGGCATGGTCTGAATGCTCTTTAACCTCCACATACAGTAAAAAGACTTTGCCAGAGAGTGTTGTCTAAGAATGTCTTACGCAGGGACTTTCTTAACACATCCTTGCAATGCACCTAGACCAAAACATGAATTTCCAGGAAACATTCTGATATGCTGAACACACCTAACGGATCAGTGAAATGTGCATACTCTAAGCTGATTATGAATGAAACTTCAGAGATTCTTCATATTACAGTATGGATTTCCATTCAATCACTGATAAACTAAATACCAATTTTTAGTTTAATACCAACTTTTAGTTTTGCAAATTATATTCCTTAAGGCTTGCAAAATGAGTAATTGATTCAAAATAAAGACTGTTTCCAGTGCAGCAAATTAGATAACCTTGGGAAAAATATGCTTTTGCAATTACCCGAGTTAATAACTCAGCAGGGATTCCATCTGTCTCAAGCACAAAGGAAACTCAATTTTGGGAGGCAAATAACCATTTATATCTCTCCTAGAAATACACCAGCATCATTGCCAAGCATTTTGTTTTGTTCTCTTCTGCTTCATTCTTCCTGATAGATCTTCAAGGCCTCTCTTCAACACACCAACCCAACACATTGAAGGCTTTTCAGTGAAGAAATGCACTCGATGTTTCTAACAAATTCAAATGTACGCACCCAAAGTTCATGCATAAACTTGCTTCTGCCATGTTCCCAGCTCAACTGGTGCCATCAACATCCACTGGGATGCCCAATGAGGCATCCTGCACTCCTCCCTATCCATTCTCTGTTATCCTCCTACTCCTCACCAAGTTACGCCATTCGGCCTCCAGCACTCCCCCAAAATCTTCACTGCCCCCACCCTGGTCTGGGCAAACTTTCTCTCTTACCTGGACACGTACAATGGTCTTATCCCCACTCTTCAACCTATCCAATTCATCCTCCACTCAATAGACAGAACAGCGGTCTTAAAACTGGGAAGAAACCATGCAACTCAGAACAGAAAATGCCTCAAGTTTTCCCTCTGGACTTAAGACCTATGCAGGATCTTCAGGAAAGTCTACAAATGACTCTGACCAGTGTTCTCCACCTTCATGCACCAGCAAAGCTTTTCCTGGATCATTCCACACACGCAGTCCACGGCCATCTCACCTTAGAATCCTTACACAGCTGTGTGCTCGGCTAAAATTCAGCTCCTTGGCTGACATATGACTACTTGTTTAGGTCTCAGCTTACCTGTCGTCCTTTCAAAGAGGCCAAAGGCACCCCCTCTCCAATATAAATCAGATTCCCACTCTAATCTCTCACAATGTAGATGAATCTCACGGCACAAATTTTACCTGCACTCACCTGGTTAATGCTTCTTGTGCACAAACTATCTATTTAGTAATAATAAGGAAGAGAACTATGTTTTTTTTTTCTTTTTTTCCTCAGCAACATATTCCAAGTATCCATTCCAGGGACATGACATTTTGTGAATAGTGGTAAATCACTCAATTATCACTGAGAACAAAACATAATCTTTACAGATAATTTTAATCTACTTTTTGTTTTTTTGCACAGGCAGAGTTATAGACAGTGAGAAAGAGACAGAGAGAAAGGTCTTCCTTTTCCAATGGTTCACCCCCCAAAATGGCCACTATGGCCAGCACGCTGCAGCTGGTACACTGCGCCGATCCAAAGCCAGGAGCCAGGTGCTTCCTCTTGGTCTCCATGCAGGTGCAGGGCCCAAGCACTTGGGCCATCCTCCACTGCCCTCCTTGGCAACAGCAGAGAGCTGGACTGGAAGAAGAGCAACTGGGACAGAATTCGGTGCCACAACTGGGACTAGAACCCGGGGTGCCGGTGCTGCAGGCGGAGGATTAGCCATGTGAGCCACAGCGCTGGCCCTCAATCTACTTTTAAAACAAGGAGTGAGGATAATATGACTTCTAAATTATACTTTTACTTGGCATCTGACTAGATATAAAAGTCATATGTGTAATCAATTACCTAATATTAAATTGAGATCATCAGGACTGTAACATTAAAAAATAGACATTTGTATAAATTCATGAGTTACACATCTCTCAAACATTGCCTTTTTATTTCCACAGAGCATCCACCTGGGAAAGGTATTAAGATATCAGCACTTTAGAAGAAAACATAGAGGAACAACGTCTTGATATTGACATTGGCTTTTACTTCCTCTACATGATACCAAATGCACAGGCCCCAAAAGTAAAAATAGATAAGTGGAGTGGTCTCTAACCAAAAAGATCATGTATAGCAAAGAAAAAAAAATCAACAAAATGAAAACATTGGACGAAAAGATGTGCAAATCAAGGATCAAACAAATGGTTAATCTCCAAAATATAGAAACAGTCAGTTCCTACAATTCAACAGGGGAAGAAAACTACAGTCAAACAAAAAAACACAGCAGCCTAATTTAAAAATGGACTATTGTGGCAATGATTTATATTTCTCTTTGTTAAAAACAAACAAAAAAACTCTAGAAGACAGGATTTTAATTGTTTTCACCATAAAGACATAGTTAATGTTTGAGGAGATGGATATATTTATCCTGAATAGATATTACACATTATATACATGTGTGTTTTTTAAAATTTTTATTTTATCTGAAAGGTAGAGCTAGAGAGAGGGAGAGGGAAAGACATAAGATGATCTTCTGTCCTCTGATTCCCTCCTCAAATGGCTGCAGCAGCCAGGGGCTAGGGCAGACAGAAGCCAGGAGCCAAGAGCTTTTTGCGGGTCTCCCACATGGGTGCAGGAGCCAAGCACTTGGCCCATCACCTGCTGCCATCCCAGGGGCATCAGCAGGGAGCTGGATCAGAAGTGGAACTCCAGTACCGAAGTAACGCATATTTAGGATGCTGGCATCGCAGGAGGCAGCTTAACCTGCTATCCCGTAATGCTGGCCACTACATATGTCTTTCAACATAACATGGTACCCCATTAATATGTACACTTTGTACACCAATTAGATTTTTTAAAATTAAAGAATGGGCTAAATAATTGAATTGACATTTCTCCAAAGAAGGCACAGAAATGGCCATCAGGTATGTTTATCAGAAGCACTCAGCATCACTAGTCATTAGAGAAACACAAATCAAACCACAATGAAGGATCAACTCATGTTTGTTAGAATGGCTGTTATCAAAGCACACATACAGAAGAGAACAGATGTTGGCAAGGATGTCAAGAAAAGAAAGCCCTTGTACACTGCTGGTGAGAATGTCAAATGGACAATATGAACGGTCTTCAAAAAAACCACAGAATTAAATGATTCAGAACTCTCCATTCTGAGTATACTCACATAACCAAGAGAATTCAAATTAGTAACTAAACGGAGTATCTGCACGCTCAGTATCACTGCAACATTCTTCACAAAGGCCAACAGGTAGAGGCTCCCTAACTGTCTTCAAGTGGGTAACAATGTTGCACACATGTAACAAGTATGTAAATATCACACACACACACACACACACACACACAACACTGAACCATGGACTCCTATCCAGCCTTAAACGAGAAGGGAATACTGGCATTTAAATCAACATGGATCAATCTGGGGGATATTAAGTAAGTGAAGGAAGCCACAGAGAGGAAGATAAATTGCTACATGACACAACTTCTATGAAGAATCTAACAGAAAACTCATGCGAGTAGGGAGCAGGAAGGCAGGTGCCAGGGAGGGCAGGAGGGAGAGACCCAGAGTTCTCAAAGGGCCCGGAGCTTCAGCAATGGGAAACAGCAAAGTCCTAAGGAGCTACTGCCCAGCACAGCACCTGCAGTGAGCCGTACTGTACTGTGCTAACACCTCCAAAGGTGTTAGGGGGCAGATCTCACGTTAGCCTTCCTAGCACAACAGCAATGAATACGCAGGGAGGAGGAACTTCCGGAGGTGATGGACAGGTTCCTTCTGCTCACGGAGTTGATGGTTTCATGAGTGTCCTTCATCTCTGCACGCGTCCAGTTGTACCCATAAACTATGTGCAGCTTTTTTATGTCGGTCACACCTCAAATCAACTACATTACAGAATTACAAATGCAGAAATTAAAGCTCCAACAATAAAACCCCACTCAGCTCAACAGTGAAAGCAGCCGGACTGGAAATCAGGTGGCCTGGCCCCAAAGTTTACACTCAATGTAAAACAAATAAGTGAAAACATGTTGCAAAGACTCAACAAGGCAGATCTGCATGGTGTTGAGGGTGAAATAAAATTATATCATTCAAAACTCTAAATAATGCTGACTGGCACTTTTAAAATTTCCTAAATTACAAACAAAAAAGGCCCTGAATCTTCTGAAGAAACCATGTACACTGCTTGGAGTGTACTTGTGTGAAATACTTTATCAAGGTTTTTAAGTACTAAAAGTGACATTGCTCAACAGGGCTGTGGCTACGAATCAGAACACAGGAAAACAAAGATGAAGTTAGAGCAAGAATGTGGACAATATTAACACAAAAAGTTAGATTTAGATGAATACTTTCTAAACATAAGATGTACATGAAATGTCATTCCAGATATTCTTAAAGATTTAGTAGCTGAAGAGGAGGTCAAAGTACCCAGATCACTAACAAATGCCACTTCTTTTGTATGGAAGACATAGTAGAATTTCCCATGTTCTTCCAAGCAAGACAACAGAATCCAAAGTGGAAGACATTAAAGATTCCGCCTGGCCAAAGCAAATGTATGCCCTCGGTATCCAGGTTCCCTCTGGAAGCAGCATTGATGGTAAACTCACACAGAATCATCCCAGTGAATTCAAGACTTTTACAAAACAGCAAGTCAACAACACCATCAAGAACTTCTACCAGGGGCTGGCATTGTGGCCTAACAGGTAAAGCTGCCACCTGCAGTACCAGCATCCCATATGGCACCAGTTTAAGACCCAGCTGCTCCACTTCCAATCCAGCTCTCTGCCGTGGTCTGGGAAAGCAGTGGAAGAGGGCCCAAGTCCTTGGGCCCCTGCACCTACGTGGGAGACCCAGAAGAGGCTCCTGGCTTCAGATAGGCACAGCTCCGGCCACTGCAGCCAATTGGGGAGTGAACCTGCGGATGGAAGACCTGTGTGTGTGTGTGTGTGTGTGTGTGTGTGTCTGCCTTTCTGTCTCTCTCTCTCTCTCTTCCTGCCTCTCCTTCTCCCTCCATTAACTCTTTCAAATAAATAAATAAATCTTTAAAAAAAAAATCTACCTTATCGGCCATGAACTTTTTTCTTTCCTTCCTCATCAAACACATTTTTTTCCATGTACATATGCAACTACAGAACCAAGATGATTAGATGACATGATTGAGAGAAATCACTGTGTCACTTTAATCCTGCTTTTCTTTGAAATAATTATTTTTATGAGAAAGTTAAAGAGAGCGGGGTACAGAATAGAGAGGGAGAAGAGTAAAGAGAGAAACAGAGCCAGAGAGAAACAGAGAGAGAGAATATCTCCCATTGCTGGTTTACTACCCAGATGGCCCTAATGGCCATGCCTGGCCTAGATTGAAGCCAAAAGTTTTACCCAGGTCTCCCATATGCGCGCAGGGCCCCTAGCAGTTGGGCCATCTTCTGCTGATTTCCTGGGTGCATCAGAAGGGAGCTGGATTTGAAATGGAGCAGCCAAGACTTGAACTGGTATCCATATGAGATGCTGGCCTTGCAGGCGATGGCTGAACATGCTATGGCACAACACCAGCACCCATTGTGCTTTTTTTTTTTTTTTTTTGACAGGCGGAGTGGACAGTGAGAGAGAGAGACAGAGAGAAAGGTCTTCCTTTTGCCATTGGTTCACCCTCCAATGGCCACCACGGCCGGCGCACCGCGCTGATCCGATGGCAGGAGCCAGGTACTTCTCCTGGTCTCCCATGGGGTGCAGGGCCCAAGCACTTGGGCCATCCTCCACTGCACTCCCTGGCCACAGCAGAGAGCTGGCCTGGAAGAGGGGCAACCGGGACAGAATCCGGCTCCCCGACCGGGACTAGAACCCCGTGTACCGGCGGCGCCATTGTGCTTTTTAAGAAAAAATTAGAATGCGGGGCCAGTGCTGTGGCGTAGTGGGTAAAGCTGCCACCTGCAGTGCCGCCATCCCATATGAGTGCCGGTTCTATTCCCACCTGCTCCACTTCCGATCCAGCTCTCTACTGTGACCTGGGAAAGCAGTAGAAGATGGCCCAAGTCCTTGGGCCCCTGCTCCTGCATGGGAGACCCAGAGGAAGCTCTTGGCTCCAGATTGGTGCAGCTCCAGCCGTTGTGGCCAACTTGGGAGTGAACCAGCAGATGGAAGATCTCCCTCACTCTGCTTCTCCTTCTCTCTCTGTGTAACTCTGAGTTTCAAATGAATAAATAAAATCTTTAAAAAAAATTAGGATGAGATTTCTAAATTTAAGTATTTGTATCATTTTTGTAGACATGTTTAGTATCCACAAAATACTTTCACACATCTTATACAGTCAGGTTTAATGTTACGGTAAGCACTGATCAGAGCTGGAAGAGCTTTTCAAATTATTCAGTGACTGGTTCACATTCATTGTTTTCTGCTTCAAGCACAGAAAGTCAAAGTGAGTAGTGGAGCAGCCTGAGAAGATAGCACAGAGCTCAACTTGAGTCGTCTCTCAGAGCACTGCGCCACAGACAGGGGCAGGGTTGTTACCCAACGGGGAAAGCCAGGAGTGAGCTAGGAGGGGCAGGCCCGAAGCAGAAGGACAATGAGAAGAAGAAAAGCAAGGCCTCTGTTTGCGTATACTTTTACCGACGTAAAATCTCATGTTTGCCTTTAGTTCTCTCTGTAAGGCTACTACGGCTTCCTAGGATCCCACTGTTCTCCATCCCTGCACCCAGAATCCCAAAGGTATGCAATCAATCAGAACACTCAGTTTTCGTCATTCACTGCCAAGTAACAGCCAATGTTTTCCTGACAAAACTGTCTCAGAAATACATTATGTAAATAAAGTCACAATATATACCTATTTAAAAAAAATCAATATAATGCAATAAATGGCAGCTTTCCCCAGGGTCAAAGCTTTTGGCTTTCTTGGGGAAACTTCTGTTGCTAAAATCATCAGGTAGAAACTGAAAACTAAGGGTGCTGGAGGCGTAATCGAGGGCAGACTTCCTTGCTCCAGAAAGAACAACTCCCAGAGATGTGCAGGGCCACAGCAGGCCGACAGCACCGGCAGCCCTCCACGAGCCGCCATGGAGTCACCATAGCACTACATCTCTTGTTGACTTGAAATCACTGAAGTCAGTGAAGGGGCGCATCACTAAGTCACTACTAAAAATAGTAGGTTTCCAAAAACAGGAATTATGCGCTTCCAGCAGCCACATTCCTGGTGGAAAGGCAGCTGGTCCTCTTCCCAAAGTCGGCTTCAAAAGACAGAGTCTGCACACATTCTGGAACAACTCAATTAAAGTACGCGTGGAGCAAAAGAGGTCACCGGGAAGGGCTCAGCTCAACTGACTGCAAATAGTGCCTTGGGAATTCCACACCAACTTTCAAAACTTTCGTAGGATTTAGACTGATGGGTATAAGCAGCCATTTGATAATTATACTACTAACAGTGTCAATGCTGGCTTTTAACAATATGTTTTACTCACCAAAAATACTAAATTAGCTGATGTCCGTTGCTGGACTGTGAAATGCAGTCTCAGGTCAACACATGCAGGTTACAGAACTAAGCAGCACTTAGTTTTATCTGTTTTTGCTCAAGTTACTTGAGAATTAATGATTTAGCTACAGTTTCAGAAACAACATTTCGCAGAAGTCTAACAAACATGTTTTAAACCAAATATTGACTTACCCTGCAGCAGTTCAGTTCCTCTGCTGTGAGTATGATTGTTCCACATTTCTTCCCTGGGATTCCTCTAAACCAACAGAAACACATCTATTAACACATAATGCACATTAATATTCTAAACAGAATTAATATCAGATACTAGAAGTTAACAGTATGTATTTTTACAGAATTAAGAGTAGGCTGCTAATTTGTAAGCTCTATCCTATCAAAAATGCATTCCCAGTTTCAATCTTTAGTTTATCCCATAGATAGAACCACACTTCCCACTGAAGTGAAATGACACTGCTTTCAACATGTCCATTTTCTCAAGAACCTTCAATATCTCCATGGGGTCTAACATTTAATATGATAATGTAAGACAACACAATGAAACTTTCTCTATATTTTCTAAGTTGTTTACATTTTTAAAAATAAGTATTTAATTTGAAAGGCAGGGTGACAGAGAGGGATACAGAGATGGAGAGAGAGGGAGAGGGAGAGTGAGACAGAATTATCTTCCACCTGCTGTTCATTCCCCTAATGCTGCAACAGAGCCTCTCCAGGATGAAGCCATGAGCCCAGAACTCCATCCAGGTCTTAGGCATGTGTGGCACAGTCCAAACACTTGAGGCATTTTCTACTGCTTTCCAAGGCACATTAGCAAGGAGCTGGACTAGAAGGTGAGCAAACATGCTCTGATGATTTGGGATGCCCAAACTGCAGGTAGTCATTTAGCTCACAGCACAACCATTCTGGCCTCAAAATTTTCGACATTTCT
The DNA here is from genome assembly GCF_051225735.1 of Oryctolagus cuniculus. NCBI lineage: Eukaryota > Metazoa > Chordata > Mammalia > Lagomorpha > Leporidae > Oryctolagus > Oryctolagus cuniculus. The sequence goes on from NC_142875.1 coordinate 130,630,105, forward strand.
AAAACCCTGAGTTTCACTCTTTCTCGCTTTCTGTGAAGGTGGTTGCTCTTTGTGCTTGCTTCTTCTCTGCTGTGACCATGTGCTGATACACTGTCAGATGCTTACTGTTCCCTACTCTACTTCCATATCCCTAATGGAGCACCAAGTTCTCTGCACCCCTATTGCGCTTTAAGTCAGTAGCACAGAGATTAGCATTCCTTACTCTTAAATGGTTAAAATGACTTGCTTTCATCCTATCTTTACTCAAGTTGGCTGTAAGCTCTGGAAGAACAAAATTCATGACAGAAACCATTTGTAAGCTGACAGTTAAGTACCTAAACATAGCCAGTGGTCCACATATAAGCAAGTACATCATATATAATCAAAATTAAGCAAAAGTAAACCCCCAGTCGACTGCCACCTGTCTCTGGTACACTGATGCTCATACAGCTTCCAGCTGCCTACAAGAGTGAAGTTCACAAGGGATATGCAGAATGCATTCTGCCCTGTCCCCTGCTTGACACAATGGGACAGAGCCAACTCCAAACTCGAGTCACTGCTTCCCTAAAGACAGAGTCATGGTCTCTTGGTTTTATCACAAGCCACAGCTCAGAGCTTTCTGAGTCCTGGGAACTGTAGATCCACACCCAGAAAGTGCTTCAGTCTGCAGGAATGTATTTCACACCTCATCATCTAACACAGGTATTGCAATAGAGACACATTCCTGCCCTAATCCTCATGCATAGAGGATCTAAAGTTTTTATATCTTGGTGAGAACAAGCAGAGAAAAAGAAGTCAAATTATTCTGAGTTGTGATTATATTAATGTACATTATATTCACTCTACAACTGCTTTGTCGTTTTTTTTTTTTTTTTTTTTCTCACCATCCTTAAAACTCTCTAGAAGAGCACTATTCCGGCTCAAGCTAATGACACTACCTCTAGTTTGTTCAGGAAACCACCCATCAGAAAACCTCCTTTCCACCATTTCTTTACATTAGGGTCACCGGGCATGTCAGGATCTTCCATTTTCTCTAGCTCCCTGTGACTAAGAGATCAATTAATTTAATTGTGTGTGTGATTTTTTTAGAATGTTCCAGACATTGTTGTTAGCATACACTGTGGTTTGAATGTGTTTCCCCAAAATTCATGCTTTCAAATCCAATCTAGACTCAACACCGCTGGGGGCAGGGCGGTTACTTTGGAGAGAGCAGGTTGTCAGAAAATGAAGTTTGGTTTCCTCAGCTTTCTCTCATTCTTTCCACTGTGTTTTCTGGAACTCTGTCCAGGTCCTCCATGTGGGTAGCGGATCTTCCGCTACTTTCCCACGGACACTAGCAGAGAGCTGGATCAGAAGTGGAACAGTCAAACTATGAACCGTTGCCCATCTGGATGCCAGTGGCCACTTAACCTGCTAGGTCACAACGCCAGCCTCATCATTCTTTCACACACAGTCACTTGCCCCACTGCTTTCTGCCATGAACTGAAGGAACACCGAGTGCCAGCTCAGACCATGGTCATGAACTTTCCAGCCTCCAGAACCACAAGTCAAAGTTCTTTATAAATTACCTCTTCTCAGGTATTTTACAGCAATAAAAATTAACAAAGAAGAAAAATAGCATCTTCCTAATACTCTTAATCAGCTAAACGTTTCAACCCAACTGTGTCTTTCCTCTCTTACTTTTGTCTGTGACTCATAAAATTATTTTTCAACATCACGACAAACTAAACAGACTGATGGAGCGTCTACCCGAGAACACTTTCCATGTTGGATAAAAGATACAACGGTCTTCACATATGTTCTGATAACATGGCGAGAAACTACCAGCCAATGAGGGGTGGAGAGTGATGGGCAGAGAAGACAGACCCATGAAGACGCTGATCTCGGGCTTCTGTTAGCCTGGTCACTTAGGGCACTGAGATGAGAGGGGGGAGAAGGAGAGGGAAGACACAGGAGGTGGGAAGTCAATCAAAGGCCAGGTCAAAGCAGGCAGCCTGGATCCCACACGCTCCACTGCCTGACTGTAGCAGGAATCACAAAAATTCACTTTGGAGGGGAATACAAAAATAAAGCCCTGCCTTAAAACCTGGTGATGAATGCAAACAGTTAAATCTGGTGGCCTGGTAATTCAGAGCTCATCCAGGCTTGCTGCCATCATCGGTACTACTTGGGTAGTCACCAAGCCTTCAAACGTAGAATTCATTTAATCCAAGTGATCACAGGTACCTCATAAACCCCTCTGCAAGAGTTTTTCTTCATATAATATCAGTTTGTTCTCAATTAACATTAACAAAGTACAAGTGAAGTCTATTTTATTATATCACAAAATACTCAAGGAATAATAAACCATGAATTAGAATCTCAAAAAATAAAGCAGGCTAAAGAAACAGACACATTTAGAATATTAGAAATATTATTCATAGCAAACAAAAATGTAAATAAAATTATGCACACTATTTCTAACATTCAACAGGAGAAATATGTGTAACTCACAAGGAATTAGGAGAATAACCAGGACTATCTGGAACAAAATGGCAAACCCATCATGAAAACACAGAATGCCAAAAAAATTTACAGAGCAGGTATCCTCAGTATCCAGTCAACAGAATGGAGGTTGTTAGTTGTTATCTATAAATACTAACCTTGAATGTAAGTGAATTAAATTTTCTAGTCAAAATATTTAGGTTGGCTGAATGGATGAAAAACCTAGAACCCACTATATGCTGCCTACAAGAAACCTAGTTCACAAAGACACACATCAACTGAAGTAAAGGGCCAGAGAAAGATAAAGCAGGCAAACAGAACCCCAAAATAAACAAGAGTAGCGATCTGCAAATCAGGTAACACAGATTTTAAATAAGAAATTGAATAAAAGAGATAAAGAACATTGCATTTTGATAAAAGGTTTGATTCAGGGGCCAGAGCTGTGGCATACTAGGTTAAGCTTCAGCCTGTGGTGCCAGCATCCCATATGGGTGCTGGATTGAGTCCTGGCTGTTCCACTTCTGTTCTGCCTGGCTCCCTGCTAATGGCCTGGGAAAGCAGCAGCAGATGGCTGGAGTGCTTGGGCTTATGCATCCACGTGGGAGGCCTGGAAGAAGGTCCTGGTTTAAGATCAGCCCAGCCCTGGCCATTGTGGCCATTTGGGGAGTAAGCCAGCAGATGTTAAGACCTGTCTCTCTGTCTTTAACTCTGCTTCTCAAATAAATAAAATAAATCTAAACAAACAAAAAAGGTTTCATACAACAAGAAGGTTGAACAATCATAAATATACATGCATTGAATACAAGATCACCCAGGTATATGTATAACAAATACTGTTAGACCTAAAGAGAAAAATAAATTCCAATATGATAATAGTAGGTAACTTTAACACCCCACTCTCATTTGGAGAGTAAACCAATGGATGGAAGATTTCTTTCTCTCTCTCTCTCTCTCTCTGCAACTTTGCATTTCAAATAAAATAAATCTTTAAAAAGTTTTTACATGTTGAACTTTAAATCAAGAGGCAAAAATATTATTTTTAGAAGAAAACAGACTTCAGGATATTGAATTTTGTTAAGAAGTTATAAAACTACAAATTGATAAAAAGAATGAAAACCTGACACTAAACATGAGAATCTGTATTCTCAAAACACAAAATAGAGAAAAAACGTTAAACACCAGAATTTGTTCTTAAAAATAAAAATGACATATTAATATCAATAACAAGGTATTAAAAATTAGTAGGAGATGGCTAATCCCCTCACAAGAAAAACTGAGCAAAACCAAGAACAGATGTGTCACGAAAGATGAAAACAAAACAAGCAATAAATATACAGAACAATGTTCATCCACATTGGAACCAGAGAGATTCTAAGTGAAATATAATGAAAATGCTAATGAAAATGAAAAAGCCTAATAACGTCAGGTTTTGACAAGAGGTAGAATCAAGTGGAATCCTTTCATACCCCTGTGAAAAGTCACTGTGGGATGACCATTTGCAAAACAATTTGGTCATTTCTAATAAATATCAAGCTGCTTATATTAATGTTCTCTAAATGCCATAATAAATTATCTCGGATTTAGAAGCTTAAAATAACATCCACCCATTATCTCTGCTGAGGTTTCACAGGCTGAAATCACGGGGTCTGCTGTCCTAGGTGCTGAACTAGAGGCTTGGAGAAAATCTGCTTCCAGGACCATGCAGGTCATTAGTCAACAGCCTTTAGTCTCTTCTCATGGTTTCCATGTGGTCCCCAAATCTCCAAATCACCAGGAGGAGGCTGAGCCCTTCCCACCCATAATTTCCTAACTTCCACACCCCTGGTACCTCTGTGTCTGCCTTAAAGTGCTCACATGGTGACAATGCATCTATCTACCCACGTAATCTAGCATAGTCTACTTATCATAAAGGCACTAATACAAACACAAGAGTGACATGGAGGATCAAGGGAGCAGAATCCTGCCTACCCAAATCTACCCTAATGATACACAGTGCTCTCACAAACACCTTCACCCCCCACCCCCAGGTCCCACACCATCTAACATCAACTCAGTCCAGAACTCTCATCTGAATCTTTCAAGATTAACTTCAAAGTCAGAGTTACACACAGAGAGAGAAGGAGAAGCAGAGAGAGAGAGGTCTTTCATCTGCTGGTTCACTCCCCAGTGGGCCTCAAAGGCCAGAGCTGTACAGATCTGAAGACAGGAGCAAGGAGCTTCTTCCAGGTTGCCCACGTGGGTGCCGGAGACCAAAGACTTAAGCGATCTTCCACTGCTTTCCCAGGCCATAGCAGAGAAGATTGGAAGAGGAGCAGCCAGGACTCGAACCGGCACCCATATGGGATGCCAGCACTGCAGATGGTGGCTTTACCCACTATGCCATAGCACCAGCCACTGATTTGAATCCTATCAGCTCACAAGTTCCAAATCTCAACATCTGAATCAAATAAACCAGGCACCACTGAAACTCAGGATATTATCCACCATGGGGTAGCAGCACTCCCATCAGGAGAAACGTATCTCAAAAGAAACAAATTATTTGCTCCCAAAATATGATAGGTCAGCCACAGAGTAACAGTTGTACATATTCTAGCTCAACTAGGGAGAAAATGGAAGGTAAAATGGAGTTTGGTGACCCAGCTGAGCAAACTCTGTTAGTTTTCCCCAGCTTGCACCCCACCCTCTGTCATCTGTCCTTTTACAGGAAAAACATGGAGAGATTGCAACTGAGTAGTTTTAGCAACCTGTTTTCTACCAGTGATATGGGGGGGTCTGACAATTCTACCTCTGCCTCTCCTTTTCTCTTCCTCTTCCCCCTTCTCTTCCTCTCCTTCTTCCCCTCCCCTACCCCACACTCTCTCCTCCTTCCCCTCCATCTCCCTTCTTCCACCTACTGTCCCTTTCCCTCCTCCCTGCCCCTGTCGCTCCCCCCACTCCATTCCTTTCTCCCTTTCCCACTTCCTTTTCCTCTTCTGTCTCCCTCCCTCCCTTCTGCATATGCCACAGGCAACAGGCTCCTTGACAGATGACTCATTCCCAGATAAATCTCATTCCTATTGTTGACTTCCTCTGCTATCACTGAAGGAATGTAGGGGCTCACACACTTGTACTCAATCTTTTTAACAGTCTTTCTTTCCTGTGACTGAATGCTCTGATTTTCCAAACTCCGGGAAACACTGGCAGGAACTGCAGACTCACATGCTAATTCTTCTTTACAGAGTACACTTTCCTGACACTGAATCTCTTCATGTAACAGTCTTTGGCCATTCGTGCAGGCTCAGGATTTCCAAACTCATAAAATCTGGTCAGAAACAACCTGAGTGTTCACCGACATGCTCTTCCAAATTCTCCCATCCTCCACCCTCCACCCGGCGAAATATTTAATTATAAACTTTAGGTATCAAGGCCCCATTTCCAAATAGCAAAATACACATTAGTTGCTGCCCTAACAAACTTTCCTAAGCCTCATTATTAAACAGTTCTACAGGTCAAGATTTCAGCAGGCTGAGCTAGGTGCCCTGCTTAGGGACTCATACGGCTGGAGTCAGGTAGTCTGGGTTCTTATCCCAGAGAATCACTTCCCAGAGAATTAACTTCCCAGCCCATTCAGGTTGCTGACAGAACCCATTTCCTTCTCAGGGTGTCCATGTGGCTCCCTACATCTTTAAGCCAGCAAATGCAAACCACATCCTTTTCTTTTCTTTTTGGTATTTATTTGAAAGGCAGAGAGAGACAGAGAAAGAGACAGAGACAGAAGGACAGAGAGAATATGAATGAATCAATCTTCCAGTCGCTGATTCTCTCACCAAATGCCTGCAACATCTAGGTCTGGAGCAGACTGAGGCCAGGAACCAAGGGCTCCATCCAGTCTTTGACCTGGTGGCAGGGACCCAAGCACTCGGGTCCTCTTCCTGTTGCCTTCTCAGGCACATTAGCAGGAAGCCGCACTGGAAGCAGAGCAGCCAGGAATCAAACTGGTGCTCCCATATGGGTTGCTGGCATCCCAAGCAGCGGTTTAAACCCCTAGGCCACAATGCTGGCCCCTCAGCTCATGTCTTGGGTCTGTTTAATTTCCTCAACTCCTACTCTCTCTGCCTGCCTCTGTGCCTCTCATTCCCACTTCAAAGGGCTCCTGTGACTGCACTGGGCCTACATAAATAATTCTTAATAAACTGCCCCTCTTCTGCTAAACTGGCTAGCACCCTTGATGACATCTGAAAACTTCCTATTTGTGTAAAGTAGCACATAATTACAGATGTGACAGCAGGCAGCAAAGATGGGGGCACATAATTCTCATTGCACATACCCTGTAACCCTAGAATTTAACACCCAGGCATTCAATGAGACATACAATTATTTACTGCACCATTGCTTATACAGAAAAAATAGCTAAAAACTGTAAAACAAAAGTCTAACAACTTGATATTAGGTAATACGTTCATAACAAAAATTATTTTGCAACAACATAAATGAGTAAACAAGTAAAATTATTAAGTAGTCTACTGACCATATATTAGATAAATCTATTTATAATTCATAAAATTGATACAGAAATAAAAACCAGACTGCAGCTTCAAACATTACATGGATGATTCTCACAAACTGTCTTGAGCTAAACATCAAGTCTCAGAAAAACGTATCTAGTTATAGTTCAAATAAATAACCCAAGAAACATGAGAAATGAAATAGAACATTTAATAATAATAGGAAACAGCTACTACAAGGTTTAATATTTTAGAACATCATCATGCTAAGCTAGAAGGAAAAAGATGTATCATCTTCAGAAACATAAAATGTTTCCTGCCTCGAAACATCTCCCTCATCAGCTTTCCCCCATGTTTACACTTTCAGGTTCTCACTTGATAAACTATTCTTCACTTTTCACAAAATGAAAGGCAAATGAACCCTCCTCATCAAATGCACATGTTGACTCCCACACCTGGAGTCAACTCCTTCTCCCTTTACCCCTTGTATGTTCTCCCAGGGTGGCACCTATTCCCTATGCTGAGTTTCAACCCCAAATTCATAAATTAATGTCTGTGATCATGTGTGACCCTGTGTGCCTGTGACCTTGTCCGTACAGCCTCATCTTTTTGAAGCCCAGCTTCCCTATCCGAGACATTAAGATGATTGCGCAGTTTTAAATGCCACACGAGCAGTGAGCGTAAGCAGAGATCAAGTGCTCAGTAAATTACAGCTACTACTGTGCATTATCGCTATGCATCACTTGGAGTTTGGAGTTACAGAAGGGCAGCAAGCAGGCACTGTTGTTTCCTCATGTCCTCAGGGAGAGATGTTAGCGTTTCTTGGATGCTGTCTAAACTTCGGTTGATTTGAACCGCAGTTGATTTAGCAGAGGGATTTCAGAAAGCTGCAGCTAAACATTAACTCAAGGTGGATACACAAAAACAGTAAGAAATGCAACCTGTAGTGTGCCTTCCATGTAACCTCAGCATGGATCAGTTTATGGTTTGAGGTCTCTGGTGAGCTGCCCCTGAAGATACTGGGATGAAAGGAGCAGGGAGAAGGAGATGGGTGACCAAGAGATGGAGAGGGAGGCCATGATATGGAACATCAAGAAGCCAAAGAGGCAGAATGAGAATTCTAGGAACTTCACCTATAAACGCAATGGACTAACCTGCAGTTTGGACCCTTCCTGATGGCACAAACAAATGCACACACTGGAAGGGGCTAGAGGCTCCAACGAGGTCTAGTTCTTAACTGAGTGACAGACAAAGCAGCACCTTGCTGAGGCCACAGTGGACTGTTTCAGCTGGGATCTCAAACACCAAAGACAAGTTCTTCTTTAGAAAATTAAATGTTAAAAATATTAATGTAATTATCAAAGTTAGCCAGTGGCACAATGCAGGAGTGACGTAGCACCGCACTACCATCTGGCAGCACCTAAACAATTTATGCACGAGGGTCCTGTCACACTGAAACTGTGCAAGGGAGCCAGCATCGCGGCTCACTAGGCTAATCCTCCGCCTGCGGCGCCGGCACACCAGGTTCTAGTCCTGGTCGGGGCACCGGATTCTGTCCCGGTCGCTCCTCTTCCAGGCCAGCTCTCTGCTATGGCCCAGGAAGGCAGTGGAGGATGGCCCAAGTGCTTGGGCCCTGCACCCGCATGGGAGACCAGGAGAAGCACCTGGCTCTTGGCTTCAGATCAGCGTGGTGCGCCGGCCGCAGCAGCAATTGGGGGGTGAACAAACGGAAAAAGGAAGAATTTCCTCTCTCTCTCTCTTACTGTCCACTCTTCCTGTCAAAAAAAAAAAAAAAAAAAGAAAAGAAAAAAAAATTGTGCAACCCTAAACTACCCAGTCTCAGGCACTGTGCTTCTCCAAATAAAACACATCGAGACAAGTCCCTAGGAGAAAACCTAGAGCTTAGAGAGAATAAATCATTCAAGTAACCCAGTGTAAAACACATGATGCTGAAATACACACGTACAACTCTTCTGTCATTCACCAACATCAATGACTTGCACCTAGGAAACAAACCTGCCATGAAACCAAGGTTCCCTTGCTAGTGTAAAAATTCTTCCTAAGACCTGGTATCTGGATCTTAAGCCACTAATACATGAAAATGATGAAGTCGGCAGCATGACTGTGCAGTGTTTATCAAGATAAAATTGTGTGCTTGATATTTATTTCTAAGTCCAAATAGCACGAACATGAGGAGAAAAAAAGGTCAGAGGTACAGCATTACACCATCAACAGAATGCAATTAATTTCCTTGTTCTCTGCTTATATGCAAGGCATGGCAACCAGTACTCTCGCTCCTATCATATAATCTCTTAGCGAATGAAGTGCTGAGTGCTCTCCCTTTTATAGGCATTCTGCCAGGCAAGGAGAACACAGAGAGAGTTGAAGGATGCGCTCAGCAAGGAGAAAAACACTTCACAGTGAAGACGTCAGAACGGAGGCAGACACTGGTGCAGTTCTACCAAGGTACCAGAACCAGAGGAAGACAAAGGTACTACAAGTATACCAAACACAGGGCAATAATCCTAGCCTGGCAAAGAGAAGGAGGGTTTACCTAGAAGACAGCAGGAAGTACACCTGCGGGGTAGGGAGGGGGTCTTTGGAGAGGTCTTCAGGAAGGCTCCACCCCCAGGCACAGATCAATGTGCTACCAATAGGCTTCGCAGGGCTGGCTTTGCTCTCTGCTACTGCTGTGTGAGGTCACACAGTTCAGCTGTCCGGAGCCCTCCCACATCTCCCGCATGCCCTCAGGTGAAGACTGGCCGAGGAAATCCTCATCAGATGCCAGCACTTGACCCTGGAGTTCCCAGCCTCCAGAATGAGGAGTGAATGAACGTCTGTTCTTTATAAACTACCCAGTCTCAGGCACGGTGCTTCTGCAACACAGAACACATCGAGACAAGTCCCTTCCACATAGAAGGACCTGTACAGTCCTCCAGCAAAGGGAATGCACGTGGTTAGGAGTACAACGTGGGGTCTCAAGTGCTGCAGAGGAGCATTCTTGAAATCCTCGGAGGACAAGAAGAGGGTGGGCAGCTGAATTCCAGATCTGAATCCAGGAAGACCAAGAGGAGCTGGTGCCTCCAGAAGAGACGGACACACACTGAATCCATAGATACCAGACGGCTGGGACAGGCGTGTATTACCTAGGTCAGCAGGCCTGCCGCACCGGGGAGCTGGAGATGGACAGGAGGGCCTGGCAAAGTTGGTAATTGTTGGGGAAAGGAAAGCAGTAGAAGCAGAAGTGTAAGGTGACCCTGCGATCTGACTCATATGCCAAACTTAAATACTACTATAGTCTGCTAACATTAGACAACAAATAAGAGAACAAATAAGATTTATTAGGGTGGGTTTTTTTTTCTGAGAGGCAGTGGTGAGGTTGCCACAGTGAAAGGCTGGGAGTGAGTGAAGAGGGAAACAGGTGAGTGATGGAGTCTCACAGGGGCTTGGTCTGGCCCCTGGAGAGAGCTGAGCAGAGAGGGCAAACGCACCCACAAGGGTCATCACACACTGAAGTCGTGGCTGCATCGGCAGAGCCTGTCTGTGACCATGCGGTGCTCAGAACGCACCCACGTGCAGAGACAGAGAAGGTCAACAACAGGAGTGAGGTCACCCGAGAGCAGAGGAGGGCAGGGTGCACAAGCATCAAAGATGCAGACATGAGGTGACACGTGCAGCCTTGACTTCTGAGCCCACATAAGTGAGAAGGAGGGGTGAGGAAGTGCCAGCGCTGGGGTCTCCCGTGGCTAATGAGAGAAAGAAGAGAAGGAAGCTGGGAAGTGCTAACTGGTGAGACAAGCAGATTCAATGGGGCCAGAAGAGCCCAGAGGTTGCTGAAAGAAAGGACGCTTACTAAGAAACTAAACTACTTGCTCACTGCTTAGGGTTACTACAGTCCAGAATAAACTACAGAACACGAAATGCTTCATACTATGTCCCTTCATACTAATGTCCCTTATTATGCAAAGAAAAGCCAAAGCCATATAAATAGCCCAATAACCAAAACCTCTACCATTTAAGTGAAGAGAAACTTATTTTTAGTATATTAGTTTTCTCTTGAGAGATTGACTTATGAGCATATGGTATCATTTCCTCAGGGAAAAAAAATCCATGAATATATTTTTCAAGAACAATTCACTTCATTTAACTTTACCTTGTTGCATTTACCTCTCCATGCAGTGTGTCTCTAAACTGTTAACAGAATTTTACGTTTAAGATTTTAGTACAGAGATCACAAAGTATAGGATGCTCACTGCTAAAATTTATCATATTCCAGAAAACCGAAATTGCAACCTCTGCTTAAAATTTGAAACTGTGTTCATGAAGAAATCCATCTGTTACCCTGTAATTTTTAACACTGTGGTTAAATTAAACGTCACCCTGGTTCACAGTTAGAATGTCAATGTTGACATTAAAAAGAAGACACCATGGTTGTTATGGTGCAGTCATGAGGGGGCTATCAGTATCCGACAGAAACAAAAGCAAAGCCCACTGAAGACTGAGATGGAGATTTCCTTCAGAGACAGTTACTGAGCACCATCACGCTGGTTTTCAGTATCATGCATGTCAAAAATGTTTCAAGAAATTGCTTTACTGTGTTTTGATAAACTAGATACACGTACCTAACTTTCAAAATATTAGGTTGCTAATATTACTGAAACATCACTTTGCGTCTGTTAATGTGGAAAGGCACAAATGTAGTAAGGATATTATAAACTAAAAATTCTCCAGGAAACTAATGCAGTTAAAATATACAAGAGAGATTTCAACACTTCAAAAAGAACAAACATATAAATGTGACTATTATTCTGGAAAATTCAGTTCGGTAAACACTCACTGAATTCCTACGAGTAACAAAGCACAGCAAGTCCATAAAATACAGGAGCTATAAGGGTTTCTTTTCAAGTCTTCACCCGACAGTTCTACGGAGAAAGAGATGGGGAAAAGCATTCGCCCTTCTGATTGGACTTTGAATGCCGTCAGGTGCTTCGTTGCAGTGTGCGTGGAGCCCACATGCGTCCTGGTTTACAGAAGAATTAACAAGCATGGAGCAGGAACCATCACTGCAGATTCCTTTGCTTTGCTTTTTTAAGCAGACCTGCTTAGAAAAGTGCAGTAAAGAATTTCAACCAACCACAGCTGTATGAAAGCAACAAAGATGCTTCACTGTGAAGCTGGGAGAAGCGAACAAGCCACAGTTAGCTAGCTCTGATAAATTTGTTTCTCTTTAAGAAAAGGAATATATTCATGCAAGTCACTAAAATTATACATTGGAATATAGTTGTATCTGAAAATGTGTCTGAGAATTCTCATGTGTCATGAGAATCAACCCAAGACAGAGCTGCGATCCAGTGGATCTATTTCCAGGGCCACCGGAAAGAGCCGATCTCTGTCAGAGTGGACAGTGAGCAGCCAAGACCATCAAGGCTTTTCCTTCCTGGAATTTCTCACGGCAGCCTGATGCTGTACTTAGAATGGTGCCACGACCCAGTGAAAGCTAAATATTCAAAATGGCGTTGGTTAAAAATAAACACACGAACAATAGGTCTAAGCCCTATCCTTCCCACGCTCTGAGGTATACACAAGTGATTTGGGGAATCTGAGACTGAGGCAAGTCACCCTGCATTACCAAAGGGAAGTATTGACCAAGGACAGGCACACCACAGTCTGTCCCCACACTGAATCCTCGGGAAGGCCTCTCCAGTCAGCGCAAACTCCCTCTTGTCCCTACGTAATTCCTTCCCAAACTAGATATGGGATGATTTTTAAAATCTCCTTGACAGTCTTCCTACATGTAGACTGTGTGGGCCCTGCGTTGGCCAACAGTTGACTCCAGGAAAGGCTGGGACAGTGGCCATGACTGAGGAAGAGCTGGGCTCAGAGACGAAAAGGAGGAACTTCATCCTTGAAATGACCTAAGCCGGCATGGGTGTTCCTGCAAAGCTCCTCTCACCAACCAGAGACATTCCTGACTTTTCAAGCATATGTGTATCATGGAGGTAAGATACACATGGTAAATTTTTTTCAAAGCTATACAGAAATCCATTCATTTGTTGAAGACAACAGAGTGCTGTGGTTAAGCAGGTGCACTTAGAAGCTCCACAGCCTCCACCTGGTTCTCAATGCCTGACAATCTTTTCCTGCGATGAACACACGTAATAACCAAACCTACCTAGTTCACAGTGGTGCTACGGGGGTTAAAGATGGCCACAGGTGACAGCAGGTGGACCAGCATCTGACAGATTTTAAGAACTCACCAACTCAGCCCTTGGTGTTATTTTATAAACAATGTTGACCTCCTGTCGCTTGCTTTGATGACGAAGAAGCAACCAAATGAAATTACAGAGCAGATACAATGCCCGATGCTTCCCCACACAGTTGTTTAACTACTTCATTAGAGCTCAGACATTGGTGAGAATCATGCTAACAGCCCAAGATTGGTCCCTAAACATCTTGCCTCACCTACTAGCTTGCTTAACTGTACAACTAATATTCTCCGCCTGCACCTTGAATCTAGAATCCTCGAGTTATGCCATTCACAAAAGGGTAAAAGGAAGAAAGGAGCAGTGAACTGGAAGACTTTACCCCAGTGTGATTTCTAAACGCTGTCTATGCAGGGTAACAAACCATGTAGCAACACTTACATATTTTTTATGTCCATATTTCCTCATCTTCCCAGTTAAAACTACTACCTTCAACAACACACAACCACTCTTCACACAGGAGTGAACAAAAATTATGGGCTCTCTGGCTGCACTTATGATAAAATACCAAATGAGAAAAATGACCTACATATTCTGTTGTAACATAATACTCTAAACTTGACAGGGCTTATATCCATATGTAGAAATAATTGTATGGTTACTCATTTAATGAAAAAAAATGCTGAACTCAATGGTGATAGAACAACACTGAATTATCATTATTAGCACCCAACAGTTTCTGGTCCAAGATGGACTCCCATTTAATTAAAACAAAAATCAATCCTTAAGATCTATACTATACTCAATCTCTGCTGACCTGATGAGAAATAAGCAAACTCAGTCAATGAATCATTTCCTCTATATAGTAACCAATAATATAAAATAAATTTTCTTTTCTTTCTTTCTTCAACTTGGATGGCCAAGAGGGTTACTGGTATCTAAGTCTAATAAGAACAAGGGAAATGTCTCAGGATGCAAGACCAATCATTCTAAGCTATTATGAGAAAAGTGTGTTCACGTTACCCATCTCTCTCATGACTAGTTCTGAGCCTTTCCATCAGAAGAGTTCTTCCTCCAGATGACGTTAGCTGTATCGATTTTTTAAGTAGAGCAGAGAATTACAGACTCTTCAGTTGTATACCATTTGCTTGTTTGGAATAAACAATTATATCTCCAGAGATGCTTCTAGAGTACAAAACTGAATGTAAGTGGTTCTGCTCGACTTTCACTGAACTGCCACTATATGGAAGGCTCACAAGCCTGTGCAAGATATTACATACTAAATTTCCTCTATCTTTGGCCATTAGAGAGTATGTAACTTTCCCAATAGGCTCCCCTGGAGATAGATAAATGCTTTGGTCTGAGTTAATAACGCATCTAAAGTCTTTCCAAAATGCAATCCGTGGTTTAATTTTTAATGTGTTGAATCTTATGAAGATTACTAATATATATATATATACACAGCTTTATGAACTTTGCAAATAAAAGAGTACAATTAATTCTTAATTGATACTGAACTCTATTTTTGAAAAAGTATATGAACATATCCAAAACTCTACATGTTCAGGACACTTCCAAAACAGTAGTAAAACTATGTAACAAAACCCAAACTACTGGAAAACTGTAATCCAGCTTCTGTAATTTCAATGTTCAGCTACACAGTAACAAACTCATTTTTAATATTTATATTTGGGTGTCATTTAACAATTCCAAATAATGTAAAGAAGTGTAACATCGTCCTCTCCCTTGCCCAACAGTTCTTTAGCAACAATAAAGACAGGAAGGAAGAATGGAAGGAGGAGAGAAAGAGAGAAAAGGAGAAAGGGGGGGAGAGAAGGAGAATACTGGGTGCCTTAAGATATCTTTAATTGCAATGATGTTAATAATGGCCACAGCGCAGCGTGCCTTCCTTCTGTTGGTTAACCCGCCAAATGGCTGCTATGACCGGAACTACGCTGATCCGGAGCCAGGAGCCAGGTGCTTCCTCCTGGTCTCCCATGCAGGTGCAGGAGCCCAAGTACCTGGGCCATCCTACACTGCCTTCCTGAGCCACAGCAGAGAGCTGGACTGGAAGCAGAGCAACTGGGACAGAATCCGGTGCCCCAACCAGGGCTAGAACGTAGTGTGCCAGCGCCGCATGCTGAGGATTAACCAAGTGAGCCTTGGCACCAACCCCTACACTGGGTATTTTTAATAAATGATTTCATGTTATTTATTTGAAAGGTCATTAGAGAGAGAGAGAGAGAGAGAGAGAAAGAGAGAGAGAGAGAGAAAGAGAATATCTTTCATCTGCTCCCCCTAAATGGCCGCAATGCCTAGGGCTTGGCTAGATTAAAACCAGGGGCTTCATCTGGGTCTCCCATGTGTTGCAGAGACCCAAACACTTGGGCCATCCTCTGCTGTTTTTCCAGACACATGAGCAGAAAACTAGATCAGAAATGGAGCAGCTAGGACTTGAACTGCTACCATATGGGATGCTAGCACTGCAGGCAGCCACAGCACTGGCCCCTATACTGGCTGTTTGGCTATCTCTAGATCTGATTCATGTTAACAAATTTGAGTCATACATGTAAAAACATAATACAGATGTACTGTAACATATGCAGCAAGTCAGTAGCAGAGATGAGATTAGAAACACCATCTTTCAACCCAATATTCTGTACACTAAGCTCAACCAAAGAGGATAACAAATAAATCTAATTTGCAGGGAAGTTAATAAAATAAACATGACTTTGATGAAAAAAAATAATTCCCCACAGTTGACTACATTTTCCCATGCAAAAAGCAGCACTTAAAAGGTATCCCTGTTTCACTGTAGGTCTGCGGCTGCCCCACCTCTTCGCGTGCACACTGACACCTGATCCCTGCAAGCATCTACTGTTGCCACAGCTTTCAGGCTAAGTCCACATCTAGTCAGATCTGAGGCCAACACTCTGAGGCTCTGCTACTGCGGTCCCTCTGCACCACTCCCACACTCCTCTTCTGCTGACCCTACCCTACCTGCACCATGTTGAACACCAGCAGCCATCAGTTCTTGAACGCAGTAAGAGCCATGCCCAACTGACAAAGGCAAAGGGGTCCTCAGCGTGCTCCTCTGCCTGAGAGTCCCTGTGGCTGTACTCTTCACAACTCTCACAACACTCACTAACCCATCCTGGATCCCACCTTGACAACACCCACTAGCGACCGCCTGGATCCCACACACTGTTCCCAGCCTACAGGCAACACAGCCTTTTCCTCCTGAGCTTCGTTTAGCCCCAGACAGAAGCTGCTTCAGTTACCCGAGGTTCCTGCTCCTCCCCAGAGTTAGAATCTACTTGAAATCACAGCCAGGTTCTTGCCTTTGACACAGAACCAGCCAAGCCTGGCTGAGTACCAGGATCGGCCAGGTCTATTACTTGATGAACATAATACATCTTTTCCTCCCAGAAGAGAGGCAATCTTTCCTAAACTGACGCGGATGCCAGCACTCTGGAAAGCTTGGATGAATCCATCACTGAGATCCCTAAAGACAGAAGCATCACACAGAGACCCAGAGACGACCTCGCAGCCTGAGAAAACTCAGGCTGAGTGGGTCTAAGGCTAAATGATGAGCTACAGAGGGGAGCCAGTGAGTCAGAGGAAGCTCGGTAAATGCTGCACACAAATTAAGCAGCACAAGACTCGTTTTAGGAAGGCTCCGGCAAAAAAATCAAAAGCATAGCACGGAATTGAGATATCACCGTGTGCTTGCTCAAGACTCAGATCCAACATAATGCAATGATGCAAAGCGCAAACATCTTGAGCCACTATTAAAATATAAACTCAAAATTATTGAACATCAATTTCAAATTTCACTTTTACAAAAATATGAACATAGATCATAATTAAAATTAATTTTAAAATAACAGCCAAGAAGGCAAAAGGGCAAGAAGCTATACCAAAGAAATTGGTTTTCCCTTGTAATCAATCTAACTTGGTTGTGAAAGGCCTGATTATTAACCAATAACTTAAAAATCTATTTGTTTTCTTTAAATCTCCAAATTTTACAGTTACCACCAATTCAAAAAGGTTATTTTCTAATGAGACCTTATATCACAATTGCAATTAAGGAACTAATAGAAATTATTCTGAATACCTTCTCTGAAAATAATTTTGGCTGTTCAATGAGAAGAAAACAAAGAAATATTTTGAATAACAAAATATAAATGAGCAACTAATGGGAAAATAAAGCTTTAATCAAATAAATTAGGAAGTAAGACCTAAATCACTTGGATGATGGTATTTAAGATAAATAACATTAGAGACACAGACTTTTAAAATTGAAGAACAGGGCCGGCGCCACAGCTCACTAGGCTAATTCTCTGCCTGCGGCACTGGCACACCGGGTTCTAGTCCCAGATGAGGCACCAGATTCTGTCCCGGTTGCTCCTCTTCCAAGCCAGCTCTCTGCTGTGGCCCAGGAGTGCAGTGGAGGATGGCCCAAGTGCTTGGGTCCTGCACCCCATGGGAGACCAGGAGGAAGCACCTGGCAGCACCTAGCTCCTGGCTCCAGATCAGTGCAGCGCGCTGGCCATAGCGGCCATTTGGGGGGTGAACCAACGGAAGAAAGACCTTTCTCTCTGTCTCTCTCTCACTGTCTAACTCTGCCTGTCAAAAAATAAACTGAAGATCAGTCAATTTTGTTAACTGCAATGGGTTACCTGCCTCCTGTGTGCTAGGATTCAGGTCAACTCCCATCCAGAAAGGGAAAATCCAACTCCTTAAGAAAATTTCAGAATTTAAGAGCTATAGTAGCAGGGGCTTGGTGCAGGGATTTAGCACAGCTGTGACACTATTTGGGAGACGTGCAGCCTACAACAGAGTGCCTG
Source organism: Oryctolagus cuniculus (assembly GCF_051225735.1). Classification (NCBI taxonomy): domain Eukaryota; kingdom Metazoa; phylum Chordata; class Mammalia; order Lagomorpha; family Leporidae; genus Oryctolagus; species Oryctolagus cuniculus. The sequence continues at coordinate 130,648,105 of NC_142875.1, forward strand.
GGTCAAGTCCACACTGCTTCAGATCCAGCTTCCTCCTGATGCATACCCCGGGACCAAGTTGGGATGGCTTAAGTAATTGGGTCCTGAGACCCACATGTGAGACCAAAATTAAGTTCAGGGCTTCTGGTTGTGAACTGGTCCAGCCTTGGCAGTTGCTGGCATTTGGGGAGTGAACCAGAGAACTGAAGTGGATCTCTTTCTCTCTCCCCTCTCTCCGGAAAAAAAAATAATAATAATAGTTGCAACAGCAGAGTAAAAATTCTTCTTTTATCTCCACCCTCATGAACAGACCAGAAAAAAACAGGATATTAATGAGTGTCCTACCACACTGTCTTTAACTAGAAAGCCAAGGGCTGGCCAGGGCAGGTTCACAGTGGAGTGGGGTGGAAGGGCAATGGCAACTATGAGGAAGAGTTAGATGATTTAAATAGTAAATATCTACTATTTTTCCCATTAGAACTTCTTTATCATTTCTGCAATGCCTTTATAATAAAAATTTAGAATTTGTATTTCTAACCCAGCTTCCTGCCAGAGAAGAAAATGCTGTTGACCCAGCATCACCTCCAGGATTGTCCTCATCACCATCCTTTCTTGGAAAGGCATTCCCTGTCCCACTGGGCTATCCCCTATCTTCCAACCTTTCCCTTGTCCCACTACTTGCCCTCAACGTTCACTCTAGCAAGAAGCAAACACATGGACAAGGATGTCACCAAGCAGGAGTTAGCAAGGGTGAGTGCAGAATCTGAAGGGATCCATGGAATGGACTTTCTGCTTTGAAGGGCCACCTGACATCCCGGGCAGATAAAGGCATCACTCTCTCCCTCAACCCAGCTAGGCTTTTTGAAACCTGAAGTATGAGGGGAATTGTCCACTTTTCAGCTGTGGTTGAGTTAAGGTAACACAATGCTATTTGTATGCAAGCTACACCTTCTCTCAACACACTTGAACTTCATGCTCAGCTCACTGGATCTTGTTTTTCAATCCATATGCTCCTCCAAAGCTACAGTAGTCTATCAAAGCCAACCATTTCTCAAGAAGATGGGCGACTGCAAAGTGTTCGTTTCCGATGCAGTGTCCACTTCAGAGGAGCAACCACTCGGGTGATGTACACACGGGTATTATGGGATGCTGCAGTCACAAAGCACAAGATCCCTCTGCTAGTGAACTAATCATATCCAATGGCACTCTCCTATTTTTTATTAATCTCTTCTATTTGACTCCCCTTTCTCACATCTTTGCTTATCTGTTTATCTCAAAGATCTAATTTAATTTCCTCACATCATAAGCCACCACTGTATATTTCTTAGTCTTTTTTGTAGCCCACTTTTTGCTACACTCATTCTCCGCATTTTTTTAATCTACTGATAATTAATACTTGCCAAGCTATGCTTCCTTAGAAAAACAAAATCCCCCACTGCTCAAACCATGAGGGCTTTAAAATCCTTTTCTAAATGTTTATAAGAGGTATATCCAATAAGGCCAAACATTAAACAAAATATAGGCTGCACACATACATTTAGAAAATTGAATGGATTGCACCTTTTTCAATAAGGTAAACAATGAAAGCTGAATTACAGAAGTCTCTATAGATAAAGCTCTGCGTGTAGTTACAACAAACTCATGCCACAGGGGCAGCATTCAAGGCTGCTTCATGGTGCTGTCGCATCCTCACCAAGACCCGAGAAAAATCCAAAGGACATCTCATTCTTTCTGCACATCAGATGATCATGATTCAACCACCAGCACATTCTCCCAAGATCTGCACATTACAATCATCATTCTAAGAATCCCCTCCTCCTAGTGAAAGTGTGTTTGTGTGAGTCCTGTCTACTGGGAACTGCTGAGTCAGCTAAACAAGGACCCTCCCCCCCCCCATCCCAGGCTCCATTCTACTCATCACATACCCTAACCAACAGAACACATCACCTTTTTAATGTGTCTCAAGATCAAAAGAAATATACATCTCCATTGGAAAAGAAGAAAACTTGAAGTGTAACAGTTTTTTGAAATTTTTTTTAAAGATTTATTTATTTATTTGAAAGTCAGAGTTAAACACAGAGAGGAGAGGAAGAAAGAGAGAGAGAGAGAGAGAGAGTGAGTGAGAGAGAAGTCTTCCATCCGATGGTTCATTCCCCAATTGGCTGCCACAGCCGAAGCTGCATCGATCCAAAGCCAGGAGCCAGGAGCTTCTTCTGGGTCTCCTGTGTGGGTGCAGCGGCCCAAGCACTTGGGCCATCCTCCTCTGCTTCCCCAGGCCACAGCAGAGAGCTCGATCAGAAGAGGAGCAGGGACTAGAACCGGTACCCATATGGGATGCCAGCGCTTTAGGCCAGGGCGTTAACCCACTGCACCACAGCGCCGGCCCCAGTTTTCTGAAATTAAAATGTGATCTCCTTCTATTGAGAACACAAAATTAAAAATTCCAGAAAAACATCCAATTTAAAAATATACATCTGGGCTGGCACAGTGGCTCAATAGGCTAATCCTCCACCTTGCGGCGCCAGCACACCGGGTTCTAGTCCCAGTAGGGGCGCCGGATTCTGTCCTGGTTGCCCCTCTTCCAGGCCAGCTCTCTGCTGTGGCCCGGGAGTACAGTGGAGGATGGCCCAAGTGCTTGGGGCCTGCACCCCATGGGAGACCAGGATAAGTACCTGGCTCCTGCCTTCAGATCGGTGAGCGCCGGCTGCAGCGGCCATTGGAGGGTGAACCAATGGCAAAGGAAGACCTTTCTCTCTGTCTCTCTCGCTCTCACTGTCCACTCTGCCTGTCAAAAAAAAAAAAAAATACATATATACAACTGAATGCCAGCTCATAAAAATCCCTATTCCTTGGCTCCAGAATTAAAACTGAGAGTTTTAATAGTCTCTGCTTTCTGTGGAAGATTACTCAGGGCACCTTTCAGGTGAGAGTGTGTATGTTAACTCTTCTTAAATAATACCACAAATTATCTTCTAAGAAGCCTTAACGTATACAAGTCAATAGGCTAGAAAATACCTCAAGAATTCTGTGCAGTGGAGGCCAGCACTGTAGCACAGAGTATCACAGTGCCAGCTGAGTCCTGGCTGCTCTGCTTCCAAGCCAGCTCCCTGCTAATGCACCTGGGAAGGCAGTGGATGACGGCCCACGTACCTGAGCTCCTGCCTCCCATATGGGAGACCCAGATGGTGTTCTTGGCCCCTGGCTTGGACCTGCCTCAGCCTCAGCCATCATGGCCAATTGGGTAATGACCCAACAGGTAAAAGATCTCTCTCTTTCTGTGTGTGTGTGTGTGTGTGTGTATGTGTCTCTCTCTCTCTCCATCTCTGTTCCTTCTCTTCTCCCCCTGTTACAGACCTTCTCCTGCTGGACATTAAAGGAGCCAGTTCAAGGGACTGCCACAGACTCCCTCCACTTGTTATCAAAGGTCCAGCTGGGTCTAATCAAACCCATTCTGATTCTAGAAACAGGGTCTACACCCGCCATAGAGGCCCAGCCGCATACCTAAGACAGACAGTCGTGTGCCTCTGCAATGGTCTTTAAGTTATAATTTACTTGGTCCTGTGTGTAAAACTATCTCACCTTGCAGCTGTGATTTGTTAATCCCTGAGGGCCTAAGATAACAGTGTGCTCCCCGAAAGGGCCTCAAAACTGCCTCATTCCTGCCTTGCTAAATGTTGGGTACAAAAGTAAGCAAAGACAGAAGATAGGGCTGGACTCTTGAGAAAGGAATCTAGTTAAGCCATGTGCATAAACAGATCATTTGGTTTCTTTGGTCTTTTGTCTGTAACAGACACTGTCACTCTGCTTTTCAAATAAATAAATCCAGCTTTTTCCTAAGCACTTGATGTTTATATTTGTTTTACAGATTACTTAACACTTGTTTATTAAAGTGAGTGTGAATGTATCTTAATAGTAAGCTTGCAACTTCAATGATTAAGTCACAACAAATTTCTGTGAAAAGAGCTTTTATTTACAAGGTGGCTGATGTGTGAAAGTTTTCAATCTGCCAGATTAATTTTCTAAGAAAATCAAGTCAAATGAAAGAAGTTAGAATTAGTGGGGCCGGCACCGCAGCTCACTAGGCTAATCCCCCGCCTGCAGTGCTGGCACCCCAGGTTCTAGTCCCAGTTGGGGCGCCAGTTCTGTCCCAGTTGCCCCTCTTCCAGTCCAGATTTCTGCTGTGGCCCGGCAAGGCAGTGGAGGATGGCCCAAGTGCTTGGGCCCTGCACCCCATGGGAGACCAGGAGGAAACACCTGGCTCCTGGCTTCGGATCAGCACAGCCGGCTGGCCGTAGCGGCCATTTGGGGAGTGAACCAAGGGAAAGAAGACCTTTCTCTCTCCCTCTCTCTCTCTCTCTCTCTAAATCTGTCTGTAAAAAAAAAAAAAAAAAATCAGTGGACTTCCTGTTAGCCTAGTCCTGAACACATGAAGTATAAAGTTCAACTTTATATATGGAATGTGGGAATGATCCCTTGGCCTTTTCAAGTATTTCACGTCAAAAATGAGCAGATTTATGCATTTTTTGGCGTAGTTATTTTTTGAGTTTCAGATTCTCACGAGTGATGAATACAGAGACTTCAAAATTCCCCAAAGCTTCTGACGCTGTGGTTAGGGCAACTGCTACACGGCCCTTCCTAGACCTTTAGAGGTTCCTAAGCAGGCAAGAGAAGCTACACAGGAGGGGAGGAAGGGGTAAGCAGCACAGAGAACACCTATGGGAAATGTGCCGGGTTTGTTTTCTGCTTTATTTAGAGCTAGAGGACGCAGGGTCATCCCACGCAGCTGGCCTACAACATAAACACTAAACACGGAGGCAGTGACTGGCGGTGGAGATGAAGATGGACTTCTCAGCGACTGCCTTTCTCCCAGCATTTACACACTTCCAGCCCTCTACACACAACAGTAAAAAGTCTTATTAAAGTCCCATCACCAAAAACACATTTATCAAACACACTGCAGCAAGCTGCTGCCACATACAGACCCCGACTCGAGACACAAAATCTCTTTTTCAAACAGTACTAGTGTGACAAAATAGCTATACCACAAAGGAAAAACACATCATCTTGCATAAACCTGCTCATTCCATTTCGTGAACATGTTTTGCATAGCATAGGACAGCTGAAACCATATTTTTTTTTTTTTACAGACACATCAAAATTATTTTTTGGGAGAACAAAACTCAAATGAGACTTAGAAACCCACCTGTGCTAGACAGCCATGCACACATGAATTACAAGCTGCCAAAGCAGGAACTGAGGTGTTAACATCTCATTGTCAGAATTTAAACAATACTTACACTATCGGCTTTTCGAGGCGGCTCCCCTGTGAACCAACAATCTCCCCCAATGTACAAAACACTTGTCCCAGAAAGTCCTAAAATAGATAAAAGGATTAAAGCTCATAAGTTCCCAAACTATCTTGACAGAACATACTTTGAACATCACATTTGCATCATTTTCATTGTTGAAATACTGAATTTCCTCACTGCCAAGGACAAAATATGCTCAATCTGCATGGATTTTGCCATGTGGCTTTTGCATAACTTTACATAGCATTCTGTGCTTTCAACCAAAGAGGAAGCTTGTTTCTTGAATTTTTAGACATTGCATCCCTTATCATTTTGCATTTTATAAAAAATGGAAGTGGAAAACATATTGAGGGCTTAAGCACACACGTGGCCTGGCTCTGCAGGTCTCTAAACTATGAACTGCTGGTCGGTCGGTCGGGAGACAAATGCGAGTGTGCAGCACACAGAGACGGGGGTGTGATGTCATGGCCACAGCAGAGTGAGACACATCTGCTCCTGTGACTCCAACATCCTGCAGCCCCTGAGAGAACTGTTCTAAACATTCCATGAGTTACTGCATAAGTCAATGGTCTACAGAAAGTGCCTAAAAACGGGTTGAGCAAAATGTATTTGAATGTTCATTAACATACACCTAGATGATTCTGCTTTTCAAGACCCAGGATAGGACTAAAAATAAGTGATCAGTTATTGACATTTCAGTTCAGACATAAATCAATAGTTTGGGAGGTTGATTTTCTGTTTGATGCAAACAATAAACGGCAGATCCAGGACCAACCCAAATGTTCTGCATCTAGACTGGCACGGCACCTACAAAAATGAAATCCATCAACACAGTGCTACTTCACTTGTCCAACACCATCTGGAAACCAGCGAGAAAACAGGAGGGTGTTTCAGGGAGACTCCCCCTCTACCAGAGCCTGTGCAGGATCCCAAGCGCCTCTCCCAAAGCGCAAGGTGGGGGATCTCCTGAGTTGCTGGCACAATCAAGTGGTCCTGCCAAAGCTCTAGGATGGCTGCACAGCGGACTCTGCAGAACAACATCCTTCAAGCTTTACCAGGTGAATTCACAGTCAACAAATCTATTCAGGGTGCAAAGCACTGGCCTTGGCTCACTGAGATTACAGAGCATGGCTAATCTACAACAAAATGAAAAACAACAACTCGAAGTTAAGAACTAGTGATGGCCCCACTTTACATATTAGAAACTGAGGCATGGAGAAAGTATGTAACTTCCTCACAGTCATAATCGGAACCCAACAGTCTGAGTCCAAAGCTTACTCTCTAACCACTCTGCCCAGCCATGATGCCTCTCCACTCCTGTTTAACCAGAGGAATCTGGCTCAACCACGCGGCAGCCTAACAAGCCACAAAAGTAAAACCTACGTGACCAAGTCAGGCAAACAGAGGCACAGGGTGTGCTCTACGTTTTAAAAATGGTTGGGGGGGAGGATGGGAGGGTGTATGTACTCATAGGTAGCAGCCTTGAGATGCAGGTGGGAATGGGACTGTGGAGAGAGGACAGCTGGGACTCACCACATTACAGAACAGAACTACAGGCAAGACAGTCAGGAGTGAGACAGGAGCTCCAGCAAAGGGAAGAAATGCAGATGAGGGGCCAAGCCCATGGAGGATCTTCATGGCCAGACAAGAAGCTGTCGCAGGAGAACTAGCAACGGCCAGCGACTCCCCAGAACACTGGATCACGAGACGACTGTGCTCCTGTTTGAGAGTGGACAGGGCAGGGAAGGGAAAGACCGGAAAGGCGCTGGTAGTCTCTAAGAAGCTAAGTACTGAGGCTCAGACTCAGGCTGCAGCCACTGGTAGGGGACAGCGCAGAAAGCCGAGGCAGGATCTGGTGTACACTGCGCATGCACGCGGTTAGGTAGCCGGGGCAGGATCTGGTGCACACTGCGCATGCACGCGGTTAGGTAGCCGAGGCAGGATCTGGTGCACACTGCGCATGCACGCGGTTAGGTAGCCGGGGCAGGATCTGGTGTACACTGCGCATGAACGCGGTTAGGTAGCCGAGGCAGGATCTGGTGTACACTGCGCATGCACGCGGTTAGGTAGCCGAGGCAAGATCTGGTGTACACTGCACATGCACGCGGTTAGGTTCAGACAGAGTGGGGAGAGGGAGACACACAAAATCTGACTCTGAACCCGGTTCTTGGTGACTGACAGAGGGCTACAACTTCCTAAAACTGCAAACCATTTGAAGTTTGAGTTAAAGCACACAGAAAAAAATTAAAGCTTTAACATATTCAAATAAATTCCTTTAATAAGAGCCTATCTTTGCCAATGTCAAAACAGATTCTACAAATATGCTGAAGGGAATTCAATGAACCTAACGTTCTCCATGGCTCAAGGCAGCTGGAGCGAGCTAAACACCCAACACATACATGGGGGTGGGGAGTAAGTCCCTTTCCTAAAGGTATTTATATTAGAGGGCAGTAACAAACACTGCACATTCAGTGGCTCTGCTCAGTGGATCAACACATCTCATAAAAGCTATCGGTGCTTGGCCAGCGCTGCGGCTCACTAGGCTAATCCTCCGCCTTGCGGTGCCGGCACACCGGGTTCTAGTCCCAGTCGGGGCGCCGGATTCTGTCCCGGTTGCCCCTCTTCCTGTCCAGCTCTCTGCTGTGGCCAGGGAGTGCAGTGGAGGATGGCCCAAGTGCTTGGGCCCTGCACCCCATGGGAGACCAGGAGAAGCACCTGGCTCCTGCCTTCGGATCAGCGCGGTGCGCCGACCGCGGCGGCCATTGGAGGGTGACCCAACGGCAAAAAAGGAAGACCTTTCTCTCTGTCTCTCTCTCTCACTGTCCACTCTGCCTGTCCAAAAAAAAAAAAGAAAGAAAAAAAAAAAAAAAGAAAACAAAACAGAAATACTGAGCATGCATATATTGAAGATTAACAGCAAATAATAAAAAAGGAACAAAAACCCACAAAACGCATACTCAGTTATGGCATTAATCTGTACATGCTATCTGCATATTTCAGTGAGTACTGTCCCCAGATATTTGCCTATATAAACATAGGATTGGTGTAGTTGCTTTATATCTGTTTGTGCATTTCCTATCAAACAACATGTCTGCCATTCACAATGCAAAACGAGCCCGTAATACCCTTCAACTACTCACTGTGTTGGAAACTTGTACCCAGTCTATATTCCAGGCATCTGCACAGTTCACATCTCCTACGTATTTTGCATCATATGAGTAACACAATTAGTGTCTTTTAATAGATATTTTTAAAAACTTTGGTCTGTAGTTAAAGACAGAAATAGAAGCTAGCTCTACTATGAATGCGCTTCTCTATTGTTTCTTTCTCTGATGCTGTGTTCCAGTTGATGAGTCATTATAATCAGATCAAAACAGGATTTCCAGTATTAATTCAGGCACTTTTCCACAACTCTACCCCACATACAAACCAAACAGAACCTACAGTGTCTCTGACCATGGAGAAATGCTGCCATGTACCCCATCACCATAACTAGTGCACTGTCCTCAAACTGGCCACGAGATCAGAAAAAAAATGTGTTGAATGGGACAGTTATCACTTTATAGTATAAACAGCAAACTCATAGAACTTGGTTTTGGAATCCATTTACATGTACATTAACCACAACATTAGCACACAGGACACACTGCAACATTTTAAAGTGTCCAAACATCACCCTCAGTTCAAAGTATTGATATTAAAGCTGCAAGACCTAACAGTGAGTGGAGAAAGCAATACAAAAGCAGAGTTCAGACTGCAAAGCATTCTAACAAAAATGAGCTTCTCACTGGTAAAGTTATTTGAAAAGAACAACTGCCTAGTTGATAATCAGAGAGAATGTACTTAGATTATTCCAGAGAAATCTAAATGTACACGTATTCCTAATATGTGCCTCAAAACACAAAGAAGCTGTGCTCCGTCACCAGGTCTGAGTTGATTATTACATCAACATCCGCGGCCCTCTCCTGCTTCTTGCTAATACAGGAGGATGGGGGCCGGCGCTTTGGTGCAGTAGGTTAACGCTCCACCAGCAGCACTGGCATCCCATATGGGTGCCGGTTCTAGTCCCGGCTGCTCCACTTCCAATCCAGCTCTCTGCTATGGCCGGGGAAAGCAGCAGGAGATTGCCCAAGTCCTTGGGCCCCTGCACCCACATGGGAGACCAGGAAGTAGCACCTGGCTCCTGGCTTCACACTGGCCCAGCTCCAGCCATTGCGGCCATCTGGGGAGTGAACCAACATAAGGAAGACCTTTCTCTCTGTCTTTCCCCCTCACTGTCTGTAACTCTACCTCTCAACTAAATAATAAAATCTTTAAAAAATATATAGGAGGATGTTGGTCTATACGGGTGAACCTATTTTTATTCCTTCAAATTTATCATTTTATTACTTCTTGTGTGTCCTAATATTTACTGACCAATTCCTTCCATTTACATTTTATTTTATATCACGTTTACCACTTATCTACACTCACTCAAGTTACATTACCACTACAGACTTTGGAATTCTGCACACATAAAATGAATTTTAACTTGAATTAAAAGAACTGATTTTGTTTCCTTGCTAATTCTCTTATTAGGCACAAATATTAACGATTCTCATGTATCCTTTAAAAGTCATATATATACTTAGATTTACTTATTTTTGCAAAGGTGAACAGCTTATTCCATAAGAATGAGAATTATTAGTATCTGTACTGCCTGTTTCCTGATTTACATGGAATGATATAAAAAAGTGCCTGTTTTTCAGTTTCCTAATCTACAGAGTGGACATAATAGAAATACTTCTATCAGAAGTTGCTGGAAGGGCTAGATAAGGTACTACATGAACACAGCATTGGCAAAGCACTTGGAACAGCTGCTTGGGACATGATAAGCATCTAATGAGCTACATCTCCCTAAATTGTCCAACTCTCTACCCCAGATTAAAAGAGTATTACTATATTCTCCATATGTATCCTCAGCTGGATTCCAATACTGAAGGGACTGAAATTATCTAAATAAGTTCTTTTCTTTCCCCCAAACCATTTTACAGTCATTCATTCTCTCCCTCCCTCCCTCTCTCTCTCTCTCTCTCTATATATATATATATATATATTCTCTTAAACAAATGCTTGCTTAGGCTATTATAAAATCTAAATGTGTTTTACACAACTCCTCTTACATGTTCACTAATAAATACACATATGCAAAAGATGCACATTTCAGAGACACTGCTACCCGGGAGGCATTAACGTATTCAAGTCATACTTCTGATTTCTACATTGCTACAAATTAACCAATATGTGCTATTTATCATTAATGCCATCATAAACAATTTCATAAGCACTCAATAATGTAGCAACTTTCTCCCAAAAGGTCTACTGAAATACTGACAATAACTTTTAAATGCCTTTATTTTACAAAAAGATCAATGTGCATCTAAAAAATAAAATGTCCCTAATAGATAATTCAGATTAAAATACATTAAACAGGGCCGGCGCCGTGGCTCAACAGGCTAATCCTCCACCTAGCGGCGCCGGCACACCGGGTTCTAGTCCCGGTCAGGGCGCCGGATTCTGTCCCAGTTGCCCCTCTTCCAGGCCAGCTCTCTGCTATGGCCCGGGAGTGCAGTGGAGGATGGCCCAAGTGCTTGGGCCCTGCACCCCATGGAAGACCAGGAGAAGCACCTGGCTCCTGCCATCGGATCAGCGCGGTGCACCAGCCGCAGTGCGCCGGACGCGGCAGCCATTGGAGGGTGAACCAACGGCAAAAAGGAAGACCTTTCTCTCTGTCTCTCTCACTGTCCACTCTGCCTGTCAAATATATATATATATATATATATATATTAAACAGATTTACTGATAGTTTAGTTTTAATATTGCAGAGTAACTGGGTACATTCGGCTGTTCAGGAGTTAATCAGCTGTTTTTCACATGGAAAATAAATGATCTGCTCCAATCTATGGCTTATACTCATTTTGTGGTCACTTAGCTGATACTGACCACATTCACACTTAAACACTCAGAGCAAGAGAAAACAGGTGATACCAAATTTTTTGGTTTGCAGTATTATTTTAACCACTGTAGTAAAAGTTGATAAGGTAATGAAAATGCACACCATCTGTGAAAAATTTTGGCATCACCTGTCCATATTTTATGGTTGGCACTTCCTGCTAGTATTTCTGACTTCCTTTGTATTTAATTAATCCATGAAAGTCATATCAACTATAAATAGAGGTCTGATGCATACTTTTATAATTTGTATTAATATGAAGAGAATAGATTTCATGTATTTTATAGGTACAATTCTCAGAAGATAACCACACTTCTCTCTCTTTCTCTGTCCCTCCCTTAACCCCCAGGCTTCCTTCATTTTTCTTTCAGTTTCAAAAAACAAGTCAGTCTATTCTATAATCACAGGCTTAATGCACTGCTAACCATAATACTCAACAAGTAAAATGCAGAAAGACCACAGTTCCACAGGAGTATAATCCAGGACTGAACAAAACAACCAAATCACATGTCATTTTATTCCCATACATTTTTTGTATTCTCTATGAACTATCACATATCAGAGAGAACACATGTTATTTGTCTTTTGGGAATTGGCTTATTTCACCAAGCATAATGGCTTCCAGTTGCATCCATTCTGTTGCAAAAGACAGGATTTCATTCTTCTTATGGCTGAGTAGTATTCCATAGTTTTACATACCATGTTTTCTTCATCCAGTCATCAGCTGACAGACATCTGGGTTGATTTCATATCTTAGCTATTGTGAGTTGAGCTGCAGTAAACATGGGGTTATAGATCACTCTTTCATATGCCAATTCCATTTCCTTTGGGTACATTCCCTGGAGTGGAATTTCTGGGTTACATGGTAGAATTTTCAGATTCCTGAGGAATCTCCATATGTCTTCCATAATGGTTGTACTAGTTTACATGCCACCAACAGTATATTAGGGTACCTTTTACCCCACATCCTCAACAGCATTTAAAATTTTTTTATTCTTGCATGACAGCTATTCTACCAGGAGGGAGGTGAAACCTCATTGTGGTTTTTATCTGCATGTCCCTGATGGCTTGTGATTTTGATTATTTTTTCAGGTGTCTGTTGCCCATTTGAATTTCATTATTGGAAAAATGCCTATTCATGTTCTTTGCCCACTTTTTAACTAGATTATTTGTTTTGTTGTTGAGTTTCTTGAGCTCTGTATAGATTCTGGATATTACTCCTTTATAAGTTTCACTATTTGCAAATATTTTCTCCCATTCTGTCAGTTGCCTCTTCATTTTGTTGAGAGTTTCCTCTGCAGTGCAGAAGCTTCTTAGCTTGATGTAATCCCATCTGTCTGTCTGTTTTTGCTTTTGCTGCTTGTGTTCTCGAATCTTTTCCAAGGATTCTTGGCCTACACCCATGTCTGGCAGAATCTCCCTGAAGTTTTTCTCTAGTAACTTGATGAAATTATCTCAGAGATTTATAACCCTGACCCACTATGTGTTGATTTTATGTAACTTCTAAGAAAGAGGACTTGTTTCATGCTTCTGTGTGTAGAGATCCAATTAAGTGGCGGTCCTTTCTCCAGGGATTGATATTAGCTCATTTGTCAAAGATTAGTTGGTTGTAGATGCATGGACTGATTTCTGTTCTGTTACATTGGTCTACATGTCTATTTTTGTACAATATTTCATGCAATATTTATATTTCGTGTGTTTTGATAACTGCCCTGTAGTATGTCTTGAAATCTAGTAAGATGCCTCTGGCTTTGTTTCCTTATTTAAGACTGCTTTAGCTACTCGGGGTCTCTTGTGTTTCCATATGAATTTCAGCATTGTTTTTTTCTAGATCAGTGTTCTTGGTATTCTGTTTGGGATCACACTGAATCTGTGAATTGCTTTCGGTAGTATGGATATTTAGATGATATAATTCTTCCAATTGAATGCCTATGGACCTCACCCATGCAGGTGTATGAACCTCACAAATGATCTGTGCATGTCTCAGTGTGAGAACAGAACCCTGAGTCTCTAAAGCCAGACACAGTGACTGTCCAAACACCCAACCACGCCCTACCACAGTCACAGAGTTCCCACAGTCATAGGGTGCAGGGCATCCACTCTCAGCCCCACAGCCTTCTCTGACCACACACAGAACCATGGCATTCCCAGAGCCAGCTGTGTAACTGGAAGGGGCTGGCTGCTGCTGCGTCTTGGCAAGGAGTCAGGGCACTGTGATAGAGCAAGGGGTGGAAACACTTCACAGGCCCAAGGGGGTACACTACCCACCCCCACAAACCCTCCAGGCCAGACCTGAAATGAGTGGAGACAACAGATTTATCTCTCCAGGAAAATCCCCCAGCTGAGCAGACACCTCAGCAGCCTCTGCTCCCCTTATTAAGAAGGCATTTCTTCTCTGCTGGGCGTGGGGTACCTTGCTCCAAGGTGATGGCTGTAGGCATCGCCAGAGGCTTCCTGCTCACTGCTGCGTGACTGTAATGTATCTGTGGCTCCACAGACTCTCTCTTCACTTTGTACAACCTCCACTACAGGGGCTAATGCTGTGGCATAGTGAGTGAAGCCACCACCAGTGGAGCCAGCATCCCACATGGGCACTGATTTGAGTTCCAGCTGCTCCACTTCAGATCTAGCTCCCTCCTAATGTGCCTGGGAAAGCAGAGAACAATGGCTCAAATGCTCTGGTCCAAGCTCCCACGTGGGAAACCTGGAAGAAGCTCCTGGCTCCTGACTTCAGACTAACCCAGGTCAAACCTTTGTGGTCCTTTGGGGTGTGAATCAGAAGATGAAAGACCTCTCTTCTGGGTCTCTCACCTTATTTCTCTTTGACTCTGCCTTCAAATAAATAATTTTTTTTGACAGGCAGAGTTAGACAGTGAGAGAGACAGAGAGAAAGGTCTTCCTTCTGTTGGTTCACCCCCCACCCCCACAATGGCCACTACGGCCAGTGCTGCACCCGATCTGAAGCCAGGAGCCAGGTGCCTCCTCCTGGTCTCCCATGCAGGTGCAGGGCCCAAGCACTTGGGCCATCCTCCACTGTACTCCCAAGCCACAGAAGAGAGCTGGACTGGAAGAGGAGAAACCGGGACAGAATCTGGTGCCCCAACCAGGACTAGAACCCGGGGTACCAGCGCCGCAGGCAGAGGATCAGCCTAGTGAGCCACGGCGCTGGCCAAATAAATCTTTAACGGTAAGAATTTCCACTGCAAGCTGCTCTCCCCCGGTCACCAGGGAATGCAATTCCTCCCCTTCTCCTCCTTGAACTTCCTGTCGTCAGACTCAGCACATCTCTCTCCTACTCAGCCATCTGGGGTCTCCAATGTGAGGTACACTGTGTATTATTCACTAGCATGGCAATCACGTTTACTAACTGGGCATAGCGTGTCTATGCTCTGGTGGGCACGCCTACTTTCTCAACAGTTGTGGGCACACCTATATGTTTGTGAAAAAGGCAAATTCAACATGAAACAGATTCAATATTAGAGAAGAAACAATCTACCACATTTTAACTTGATAATAATACAACAAGGCAAGGATTTATCTTTTTAATGGATGGATCCATCTACACACAAAACTGCCAATCCAGCCTCCAAAAGATCAATAAAAAGTTCTAAACTCAGGCAAATTACAAATATAATTTCAAAAATTAAACCTTAAAGCAGGATTTATTTCTTGTACCCACCAACTCAACTGTTGATCTTCAAGATATTCTTGATGGCGAATTCTAAATGAAGACAGGTAAGTGAGCCACTCAATTATTATTTTTATTATTTTTTTTTATTTTTTGACAGGCAGAGTGGACAGTGAGAGAGAGAGACAGAGAGAAAGGTCTTCCTTTGCCGTTGGTTCACCCTCCAATGGCCGCCGCGACCAGCACGCTGCGGCCAGCACACCGTGCTGAGACGATGGCAGGAGCCAGGTGCTTCTCCTGGTCTCCCATGGGGTGCAGGGCCCAAGCACTTGGGCCATCCTCCACTGCACTCCCGGGCCACAGCAGAGAGCTGGCCTGGAAGAGGGGCAACAGGGACAGAATCCGGCACCCCGACCAGGACTAGAACCTGGTGTGCTGGCACTGCAAGGTGGAGGATTAGCCTAGTGAGCCGCGGCGCCGGCCAAGCCATTAAATTAAAATTGAGCTTTAAACAAGTGGTGGCCACTGATAAAAATTAGTGAATTCTTAAAAATCATCTACGCATTGGAGAAGGCATCATGGCACAACATGTCAAGCGTTAGCTTGGAATGCTCGCATCCCACACTGCAGCGTTAGTTTGAGTCCTAGATCTTCCATCTCTGATCCAGCTCCACACTAACATGCCTGGGAAGCAGCAGATGACGGCTCAAGTGTTGGCATTTCTGCCATCCACATGGGGGAACCAGATGGAGTTCCAGCTCCTGGCTTCTGCCTAGCCCAACGCTGGCCTCTGTGGGCATTTGGGAAGTGAATCATAGATGAATGATCTCTCTCTCTCTCGCATCCACACTCCCTCCAACTCCCTCTTGCACTCTAGCTCTCTCTCTTTCCTTCTGTCTCTGTCTCCTCCTCTCTTGTCATTTTGCACTTCAAATAAATAAATCTTTAAAAAAGTATCTATGGTCGGCGCCGCAGCTCACTAGGCTAATCTTCTGCCTGCAGCACCAGCACCCCGGGTTCTAGTACCGGTTGGGGCGCCAGATTATGTCCCGGTTGCTCCTCTTCCAGTCCAGCTCTCTGCTGTGACCCGGCAAGGCAGTAGAGGATGGCCCAAGTGCTTGGGCCCTGTACCTGCACGGGAGACCAGGAGGAAGCACCTGGCTCCTGGCTTCAGATTGGCGCAGCACCAGCCATAGCGGCCATTTGGGGGGTGAACCAATGGAAGGAAGACCTTTCTCTCTCTCTCTCTCACTGTCTAACTCTGCCTGTCAAAAAAAAAAAAAAAGTATCTATACACTGGTACTTTTAGTACTTGCAAACATGAGATATAAATAAAATACTAAGTTACATTACTCATAAATAAAACAAATCTATAAAAAACAATGACCTTTGAAGTCACATGATGCTTTGTAGAACAGCAGATCTCATCAAAAAAGGACTTTCAAATATAAGATGCTAGCTAACAGGAAACAGTAAATATTCTCTCCGCTTGCAAATAGGGTGACACTTATTAAATACTGTTCAATATATGAAACATTGTAATATTAAATAATATTAAACATAGCAGAAAACTGTCATACAATTTCATTATTGACTGCTAGGTTCTGAATAACGTTGGTTTTATATTCAGATAATCCCAGTTCATGAGTACTGAAATCAGTATCATCAAATCCATCCCTGGCATTAGCTCTCTATCTTAAAGCCTGTCAGATTCTGTGAGCCTAAGATCCCCAGGAAAGTATAAAAGGCAAACAATCCCTTGACACAGCATCCATAAACAGTTCAGTTGAATCTGCCCACAAGGCAGGCCCTTGCCATTCCTTAAAGACCAGAAGGCTGGCCACCTAGGAAAAGCAGGTTCTTATGGATAAGGCATCTGGGAAAACCAGGTGGGCACTCGGGCAAGGGCTTCTCAAACTACCAGGAGCCCCTCATGGTTCTGTCATTCCCTTTACTGGGGCAAAGGCATTCCAGGAGGGAAAATGCTTCAACAGGGTCCCTGAGACAAGGATGACCTTGGGTCTCCAGGAAACCAAGAGGGCCCCAGGTGGGAGCAGAGGAGGAGGAGGAGGGTGACAGGAGAGGTGGCCCCAGGGTGGCATCACACACAGACTGTGACTTCCACTGCATGTCAGGGGAAACACTAGAGAATCTGGACCAGAAAGTGCATGGCTGTTAAATGCTCATTCTGGCTCATCTTCCCCCAAGATGCTGTTTACTTCTCTACTTATACATCCTTTAGTTGAGACCATTTTATTGACTTGCAACCCTACTGGCTGATGGTTCTGAGGTCTGTACCTAGTCTCCTGAATAATTTTATTTTTTGTGAGAGATAATTTATTTAATTGAAAATCAGAGTTACAGAGAGACACAGAGAGAATCTTCCATCTGTTGGTTCACTCCCTAGATGGCTGAAACAGCCAGCATTAAGCCAGGCTGAGGCCAGGGGCCAGGAGCCCCCACACAGATAGCAGGAGCCCAAGGACTGGGGTCGCCTTCCCCTGTTTTTCTCCAGTCATTAGCAGGGAGCTGCATCAGAAGTGGAGCATCCAGGACTCAAATCTGAATCCATATGGGCTGCCAGTGTAGCAGGCAGCGGCTTAACCAACTATGCCACCACACTAGCCACCTCCAGGCTAATCTTACACCTCATATCCAGTTCCTATGAAATCCTACTTCCAAAACGTATTGCAAATCTGACCTCTGCTTACCACTCTAGTGGCCTTGCCAGCAAGCGCTGCTCACCTGTCCAGATGACAGCCAACAGGTCTCCCTGAAGATGGTCAGCCTTCCTCAACCCCATTCCCCACACACATCACTTACACTTTACATTAGTCAGATCACATCTCCTCTGCCAGTATCTGTTTTCTAAAAACTCTGTGCTTTAGCCACGGCCTGTGGATATCAACATCAGCGCATTATTCAGCACCTCGGTCAGCTACTTCACTGCCCTCTGATGATCCAGAATCTGCTCTATGCGGTAGCCATCTTTCAGTGACACCAGCATTCCAAAGTCTTTCCCGCCGGCAGGCCTTCGGAGTGTTGTTCCTTTATCCCGGAATGTTACACTCCAGACTTCCAATGCTAAGCTAGTGCATTCCCAGTGTGAGAACTGCTACAGAAGTGGTCTGCTTGGTGCAAGGCGTCTGTGACTTCCCGCTAATGTTGCTTCTCCATTCTCCCCCAGTATTAATATCTTATCGATGTGTTATAAAGAGGATAAATTATCTTGACCATTTGTGCTCACTAAACCTGCCTACCCACTTCCCAACTCCACAATATAAGCTGTTTTGTTCACTGCTACATTCCCAGCACTAGAAAGCGCCTACATCCATCCGTTGTCTACTTGATGATACAAATATGTACAATGGAACTCAGTCCAGTCATATGTGAATTAACGTAGCTTTATAGTCTAATCCAAGAAGCCCACATCTGTTATAATCTGTTATAAATCTGCTCCTATAAGAAAATGCATTCCATGATCCTAATGCTGAGTTTTCAAATGAAATTGTAAAACATAACTAATCTGTATGTGGACATTTGTATACATAGTATTTAGGAAATAGAATACCAAGTACATATACCTACTCTGAAGTCTTAGTGCCTTCTAGCCAAAACAATCCAGTGAGCCATCAACCCATCCGAAACAAAAATTTTAGTGGATGCCTCCTGAGATCACCCAAGTGGATAAATGTATTTTAGACTGCCTCGTGGGTAGGAAAATTCAGTGTACCCAGCACCGTTTGTGTCATCTGGTCCAGCATACTGAGCAGACTCCTAGATGCACAAATTGTGAGCCTATTATTAATCTTTTCATTAATTATTTAGCTGATGCAATTAAATTATGCAAATGAAAGCACGCTGTGTAGTTCTGTTAATGGTACTGAAATGAGTGGGTTCGCTAGGACCTCAGAGAACAAACCCAGAATTCAAAATGCTGGGTTCTACTCACTGAACCCAAAACATCTTTAGTGAAGACACTGCCCAGAGCTTTCTAAAATGGATAAATCCTGTAAAGAAGTAAGTCCCTGTGCACAAGTCTCCCCAGGGGCACAAGATCTTTGCATGAGAGGGATGGCTTCCCAACCACCACAAGCCAGCCAAAGGGGTGCACGCTGCTGGATGTCATGCTTGCCTCATGTGCACCTGTACTGTGGGGAGCAGCTCGGACTAGACTAAGTTACTGGAATTAAGACTTATTCTATGCATCTGCTCTCCTACAATATGGCGCTGGGAGAGGAGAAAACAGCTTCTACCCAGCTGCCTCCAGTTCAACCAATAAACTGTAGGACTTGCTCCTGATTGGAGAGCAGCGTACTCGGCGTGTGGGCAGCCGAGTTAGGATTGGTGGAGGAGGACTATAAAGGAGGAGAGAGACGGCATGCACCAGGAACATCTATGGGGAACATCTAAGGGAACCCGTGCAGCCCCCGAGAAAGCCGGCCGGCGGTGTGCCGCTCCCCTGCGGAAGTGGGGAATGCGGCCAGGGGGAACTGCCCTTCCACGGAGGTGGAAGGGATAGTAGCCAACCCGGGAAGAACCAGCAGCAAACCCGGGGAGGGCCGAGCAGACGAAAGAACAGCGCAGGGTCTTGTGTTGCTCCTCCACGAAGAGGGGGAGCGACATAATGGTGCCGTGACTCGGATATGAAGCCTAGGCAGGGTTTTGTGTCGTTCCTCCACGAAGAGGGGGAGCGACATAATGGTGCCGTGACTCGGATAGGAAACCTGACTCGGATAGAAAACCTAGGACGGATAGGAAACCTAGCTTGGATAGGAAACCTAGGACGGATAGCAAACTTAGGAGGGAAGAAACGGGAAGAGCTGGGAAAATGTCGGAGAGAGAGACTAGCAAACAGCCTAGGGAAATTTCGGAGAGAGACTAGCAAACAGCCTAGGGAAAAGCCGGACGAAAAAGGTGCCGGAAGAAGCTATCAAAAGCCTAGGCATAGATTCGGATACGGACTACGGGGGGAAGCTGGGAGAAATCTCTAAGGTCGAAAGCGAAAGTGAAAGCTAGAACAAACAGACTCGGACGCGGACTGTGGGGAGAGGCCAGGAGAAATGAGGGAGGAATATCGTTGGAGGAAAGCTTGGGGAAACATACCGGGTAGAGAAAAATGTTAGGGAAAATGAAGCCGCGAGTGCAGGCCGAGGCGGATACGAAAGCCACTTTGGGATTCTCAAGTTAGCCCGGGAATAGGGGGCGAAAAGTTGAAACTAGAAGCTGAAACGTGAGCCAGGTTGGAATCCGTCTGATTAGCCCGGGGAGCAAAGGACGGGAAGCCAAACCGTGGGGCGGAGACGTACGCTGGGTTGAATTCGCCAGGCTAGCCCGGGGAACTTGGATTGAATGCTAGTGGTGGAGACGCAAGCTACGCTGTGTTACTCGCGGAAGCCGCCGCGTGCAGAGAGAGCACGGGGCGTGAATAGATAGGGAACGCTGGCGTAGGCCGTGGTTCAGACGCGAAGGGCGTGGAGACCGCGGAGCGCGCGAAGCCAAGCCGCGCAAAGCCGGGAAGCTGCGCAGATGAGAGAGGCGCGGGCTGAAGCGGCTCAGCCGGAAAGCTGCCGAGAAGCAGCCTCGGGGCGGGCGCAGCCGGGAAGCCGCGGGGATAAGAATGAGAGCGGGAAGCTGCGGGGATAAGAGAAACAGAAGTTTAGAAGTAAAGTGAGAAAAATAGGAATGCTGGAAGATAGAAGTAAAATGGGAGAAATAGGAATGCCCGGAGATAGAGAAATAGAGAAATAAAAAGGCCTCCCTACAACACTGCAATGTGAGAGCTTGGATTCGGTCTGCCTAATCAAGTGAGGCGATGAGCACCTGCGGACGGCTAGCAGCTTATGCGCCGCAGGTCACCGAAGACAGGCACGAATTAACATCAGTAAAGCTTCCCCACAATGCAACAATTAGGAGGCTTGGATTCGGTCTGCCTGATTTAAGGCGGTAAGCGCCAGCAAGCAGCTCGACCAGAGTATGAGCTGCAGGTCACCGAAGATAGGCACAAACCAACACTAATAAGTCTCCCCCACAATACGGCAATGAGAAGGCTTGGATTCGGTTTGCCTGATAGGTTTTGTAAACACCTGCAGGCAGTTCTAGCAGAGCAGAGCATGCGCTGCAGGGCACCAAACACAGGCACGCATCAGCGCCTAAAAACCTCCTCACAATGGCGAAGAGAGGACCCGGATTCGGTTTTCCTGATTGATAGGACTTGTAAGAGCCTGTGGCAACTCTAGCAAGTAGAGCAGAGTGTGTGCCGCGGGACACCGAAGACAGGCGCGTATCAACGCCAAAAATAAAAAGAAAGGGGGATCTGTGGGGAGCAGCTCGGACTAGACTAAGTTACTGGAATTAAGACTTATTCTATGCATCTGCTCTCCTACAATATGGCGCTGGGAGAGGAGAAAACAGCTTCTACCCAGCTGCCTCCAGTTCAACCAATAAACTGTAGGACTTGCTCCTGATTGGAGAGCAGCGTACTCGGCGTGTGGGCAGCCGAGTTAGGATTGGCGGAGGAGGACTATAAAGGAGGAGAGAGACGGCATGCACCAGGAACATCTATGGGGAACATCTAAGGGAACCCGTGCAGCCCCCGAGAAAGCCGGCCGGCGGTGTGCCGCTCCCCTGCGGAAGTGGGGAATGCGGCCAGGGGGAACTGCCCTTCCACGGAGGTGGAAGGGATAGTAGCCAACCCGGGAAGAACCAGCAGCAAACCCGGGGAGGGCCGAGCAGACGAAAGAACAGCGCAGGGTCTTGTGTTGCTCCTCCACGAAGAGGGGGAGCGACATGTACCATCAAAAACCAAAGTACAGCTCAGTATTACAGCTCCACTTCCCCTGGTACTATCAAGAAACAGGAACTGGACCCAAGATTCTAAAGCTACCAGACACAGAATAAAGCCACCCTGAAAAAGTGTTCCTTCAAAGCTTTCAGGAACTGGAATTTTACAGACAATGTTAGTCTTGGTACTTCAGGGAGTGTCACCTGCTCCCAGACCCCGGCTGGGGAAGATAAATAGGTGCCTTCACTCCATGTGCAAGCCGGCCACGTGGCCATCTTGGCTCAGAGGATCCAGTTAATGCTTCACCTTGCCAGACTGGCAGATACACACCTCGAGTTCTGAAGACTCACATCCCCAGGGAAGAGCCCCAGTTCGTTCAGCAGCTCTGATCTTCTCAAGAATTCATTGTGGGGCTCAACGAGTTACCTGCTCTTTTAGCAAAAAGCTGCATTTCAGGGTTTTCAAATAAGGAACGCCTTTTGTTGTTGATTTCCAAGGCAGCCATCTCTAACAGCTCCTGCAATTAGCCCCTCTTTTTCCATGCTTCACCCACACATAAGCTCGGGTTATTTATGGTCTCAACAGCTGATTAAATGCATTTTCAAAATGTAATACAGGGGGCCAGTGCCGTGGCTCACTAGGTTATGGGATGCCTGCAGCGCCAGCATCCCATATGGGTGCCGGTTCTAGTCCTGGCTGCTCCTTGTCCAATCCAGCTCTCTGCTGTGGCCTGGGAAAGCAGTAGAAAATGACCCCAGTGTTTGGGCCCCTGCACCCAAGTGGGAGACCAGGAAGAAGCACCTGGCTCCTGGCTTCAGATCGGCATAGCTCTGGCCATAGCAGCCATTTGGGGAGTGAACCAATGGAAGGAAGACCTTTCTCTGTCTATTTCACTGTCTGTAACTCTACCTGTCAAATAAATAAATAAAACCTTAAAAAAAAATGTAACACAGACAGGAATGCAAAGGTGAGACAGTACAAACCATGGGAACTGCAGGCAACTTTGCTATGCTTCTGAAAAAAGGTTATGAGGTTCTGGACCAAAGCAGTGACAGGAAAGCAAAGAAGACAGAAAAAGAAACATTTGTTGGCATGAACAGGATTTGTTGACTCAGTAAGTGTGAAAAGTGAGACAGAAAGTGGTTAGTAATGCAGTTAGACAGGAGTAAGAAATTCTTGTGTTCTGGGGCTGGGCAGTTGGTTTAACAGTAAGACACCACCATGTCATATCAGAGTTCCAGGTCCCAGTCCTGGTTCCCTTCCCAAAGCCACCATCCTGCTGAGGCAGCCCCTGGAAGGTAGCACGTGATGATAACGCAAGCAGCTGGGTTTCTGCCTCCCACAAGGAGGATGTGTACCCAGTTCCTGGCTCCCAGCTTCCTCCCCTTGGCTGTTGTGGGCATCTGGGGACTGAACATGCAGATGGAAGCCCACTGTGTTTGTCTCCACCTTTCTCTTTCTCTCCATCTTTCTTCCTCTTAAATAGATACACAAGCAAATGTTTTTAAAGTTCTGGTGCTCTGTTACATAGTATAGTGAGCATAGGTTATAATAATGTAATGCGTATTTCTCTTAAAAAAGGGGGGTGGGTGGGGCGGCACGGTGGTGTAGCAGGTACAGCCACCTCCTGGGACCCCGGCATCCCATGTGGACACCAGTTCAAGTCCCAGCTGCTCCACTTCCAATCCAGCTCCCTACTAATGCTCCTGGGCAGGCAGTGGAGGATGGCCCAAACGCCTGCACCCAAGTGAAAGACCCGGAGGAAGCCGCTGCTGCCTGGCTTTGGTCTGGTTCAGCCTCGTCTGCTGTGTCCATTAGGGGAAGGAACCAGTAGATGGAAGATCTCTTTCTCTTATATATTTGAGAGGATAGAACTGTTTAGCCAGAGTAAACAGTGCTTGATATACACAAGTATGGAAACACGGCAGAGAATCCTATATAGGTACAATTTTTATGTATCAGTGAAATTAAAAGAAAAATAAATAATGCACCAAATTTTCTAAGTAAACTATGTTGCAAATTATTCTTCAGATATATATTAAAGTCAGGGATGCAAGGTTTGGGTGGAAAACATACATTTTAGACATATCTGGATTATAGGCTTCTGTAGAATATTTAGCAAGAAACACTTAATAAGCAACTGGAAACCTGGCTGAGACAGCAGAGGCAAAGACGCCTGGGGGACATGAGAGTAGACATGGAAATGGCTGAACTCTTCTCCAAAAGAAATCTGAAAACTGAAGCTCTGAGCAAAACTAACCCTAGTGACAGGCGGGAGGGAGGCTTAAAAACAGGAGCGAGTGGAGGCAGGAGCAGCAGCCAGGGGCTGCACAGACCCCGCAGGCGGGAAGCAGCCCTGGCTGAGAGAAGGGAGAGGCGAGCAATGCCCAGAGGCCGCTCCTCTCCCTGTCCTGGTCCCTTCAGCAGCTGTGACAAGCAGAGCACAGTCAGGTGGAGAGGGGATCAAAGGGGAGGAAGCGAGGCCCTCACCCAGGCCACTCCCCAAAGCAGGATGGGGACAGGAGGGGGACACAAGGGCAGCACTGTCAGATAAAGTCTTCTAGGATAAGAGAGACAGGAAATGTCTCTCACCAGGGAAAACCAGCCTTGCTACGGAAGAGAAACATCCAAGAACAGGCACACACTCACGGCTTCTAGGCGGCAGCGTGTCACGTGAACACGAGTGGTCATTACTGGTGACTGAGGAGGCTCAGGTGCCAGGCCGGGGGTGCAGCCCTTCCCACAGAGCACGCGCTGTCCTGAACTCCAGGCAGCCACCCTGGCAGGAGTCAGCTCTGCCGCCTTCACCCGCGCCCTGACAACATCCGACCCCCACCCCCCGTGCCCTCTGCTGAGCACTCTGAACAAAGAAACCGAGCCAATCTATTCAGAGCGGGACCAGCGATGGACACACAGAGAAACTCAATCTTCAGAGAGAGGCAGCGGCCCAGGGAGAAGGCCTCTGGGAGAGACGGAGGGCGTGGCGGCCTCGCCCGGAGTCTAGCACCTGCTCCCAGGAGGCTGGGCTGCCCGCCACCTTCCCACCACGCTCCCAGGCCCTTTAGCTGAGCCCCTACATGTCACCACAGGCGTTTCTTTCCTTGCCAAAAAACACATTGGACTACAAAATGTGATTCTTCTGACTCTTCTACATTTGGAGAACGTCTCTAATGTGGAGCTGTGCAAATGTAGTTTAACATCCAGTTACAATGCTATCACACGCATCACGGGAGAGGGAAGGGGACATGGCAAGTACAATGAATTTCATTGACGGAGAGGCCTCAGCGTAGGGCAGCTTTTTATGCTCAGTGTATTAGAAGGCCAGACACCTGAGGGTCTTCTGCATCCCTCATCACGGAGTCTACTTGAGGCTTCCTAACACAACACCACACCTCCTTTACGGAAGGCGCAGTAGGACACAGTGACTTCCCCACCACCACCACCACACCCAGGTTCCAGGCTTTCCCAAACCTATCTCCTCGAGTGACCACTCCTCCCGTCCTCTCTCTTCTGTCAATCTGAGCACTTCGCCCTACACCAGAATTCACATGCACATCTATTCTCATCAGGATATTCCAACAGTGAGAGAGGGAAAAATCTCCCTCTCCCAGGCACAAGAACCTGCCCACATGCCTCCCAGCACAACTGTGGTTCCACGCTCTGTACTGAGTCCACGTGTGGCCTAATTCCAACCCCACTGGTCAACAAACAGGCTGATGGACACGCAAGGCCTGGCCAGAGCTTCCCACGGTCACTCCACCCTGCCTACCTCGGCCTCTGGATCTGCCTCCCTGTGACACCCCACTGCTCCTGCATGGCCTACACTCCAGACAAGCAACAGCTATTGTTTGAGGAGTAGGGTCTTAGAGCAAGAGGAATGGAGGGGTGCTCAGGCCCCACAAAGAAAGGAAGCGACTGTTCGTGGCTTGGGCACAGAGAACCTGCCTGTGTCACTCTCAGAAACTTTGCACAGGAAGGCACTCAGGCCACACTGTTGGGAAAGGAACAACGAGGCAAGCAGGACAACGAATCACTCTGCCTATACCCAAGCTCTTCCTGTTCTCACAGAAGTGACGCCACAGGCTCACTGCTTCCTCTCACTTTTCCATCTTCAAAATAACAGGGAGCTCCCATCATTGTTAAACACACAAAAGAAGACTAATCCATTTCATTTAACTGAAGGTAACTTTAAGTACACTCCAAAATATTTTTCTAGACTGCAGCAGAATTCTATTTATTTCTAGGACAATCACATTACATGGAAAGCTATGGACATACAAGTTTAATATTAATTAATCAGCATAAATAGTAAGCACAAACCATCACATATAACATACATTACACAGTCATAAAACAGGAACTTACATGTTTGGATAAGTTGGGGCTCTTGGAGTCAACATCATACCTAAAAGATTAAAACATAAAACTCCAATTAACACCAAAATCTTCCAAAACACAGAATAATTATGTACACTAATTGTAAAAGTCAATGATGTAAACAGTGAATTCACAAGTTCTGGTAACCTGTATGCCAATGGTAGGATTCACAATCCCTGGGAGCTTTTATTTCCACAAATCGACAAAGTCCTAATATTTTCACAATCATCAATTTGGCTGCTTGACAAGTTTAAATTTCCTCTTTTCTCTGAATCAGCAATATCTTTCTACTGTTTAACTGATTTCAAAGCTCTCTAAAAACCAAAATTCATTTTTTCTATCATCAAAAAATCACAGGTCTTGGTAAAAGGCTATTCTTCGCCCACATTTTAATTCTTATTTAGTATCTAACATGCTACTACTAAACTTAAAATTTGATTAAAGTAATAAGACAGTCTTTTCTTCTCTAATCACAGGACTTGGGGAAACTGGTCAGACTGCTCCATGTTCTGGTTTTGACCAATTAGTATAGGAAAAAAATGGCTTCTCCAAGACATTCCAGGCTAACAACACTCACTGTCACGTTATGCCCTTGTTTCAAAGACTGATGAAAATGCAAAGATGGCTGACAGTTAAAACATTCACTCTGTGCCAAATTCTTCCACAGGAAATATTTACAATGAGTCCAGTATTTCTCCAAAGTCACATTCGCTTCACCCTTTTTGTGCACAACTTACTACAAAAATTAAATGCCTTTGGTTTTCAGGTAAATTAAAGTCTTTTGCCTCACATGACATGAAGATTTTCACAAGAAAATAAAGAATCCCAATCACTAATGCCCACCACAAGAATTCACTGAGCGTACGGACACTGGGCGGAAAATTCTCCCCATAAAGAACGGTGCGGCAGCGGGCTGCACGGCCGTGGCACGCAAACACCTGCCGCGGGAGATCTACAAACGACCTCCTACACTCAGGGCATTCTGAGCACGTCCAACAGCTGGGCTGCAACGCTGCATCAGCACTTCCCAGCATCCACTGTGCCCAGGGCCCGCACAGATGTCAGCACAGGACGGTTTTCTCATTTGTGGTCATTTTTTATACAGAGAAGACCGAAGCCAGCAACAGGAAGAACCACAGAAGTGAAGTCCAGCTATGTGGCAGCTTCTGAACCATCAGACTGCTGGGGGACGGCACCAGGGCTCAGTGGGTGACGCCGCCACCTTCCTATCCCGGCTGCTCCACATCTGATCCAGTTCGCTAATGGTCTGGGGAAAGCACCAGGAGATGCCCAAGTGCTCCGCCCCTACCACCTGAGTGGGAGACCCAAAGAAGCTCCTGGCTTCTGGCCATCGCAGACATTTGGGAAATGAACCAGAAGATGGAAAATCAACTGTGTGTGTGTGTATGTGTGTGTATATGTATGTGTGTGTGTGTATTTGTCAAACTTCCGGAAAACAACGCAGAGGAGATGCAAGATATGGCTAAACAGGAAGCCCTACATTTCCTACACCAGAGGGAGACCAAGACAACACAAAGAGGACTGTCTTTTCAGGAGACGGCTGACAGTGACTTGAGTACAGAAGTGACAGTGACTATAAAAGGCACAGAGACTCCAAGGCCAGCAGGGAGAGAGGAACAAAGCACATCCCAGCTCCTACCTCAGCCTCCCAGCCTGGGGGACGCCATCTTGCTGGGGAAAGGTGAGCAGAAGGCACCATGGCCCCACCATCCCACAGGCCAGGAGCCCCTACCTCGTGGGGCTCTGCGCCAGCAGCAGCAGACACAAAAACCCAGAGGACCACATACGAAGACCCCTTCTGCGTCTCAAGTCCCAGCATCACCCTTGCAGGCCCTCTGGGAACTGGGGGCAGTCCCTTCTGTGTCCTGCAGCTCTGCCGCAATGACTGCTGGTGCTACAATCCCTGGAATAATTCACACTCACCATGGAACCTGGGGGCCTTATCTACATTCCTCTGGGTTGGGCTGGTGGCTGCTGGTATACAAAACCCAGCATAACCAGCACTTAAAATGGAAGACCTAGGTAAAGACTCCACTGCATCACAGCTCTGGGACTGTGACTGTTTCTTATGTAATTCCCTGGGACACCTGTGCTCACCCACGGAGTCTCGGAATGTTCTCTCTACTTCACGCTTATCCAGGTTTCTACAGCCTAGTGCGTTAATTCCCACCCAAGCCTCTGAGCAACCTGTGGGACATGCATCAGGCACCTCTCGGGGCCTGCAGTTCTGAGACTGGGACTGTTGGAGCTACGTCCCAGTGGCACCACAGTTCTTCCTGTGGGGCAGCTTCCCCATCTGCAGTGCACTGCTGCAGAGCCCAGCCTGCCAGGCACACATCCCAGCGTAACGCGCATGTGAAATGTGAGATCTAGGTAGGGTCTGCAGTGCATCCAGCAGTTCTGGGATTCTGACTGTTGGGTCTGAAAGACCCAGGAACAACTTCCCCTGCCCTAGGGGACCTGAGGAAGGCTACGGCCCCACTGCACTGCTGCAGGACCAGAGCACAAGCCCAGGATAACCTGTGCTTTTCCTGTGAGACTTTGACAAGCTACCCTTCCCGCCTTGAAGCTCCGGGACTGTCACTATTCCGCTGCTCAAGGCCATATGGGCCAATGCATAACCTGTATTTACTGAAATGTACAAGGGAAAAGTCCTTTCACTTCCCCAAGTGCTGGGACCAGGGACTTCAGTGCTGTGGGCACCTGTATCACCCAGGCCCACACAGCAAGACCTAGGGAAGGACCTGGCACAATGTACAGTTTCAAGGCTACAGTTATTCATTCTACAAGTTCCAGTGACACTCAGACTTGGCTGGTAGGACTAGCGGATGGCCCCAACTGGGTCCCATGGCACCAAGAATGAGGCTACTGTCATCAGAAACCCCACTGCGACTGATACTCAACACTCAGGAAGCCCTTGTCCACTTCAAAGGCACACCATTCCTCTACCAACTGCAGCAGACCAGCAGCAATGGCAAGCACTGTCACTGGTGACACCCATTCCAGGGGCAGCAGTCCCTCGGAGGCTGGACTTCTGGCCTCACCTGGAACCAAAGGCAAAGGAGCTACCCAACTGACATCCTGCACTTCATCTAAACAACTAATATTTCCCAAGGAAAACTCTGCCATAATGAAGACGACACATAGGTAAGCAATAGGTAAGCAGAGGTTAATAGAGGGACCCAGGAAACAAAAAGGAGCCAGGAAGAAGAGCATCGCACAAAGAATGCAACAGTTCTCCAGAAATGGATGCTGACTTGAAGGAAATCTATAAAATAACTGAAAAGGAATTAAAATTGGTGACTAAGGAAATCCAACTAGAAACAGGAAGACACAGGCAAACAACTCAGAGAAATGAGGAAAACAGTGAATGACACAAATAAGAAATTCAACCAACAGAAGTCATAAACAAGAATCAGAAAGGCTGGAAATGAGTACTTCAATGAAAAAAAAAACTGGAAGTAAGAGCTTCAACAAAAAAAGTAGACCTTGAAGAATTTGATTTTGAGGCAAGATTTCTGAACTAACCCAGTTAGACAAAAATAAAGAGAAAATAATTCAACCATTAAGTGATTAAATACTTGCATTTTAGGGATACACAGCAGACTCATAGAATGGCAGATGTCCTAAACAGCACTCTGGCCTCAGAATCAGCCCTTAAGGCATTCGGATCTGGCTGAAGAGCCCATGAGAGTATTTTAGGCATGGAAAGCCAAGACACTCTGGCAAAACAACAACAACAGCAACAACTCTAAATGAAAGCTCTCTGCGAGTGAGATCCCAGTAGAAAGAACAGGCCATCAAAGAAAGAGGTACCTTTCTCTGAAGGGAGGAGAGAACTTCCACTTTGACTATGACCTTGTCTAAATGTGATCACAGTCGGCGAACTCAAAAGGCTTCCATAGCCTTGGCAACTCATGACAAGAGCCTAGGGATATTACTGATGCCATAAACAAGAGTGTCAGATTGTTAAGTCAACAATAGGAGTCACTGTGCACTTACTCCTCATGTAGGATCTCTGTCCTTAATGTGTTGTACAATGTGAATTAATGCTATAACTAGTACTGAAACAGTATTTTACACTTTATGTTCTGTGTGGGTGCAAAGTGATCAAATCTTAATATATACTAAATTGATCTTCTGTATATAAAGATAATTGAAAATGAATCTTGATGTGAATGGAATAGGAGAGGGAGCAGGAGATGGGAGCCTTGCCAGTGGGAGGGAAGTTATGGGGGGAAAAAGCCAATGTAATCCGTAAACTGTACTTTGGAAATTTATATTTACTAAATAAAAGTTAAAAAATAAATAAAAATATGTTTTTTAAAAGAAAAAAAGATACATACCAGGGGATTCCAATTCAAACCCATCAAGGTGGCATGTACCAATGCCATCTCACTATTCCAAGTGATCAATTTCAGTTCACAATTGATCATAATGAAAGGACTAAGAGTCAAAGGGAGCACATAAACAAGTCTAGTACCTGCTAACACTAACCGATAGAATAAATAAAGGGGAGAGTGATCCAACATGGGAAGTGAGATACTCAGCAGACTCATAGAATGGCAGATGTCCTAAATAGCACTCTGGCCTCAGAATCAGCCCTAAAGGCATTCGGATCTGGCTGAAAAGCCCATGAGAGTATTTCAGGCATGGAAAGCCAAGACACTCTGGCAAAAGATCTCTGTGAGTGAGATCCCAGTGGAAAGAACAGGTCTTCAAAGAAGGAGGTACCTTTCTCTGAAGGGAGGAGAGAACCTCCAGTTTGACTATGACCTTGTCTAAACAAGATAAGAGTCGGAGAACTCAGAGGGCTTCCATAGCCTTGGAAACTCATGACTGGAGCATAGGGAGATTACTGATGCCATAGACAGGAGTGTAAATTGGTAAAGTCAACAACAGGAGTCACTGTGCACTTACTCCTCATGTAGGATCTCTGTCCTTAATAATGTGCTGTGCATTGAGATTTAATGCTATAACGAGTACTCAAACAATATATTTCACTTTGTGTTTCTATGGGGGTGCAAACTGTTGAAATCTTTACTTAATGCATACTAAACTGATCCTCTGTAAAAAAAAAAAAAAAAAAAAAAGAAATTATCAACTCCCAACTTGACTCTCACTGGGATTAAACATGACAATAGGTCTGATCTGATTTCATCATCATTTAAAAAAAATCATCTATTATTTTTCACTTTATGTTTCTGTGTGGGAGCAAACTGTTGAAATCCTTACTTAATGTATACTAAGCTGATCTTCTGTATATTAAGATAATCGAAAATGAATCTTGATGTGAATGGAAGGGGAGAGGGAGTGGGAAAGGGGAGGGTTGTGGGTGGGAGGGACGGTATGGGGGGGAAGCCATTGTAATCCATAAATCGTACTTTGGAAATTTATATTCATTAAATAAAAGTTAAAAAAAAAAAAAGAAAAGAAAATTTAAAAAAACCTTGCATTTTAGAGACACCTGAGAGAAAAGAGCAGGGAAAAGGCATTTAGAAGCTGTTTAATGAAATAGTAACAGAAAACTACCCAAGTCTTCAAAGAGATCTGGACACCCAGACACAGGAAGCTCAAAGGAACTAAAGCAGACTCAACCAAAAAGACTCCTCCCCGACCTGTGACAGCCAAATCATCAGAAGTAAAAGACATGGAGAGCGTGCTAAAGGCAGAGAAGCATTACGTCACACATAAAGAAATATCCGTCACCTTACAGCAGACGTCTCAGCAGAGACCTACAGGCCAGCAGACAATGTCATCACACATTCAAGGTCTTGGAAAAAAAAAAACTTCCAACCAAGAATATTACATCCAGTGAAGCTAACCTGTAGAACTGAGGGAGAGACACTGATGCCCAGCGTCACCACCACCAGACCAGCCCTACAACAAGATCTGAAAGGAGCCCTACATTAGGAGTAATGTACAATGCACAGCACAAAATTGACTAACAAAGCAGATACCAAACACAAAGACAAAAGAACCCAACATCATCATGACAGAAAGCTTTCAAAACACAAAGAGAAATGATGAGAGGCAGAAAGAAACGGAGAAAAAATACATCCATACATACAGCAATCAGTGAGCAATCAACAAAATGACAGGAGTTAGTTCTTATCTATGAATATTAACACTGAGTGTGAATGGATTAAATTCCCTCGTCACAAGACATAGTTGGGTAAATGGAATTTAAAAACCAACACCTAACTATATGCTGCCTGTGATTACATGCTGCCTGCAAGACATTCACTTCTCAGGTAAGAAGACTAAAAGACAAGGGCTGGAGAAAGACGCACCACACAAACGGAACCAAAACTGAGCTGCAGAGCCCATGCTCACATCAGATCAAACAAACGATGTCAAAAGTCATAAAGAGACAAAAAAAGAAATGTCAATAAGAGGATCCATAAAGAAAGAAGACATAACAACCAAAAATATATAGGCACCCAAAACAAAACCATCCAGGTATCTATAGCTAATCCTATTAGACTTAGAGGAAGAGACAGACTCCAATACAGTAGCAGCAGGAGACTTCAACACATCACTGTTGACAATGGACACATCATCCACACAGAAAATCAACAAAGAGCTGAGCCGCACTGTAGAGCAAATGGGCCTAAGAGGCAGTTACAGAACACGTCAACCAACGGCTGGAGAACACATGTTCTCATCTCACCAGGAACATTTTTAGAACAGACCACAACTGAGGCCAGAAATCAAGCCTCGGTAAATTCTTAAAAATTGATAAACCGTATCATGTGTCTTTCCACAAATGCATAAGACTAGAAACCAATAAAAATTAAAAATTTACAAATACACAGCAATTACAGCCACGCTCCTTAAGGGCCAAAGAAAAATAAATCAAAACATTTCTTGAAACGAAATGAAAATGTAAAATATGCATTTTAAAGACTTAGAAAAGCAAGAATAAACCAAATCCCAAATTAGCAAGACACAAGCAATAGTAAGAATAAGTAGAGAAATAAATGAAACTGACAGCAAATAAACAATATAAAAAGAGCCACAAACGCAAGGCAGAGTAATGAGGAGCTCTTCCATCAACCAGGTCCGGTTTAGGCCAGAGCCAGGAGCCAGGAGCTCCATCCTGGTCTCCATTCCTGCTGCTTTCCCAGGTACATTGACAGGAAGCTTCATCAGAAGAGGAACAGCCAGGACCCAAACAAGCACTCTGATGTGGGATGCTGGCATCACAAGGAGCAGCGAATCCCCTCTGCAGCACATAGACAGCCCCTAAAAGCCCTTTCTCAAAATGTAAATAAAATAGACAATCTTTTAACCACACTTATAAAAACAGAGGAAGAAAATTTCTAATATATAAAACTGGAAATAAAATCACAGACATTACAGCTGATACTACAGAAAAGGATTGTAAGATAATATGAATAAAAGTAAACAAATTGGAAAACCTCAAAGAAACTGATAAATTCCCATACGCATACAATCTACCAAGATTAATTCAAGAAACTACAGAAAATAATATAAACAGACAAGACTGAAGTACTAATTAGAAGCCTCCCATCAAAGAAAGAGTCACTTTCTTCCTAAATCTGAATATATGAAATGCGTAAAATGTGTACGCCTTAACTAAAATTAAGAGCTTGTTTTTAAAAAAATAAACAAAAATGACCATTGGCCCAACTAACCAAAAAAAGGAGAGTGAAGAGCCAAATCAATAAAATTAGAGACAAAAAAGGAAATGTAACAGACACCACAGAAATAAAAAGAATCATCAGAAATTACTACAAAGAGCTCTATGCCAACAAACTGGGAAACCTAGAAGAAATGGATAGATTCCTGGACATATACCACTTACCTAAATTGAGCCATGAAGACACAGAAAACCTAAACAGACCCATAAACAGCACGGAAAGTGAATCAGTAAAAAGGATCCTCCAAACAAGAAAGACCCAAGAGAAAGCATTTGATAAAATGTGATGAAAACTAAGCAAACTGAGTGTAGAAGGAACATCCCTCAACACCATCAAGGCAATTTATGACAAACCCATGGTCAGCATCCTACTGAAGGGGGGAAAGTTGGAAGCATTTCCACTGAGATCCGGTACCAGACAAGGATGCCCACTCTCACCACTGCTATTCAATACAGTACTGGAAGTTTTAGCCAGAGCCACTAGACAAGAAAAAGAAATCGAAGGAATTCAAATTGGAATGAGGAAGTCAAACTATCCCTATTTGCAGATGACATGATTATATATATAGGGCATCCAAAAGACTCCACCAAGAGACCATTGGAACTCATAAGAGAGTCTGCAACTCATAGAAGAGTCTGGTGATGTAGCAGGATATAAAATCAGTACATAAAAATCAACAGCCTTGTGTACACAGACAATGCCACGGCTGAGAAAGAACTTATAAGAGCAATCTCATTCACAATAGCTACAAAAAAAAATCAAATACCTTGGAATAATTTAACCAAGGATGTCAAAGATCTTTATGATGAGAATTACAAAACATTAAAGAAAGAAATAGAAGATACAAAAAAAAAAAATGGAAAAATCTTCCATGTTCATGGATTAGAAGAATCAATATCATCAAAGTGTCTATTCTTTCGAAAGCAATCTACAGATTGAATGCAATACCAATCAAAATACCAAAGACACTTGCAAGGTGTCCAGTGCATAACAAATCTTCCCAGGCAGATGAATCAATTAATTCACAGGCTTTTATTGGGGTTCCGCTCCCAGGCGAGGTTCACCGGTCCCAACAGAGCAGGGGCCGGGGAAGTCGCACATCAGAGATTGGGAGGGCTCCTTTTATAGATTCAGGGCATGGGGGTTAAAGGTTGAGGCGGCTCTGATCCTCACTGGTTGACCTTTAGGCACCTGTGGGGCCCTTGACAAGGACTTTTCTTCCCTGGAAGTACAGCTAGGGACTTCTCCATTCCCGAAGTATAGGCCTTCCTTCCATGCGGATCCCAAAGCTACCAACATTCTTCTCAGATCTAGAAAAAAATGATGCTTAAATCCATCTGGAAACTTGGGAGACCTCGAATAGCTAAAGCAATCTTGTACAACAAAAACAAAGCGGGAGGCATCACAATACCAGATTTCAAGACATACTACAAGGCAGCTGTAATCAAAACAGCCTGGTACTGCTACAAAAACAGAAGGAGAGACCAATGTAATGAAAAAGAAATGCCAGAAATCAATCCAAGCCTCTACAACCAACTTATATTCGACCAAGGAACTAAAATCAACCCCTGGAGCAAGGACAGTCTCTTCAACAAAGGTGCTGGGAAAACTGGATTTCCACATGCAGGAGTATGAAGCAGGACCCCTACCCTACACCTGACATGAAAATTCATTCAAAACAGACTGAAGACCTCAATCTAGGATCTGATACCTTCAAATTACTAGAGAACAATAGGGAAACCCTGCAAGACACTTGCACAGGCAAAGAGGTCTTGGAAAAGACCCCAGAGGCACAGGCAGTCAAATTCAAAATTAACAAATGGGATTACATCAAATAGAGAAGTTTCTGTAATGCAGGAGAAACATTAAGGAAAGTGAAGAGGCAACTGACAGAGTGGGAGAAATTACTTGCAATCTATGCAACTGATAAAGGATTAATAACCAGAATAAACAAAGAGATCAAGAAACTCAACAACAACTAAACAAACAACCCAGTTAAGAAATGGGCAAAGGACTTAAACAGACATTTTTCAAAAGAGAAATTCAAATGGCCAACAGACACATGAAAAAATAGTCAGGATCCCTAGCCATCAGGGAAATGCAAATCAAAACCACAATGAAGCTTCATCTAACCCAGTTAGAATGGGTTTCATACGGAAATCAACTAACAACAAACACTGGTGAGGATGTGGGGAAAAAGGCACACTAATTCACTGTTTGGTGGGAATGCAAACTGGTAAAGCCACTATGGAAGTCAGTTTGGAGATTCCTCAGAAATCTGAACATAGCCCTACTACACGATCCAGCCATCCCACTCCTCAGAATTTACCCAAGGGAAATGAATTCGGCAAATAAAAGAGCTATCTGCACCCCCATGTTTATTGCAACTCAATTTACAATAGCTAAGACACAGAATCAACCCAAATGCCTGCCAACTGAATACTGGGTAAAGAAATTATGGGATATGCACTCTATGGAATACTATACAGAGGTAAAAAAAAAATGAAATCCAGTCATCTGCAATAAAACGGAAGCATCTGGAAAACATCATACTTAGTGAACTAAGCCAGTCACAAAGGGACAAATATCATACGTTCTTCTTGATCTGTGATAACTAACTGAGCACCTAAAAGGAAACCTGTAGATGTGAAATTGACATTTTGAGAAGCAATGACTTGAACAGTCCTAGTCTTAATCATCAGGGAACAGTTTTATTTATTTTTTTCTTAATGGAGAATGGGATTGGAATGG
Source organism: Oryctolagus cuniculus (assembly GCF_051225735.1). NCBI lineage: Eukaryota > Metazoa > Chordata > Mammalia > Lagomorpha > Leporidae > Oryctolagus > Oryctolagus cuniculus. The sequence continues at coordinate 130,684,613 of NC_142875.1, forward strand.
GAAAGGGAGGATGAGTTGGGGTGGGAGTTCAGGTGGGAGGGTATGATGGGAACAATCACTATATTCCTGAAGTTGTACTTATGAAAGTTGTACTTGTTAAATAAGTGTTTCTTTTGGGGAAAAATTAAAATGAATAAATAAAAACTTAAAAAGGAAAAAGTCCAGGAACTGATGGCTTTACAAGTGGGTTATGCGAAACATTTAAAGGGTAACTGACTCTAATATTTCTCAAACTAACCCAAAATATTAAGGATAGAACTCTGCCAAATTCATTTGATAAGGCCAGCATTACTCCAACACAAACACAAAACAAAGCTATAACACAAAAGAAAAACTACAGAGCAATAACCTTGATGGGCCAGCGCCGTGGCTCACTAGGCTAATCCTCCGCCTGCGGCACCGGCACACCAGGTTCTAGTCCCAGTTGGGGTGCCGGATTCTGTCCTGGTTGCTCTTCTTCCAGTCTAGCTCTCTGCTGTGGCCCGGGAAGGCAGTGGAGGATGGCCCAAGTGCTTGGGCCCTGCACCTGCAAGAGGAAGTACCTGGCTCCTGGCTTTGGATTGGCGTGGGGCCATTTGGGGGGTGAACCAATGGAAGGAAGACCTTTCTCTCTGTCTCTTTCTCTCACTGTCTAACTCTGCCTGTCAAAAAAAAAATTTTAAAAAATAACCTTGATGAACACAAATACAAAAATTCTCAAGAAAATATTTGTAGACTGAAAACACCACAACATCAAAAACAACCATACATCAGGATCAAGTAGGATTCATCCCAGGACACAAAGCTGGTTCAGTATCAGGAAACTGACAAATGTAATAAATCACATCAACAGAATGAACAAAAACTATACGACTGTTTCAATATACACAAGAAAAGCATTTGGTATAATTAAGTACCTCTTATGATAGACGAACAAACAAAAAACTCAACAAATTAGGTGTAGAAGCAATGTACCTCAACAATGCACAGGCTCTATGTGAGAAACCACATCCATGCTGAACAGGAGAAGGGGGAGCAGTGCCTAAAAATCCAGAACACAAGTGTGTGTACACGCTCTAATGTTCTCTACTGTTATTGAGTGCGGTACTGCAAGAATAACTAGGGATGAAAAAGACATAAATAGCATTGGAATAAGAAGTGAAAATATCCAGTCATGATTATGTAGATCAAAAAACCTATTCAGTTCACCCAAAAGCTGTTAGAACTGACAAATTCATTAAAGCCAAGGAACACAAAATATACACAGACAACCAATAACATTTTTATATGCAAACTATGATCTTGCTGAAAGCAAAATCAAGAAAAAAAATCCCATTCTCAAAAGCAACAAAAAATTCAATATTGGGGAATAAATTCAACCCAACAAGTGAAAAAGTCTCTACAATCAAAATTATAAAACACTGAAAGGCAACAAAAGCAAAACTAAACAAATGGAATTGCATCACATTTAGAAGATTCTGCACAGCAGAGAGAATGATCAACAAAGTGCAGTCCATCAGATGGGCATACTTACAAGCTACCTACCCAAGAAAGGATTACTATTCAGAAAAATCAGCAACTTCAAAAGTCAACAACAAATCAACAACCAATTCAGTAAAGAAACTGGCAAAGAACGTCAATAAACAGTTCTCAAAAGAAATACAAATGGCCAATAATTATATGAAAAAATGCTCAATGTCAACAGCCATCAAGGAAATGCAAATCAAAACCACCATGAGGTTTCACCTCACCCCAGTCAGAATGGCTTTCATTCAGTCAACAACAAGCAACAAATGCTGGTGAGGATGTGGGGACAAAGGGAACACTTATACACTGCTGGTGTGAACGTACATTAGTGCAGCCACTGTAGCAAACAGTATGGAGAGGTCTTAACAAACTAGAAATGGACCAGCCATATGGTTAGAAATGGCTCTACGGTATATTTTCATAAAAATTGTATTTAGCCTCAGTACGGCCATGTATCAGGCCTGATCAGGTTAACTGCTGAGCTTGCTGCACAGGTCTTGTTACGTGTGTGTGTGTGTAACCAACACCCCACCTCTGTCTAACCAGTGACCACAGGGTCACTGTTGGGGCCAGTTTCCCGTATCAGTACAAAACACCCTTCTGGATGTAGCTCTCATCCCAAGTCCCCACCCCTGTGTTGTTATACCTGCCAACCCCAGACAAAACCCCATTCCCTTCTACGTGCCCAGCCACAGGTCTGGGTGCCCACTCCCCATCTCAGGTGCCCTACAGGGTTAACCAAAGAGAAACGGGGGGAGGGGCCTTTGCAGGGCAGGGTGAAAGACCTGGGGGCCTGAGAATGCTGGCCTGCTTGCACCAGTGGGCGCTGCTCCTGGCTGTCTGCTTCCTGCAGATTCCTGAGTCCACCCTGTGGTGGGCAGGTGGTCTCAGGCAGGCACATTTCCTACAATGTGATCCAGCAATCCCACCACTGGGCATAGAACCAAAAGACACGAAATCGTTATACCAAAGGGGGGAAAATGCAGTACAGCTGCAAACAGAGTTTTGTAAAACCTTGTTTTATACCTTTATCAATCCAGCGGTTAAGAATGTTAAACTACTATAACTGAATGATCCGGGATTACTGTAAAATTCACTGCATATAGGTGAAATGGTCATTTTTCCATTCAATTATTATTTATAGTGATTACTTACAGTCCCACTAAACTAGGGTCTTTTTTCTTTTTACTTGTTGAACTTCTTATCTGGTGAAGCATGAAGCCCTTCTACTCTAAGGTAAATTATAATACTGTATCTCAAAAGCTAAAAAAAAAAAAAAAAAGGAAAGACATGGTGAAGAAGGGAGGGTAGCAATGAGAGAGGGGAAGGAAGGAAGGAGGGACTATCACTATACTATATATCTGTTGAGATTTGAAAAAATGAGAATATTCCTTGTTCAAGGACTAGAAGAATTAATGTTGCTAAAAGGTCTTACTACCTAAAGAAAACTACAAGCATGATGCAATCCCTATCAAAATACCAGTAACATTCTTTACAGAATTAAAAGCAATCCCTATCAAAATACTAACTTTTTTACAGAATTAGAAAAACAACCCTAAAATTCATATGGAACCACAGAAGACCCAGAATAGCCAATGTTATTCTTAACTAAAAAAACATAAAGCTGGAGGCAACAAAATACTACCTACTGCATACTACAATGCTGCAGTAATTAAGACAGCATAGTATGGGCATAAAAACTGACACATAGATCAACAGAACACAAAAATTAATCCATGTACATACAGCCTGCTGATTTTTGACAAAGGTGCAAAAAACTTACACTGCAGAAAGGATAATCCTTTCAATAATGGGTGCTGGCAAACTGGAATACATACATCAAACAACATAATTACTTCTCTACCTCAAGCCACATAAAAATCAACCTAAGATGTATCAGTTAAACATAATACCCAAAACTACGAAATTACAAGCAGAAAACAAATTCTTCAAGACCGTGGTGTAGGCAATGATTTTTTGAAGAAGACACCAAAAGCACAGACAACAAAAGTGAAACACAGAAAAGTCTACACAGCAATGTAAACAGACAACAAAGAGACATCCAACAGAAAAGGAGAAAATATTTGCAAGCTACTTCTCTAACAAAGGATTCACATCATAATACATTAGCGGCCAGTGCCGCAGCTCACTAGGCTAATCCTCCGCCTAGCGGCGCCAGCACACCAGGTTCTAGTCCCGGTCGGGGCGCCGGATTCTGTCCCGGTTGCCCCTCTTCCAGACCAGCTCTCTGCTGTGGCCCGGGAGTGCAGTGGAGGATGGCCCAAGTGCTTGGGCCCTGCACCCCATGGGAGACCAGGAGAAGCACCTGGCTCCTGCCTTCGGATCAGCGCGGTGCGCTGGCCGCAGCGGCCATTGGAGAGTGAACCAACGGCAAAGGAAGACCTTTCTCTCTGTCTCTCTCTCTCACTGTCCACTCGGCCTGTCAAAAAAAAAAAAATACATTAGCAACTCCAAAAACAACCAAACCAATTAAGAAATGGGCAAAAGAACCTGAAGAGACACTTAGCAAAAGAAGAAAAATAAATGGTCCATTGAAACATATAAAAACGCACAGTGTCGTTAGCCATTAGGAAAACCCAAATCCAAACCACAAGATCAATCATCGTACCACTGTCAGATGGCTATTACCCACAATATAGAAAGTAACAACTGCTGGTGAGGCTGTGGAAAAAGGAGAGCCCCTGAACACTGCTGGAAATGGCATAAATTAGTGCAGCCACTGCGGAAAACAGTAGGGAGATTTCTTAAACAACTACAAATGGAACTGCCAATGATCCAGCAGTCCCACTACTGGATCCAAAAGACATGGAATTACTGTAACAGAGAGACAGTGAGGCATGGTTCACAAGAGCCAAAGCCTGGCATCAACCAAGGTGCCCATCAGCATATCAATATGGTGTATGTACATGATGGAACACTACTCAGATCTAACAAAGAAATGAATCATCTCATTTACAGCAAAATAAATGCAACTGGAGGACACCACATAAAGTGGAATAAGCCAGATGCAAAGACGTGTACTACAGGTTCTACTTCAAATACAGGAGCAAAAATAAAAACAAAAACAAAAGCACATTTTTTTTTTTTTTTGACAGGCAGAGTGGACAGTGAGAGAGAGACAGAGAGATAGGTCTTCCTTTGCCATTGGTTCACTCTCCAATGGCCACCGTGGCCGGCGCACTGCGCTGATCCGAAGGCAGGAGCCAGGTGCTTCTCCTGGTCTCCCATGGGGTGCAGGGCCCAAGCACTTGGGCCATCCTCCACTGCACTCCCGGGCCACAGCAGAGAGCTGGCCTGGAAGAGGGGCAACCAGGACAGAATCCGGCGCCCTGACCGGGACTAGAACCCGGTATGCTGGCGCCACAAGGCAGAGGATTAGCCTAGTGAGCCATGGCGCTGGCCCAAAAGCACAATCTTAACATTGACTGGTGATCATCAGAGGTTGAGGGGGTGGGAGTTACAGACAGAGTTCTGATAATGGGTACCAAATCAGAGTTACAGCAAAGGAATTAGTTCCTAGTTTCACACAGCACCGTGGGGAAACCACAGTTCATAATAAAGCAGTATACACTATATGAACAAATAGAAAGCACCTCTAGCCACCAATCACAAAGAAATGTCAGGGAGAAAATGCTGGTTACTGTGTTTGATAAATGTGCATGTATTAAATATTACTCTATGGCCATAAACATAATTGTTAATTAAAACATAAAATATATATTACATAAATATATGTATACTTATATATGTGCATTATTATCTATAAAATATACAAAAAGAATCGACCTACAAGGGTAGGCATTTGGATTAGCTTTAAGATGCCGGTTCCAACATCTGCATCCCTTATCAGAGTGCCCGGTTCAAGTCCAGCTCCGGCTCCTGATTCCACGTTCCTGCGCGTGCAGACCCTGGGAGACAGCAGGTGATGGCTCAGCAGGTGGGTACCTGCCACCCACATGGGAGACCTGGACTGAGGTCCTGGATCCAAGCTTCAGCGTGGTACCACCCTAGCCAGTGAGGGCAGCTGAGGAGTAAACCTGCAGACAGAAGCGCTGTCCCCAGCTGTCTCTCTACCCCCTTGTTCTTGCCTTCTCCCTCACTATCCCTCTGACTGTGCCTTTCAAAGACGTAAATAAAGGAGCACAGAGTCAGCCCTCGTCTTGAGTGGAATCAGCCTCTTAAAAACTGTCTTTTAGAACCATTTTATCAACCAAATCTTTCCACCGTTTTACTTCAGCTTCTTGTAATTTTACTGCATACTTCTGAAAAACGCATGTTTTTGATATGAATTATTTTAAATAGTCCAAGTGAATATACTTTCTCCTTTGTTAGGCAGCAGCATGACAGTTGTGAAAAAAGACAGCTTCAGAGTGATTAGAACAGTGTTTGAATTCTCTCCCTTGGATTTGTGTGACACCCAGCAAGTCACTGATCGGGTTTTCAGTGTTCTCACCTGAAATGGAGCTAACGCCTGTCCCATGTGCAGTGACATTCTAGTCACGTGACATGTATAAGCAGACTTCAAAAACTTCATGGAAAATGGAATCATTCCAGTGCAAGAAAATTTTCAACTCATTCATGCAAGAGGTCTTCACAAAATTTGTGAGAACTACGCATCATGAAAAACCCATGGTAGATTTCAAAAATCAAAAATTCTTTGCACCAAAAGAAACATCTTTTAGTTCCATTTTCCCTGACACTTTAATTTGTTTTTATTTGTTTATTTGAGAGGCAAATACACAGATGGACAGACACAGAGTTCCCTTCTGTTGGTTCACTTCCTAAATGCCAGGGACAGGGACGGCAGGGACTAGGCTGAGGCCAAAGCCAGGAGCCAGACACTCAATCCAGGTCTTCCCTGTGGCAGGCACCCAGTCACCTGAGCCACCACTGTTGCTGCGTCCCAGGCTCTGTATTAGCAGAAAGCCGGAGTCAGGATTCTGCGCTGGGGATGGAACCAAAGCACTCCCTTGTGAGATGGAAGCCTCTTAACTGCTAGGCTGAACACCCACTCCTTCCAGAACCTTTCTCAGGTGCCCTCATGTGTCTGGGACATTGCAGATGCTCATTAAATCCAAGCTCTTCACCCTCTTTCTAAAGAGCCTGTCTGGTGGTAGCACTTGTGTTGAGAAAATGAGAGCAATAATAAAAGAATCAATGTTGGAAAATGTCTTCTGGCTTATTGTGAATTGAGGAGGAATCACTATGGTATCTTCAGTTAAGTTAAAAGGAATTTAAAAATGAATTTATGTTTGCACCACAAAGAAATTAAATATCATCAAATACAATCCTCTTTCACTATATTTAACAAACCTTTTAAAATACCATTATCTCAAAAATACCATTATCTCACTTCTGAAGACATATTTAGATAATATGCTGGGTAATAAAGCATTCAAAATTACTATGATTTTTCTTTTAATGGAATTTTCCTTCTAACTTTCCTAAAATTACCAAGACTACTCCGGTGCTCACTCTGACAGGTGAGAATGTGACGCAGCACCTCACATGGTTGCAATGCGTGTGTGAGTCTGTGTGAGTCGAGCTGTCGCAGGGCCATGGCGTCCTGGCACGGGGTGGGGGTTGGGGGCACCTGGTGAGCCAGAAAGCCCATGGCTAAATCCATCAACTGGATTCTGTAACACTTTCATCCTGTGGTAGAAACCCTTCTACCAGAGGAAGGAACTGCAGGGTGGTAGACCTTAAAGATGATGCTTTCCATTAGAGTCACAAATCCTGATTGTCTTTTTCCGCAGCATTTCTGTAACAGTCAGCACAGCTCCGAGTGGGAACAGAGATGCGGAGGGTCCCCGCGGGCTGAGCTCAGAGCTCCTGTCAGTCCCTCACCCCAGGGTCGGCCAGCGGGGCAGGGCTCAAGCTTGAGACCAGCACAGCACTCATCACTGGACAGCCGCTTTCCCCACTGGAAACGGCAGAGAGGTTAAGGGTGCCTTCCAAAGCTGGGGTGCCTGTGAGAAGTCACAGTCCCTACAGAACTGGCCCATGAGTTCCCCTGGGTGGGGGGGCAGCCAGTGAAAGACAAGCCATGGGTGTTCTGGGAAGTGCTTTCTGAGGGCAGCAGGACACAGAACAACATCCTCTGTAGTCCCTGGTTCACAGGGAGAGAGACAAGCAGGCAGGTGCACGAAGTGTGTCTCCTGAGTGGGGTCCCAGGTAAGCTCTAGCCTTGTCACAAGGCAGGAGACTCCCGTCTGTGCCCCCTACACTCCCCACCATCCTGCTTTTCCACCTCCCCATTCTCCTAGAAGCAGCTGGGCAATAGCTCCAGCCAAGGTGACAGGAAGCTTTGAACTAGGACTGAAGTCTGAAAGCCAAACGTTTGTAATGATTACCAGAGTGCGACGGCTGACTCCCTGTGGCTCAGCAGTTACGACACCACTGTGGATGTGCACATCCCACATGCAGAGTGCATGGGTCACATCCAATCCAGCTCCCTGGTAAGGGACATCCGGGGAGCAGCAGTGTTGGCTCAAGTAGTTGGGTCCCTGCTCACCCAAATGCGAGACCTACACTGAGTTCTGAGTTCTTGGCTTCATCCTGACCTAGCCATGGCCACCACACTCATCTAGGGAATAAACAAATGAACAGAAGACCTATCCTCCCTTCCGCCCTCTCCCTCCCTCTGAAATGAATTAAAAATGAGTAAACAGAACAAGGTGACTCAAATAAACAAAAGTGACCAACAAGTCAATTAATCAATCCTTGACGTTGTTAAGAAGCCCTTAACCGGAGGGAAAATTAGGATTGACACTTGTCAGGATCCATGTTGGAAGAAATAAAACATTTTCCCCCAGTGTTCAGGTCCCAGGTAAGCAGGGTGCAGTAATGGTGCTCCCCATCACTGTCACCTGGTTTACCAAGGAAGAAAACAGTGTGCTGGGTGCTGCAGTCGATGTGAATGTCCGCACAGCGTTCTGGAGGGGAAAAGGTTCCATGCCCTTTCTCCAAGCTCTAGCACAGGCGAGCACTGTGTGTAGATTCAGCCCAAAGACTCCCTGGTAGAGCTATGCCCTCAATAAAGAGCTTACAACCCAGAAAACAAGGGCGACGGACAAAGCGCCACCACTGTTATCAGAACTATCATCTTAGTGTAAATGACTGTCCAAAGTTCACGCCTTCCTCTGTGCCACTGGCACAGCACGGTAAGAGAGCACGTCTCCAGAATGAGCGTGCGCACCTCCGACCAAGAAGGCAGGAGAACAGTAAGAGGAAGGCTGAGGCCGGCACCGCGGCTCACTAGGCTAATCCTCTGCCTTGCGGCGCCGGCACACTGGGTTCTAGTCCCGGTCGGGTTGCCGGATTCTGTCCCGGTTGCCCCTCTTCCAGGCCAGCTCTCTGCTGTGGCCCGGGAGTGCAGTGGAGGATGGCCCAAGTGCTTGGGCCCTGCACCCCATGGGAGACCAGGAGAAGCACCTGGCTCCTGCCATTGGATCAGCATGGTGCGCTGGCCGCAGCGGCCATTGGAGGGTGAACCAACAGCAAAGGAAGACCTTTCTCCCTGTCTCTCTCTCACTGTCCACTCTGCCTGTCAAAAAAAAAAAAAAAAAAAAAAAAAAAAGAGGAAGGCTGATAAACTGACCTTTAACAGGCCTCAGGCATATCACAGCAACCAGAATAAAACTCAACACGGCTGACCCAGAACTGCTAAGAATTTGGGTCAGTAGCACTAGAAATCCTGAGTGCAGTCTCTCTCCCTCCTCCTCTCTCTTTCTGATAATGCCATCAGTTTCCAAAGGACATCTTCAAACCAAGACAGTTCCAAAATCACTGTGTCCCTATTCTGGCCAGTTCACACTGCTGGATTCCTCAGCACAGTGGTCCCCCCGCAGGCTGTGTTAAGGCCACAGTGGAGCACAGGCAGCGGCTCTCTGGGTGACCGGGTACTCCCACAGCTCCTACAGGCGACCTGCAGTGGCCATGTTACCCTTTCTCTACCCCACACACTTTCTGCAATGAACACATACGACTTTTGTTAGGAATACCACCTCCCTGGAAATCAACTCTAAAAGCCACTCAGAACTATAAATACACACACACATATTAATGTAGTAAAATATTAAACTGTTTCCAAGCTTATTTAGGCCAAAAATAAAACGTTTTCTGAGAAGCTGAAAGTATCATGTGAGATATCCCAGTAACTGGGAAATCAAAGGGAATTCATTAAAATGATATCAAAGTGAAATCTTTACTTAATATATACTAAATCGATCTTCTGTATATAAAGATAATTGAAAATGAATCTTGATGTGAATGGAATGGGAGAGGGAGCGGGAGATGGGAGGGGTGTGAGTGGGAGGGAAATTATGGGGGGAAGCCACTGTAATTCATTAACTGTACTTTGGAAATTTATATTTACTAAATTAAAAAAAGAATTAAAAAATTGATATCAAAGATACTACATGAATTAAAAAATGCACTATTGCTTTTCGTAAGGTCTTCTGCAGATAACCCTTTGTAGCCCAATTCTTTCAGTTTCTCAGAAAACATATAACCGAGATGTAACGAATCAAATTTCTGAAATTAACCAAGTATGTATATATTCTAAAAGTAAAATTATTCAATTTTGCAATGGGTTTTCACATTTCAACACTGCAGTATTTTTCTACAATTGACTAATTTCTAGGAAGCTGAATTTATATGGAATTATCTACACTCATTTGTGTTCCTTTATATTTTCTCGTCACACAGAGATAGGTGTTCCCAGCACAGCCAGTTATGACACCAGGAGATGAATGATGAGCAGGACAGGGGCTGCGGAAGCCAGTGCGGGGAGGGCCAAAGTGGAGGACGGCAGTGAGCGCAGGCACCTCGCACAAGCTGCTCAGGTGGTGACTGCCCCCCCACAGAGCAGCCGAAACAGAGAAAGGGTTTGGAAAAGCAGTGCTCAGGGCTGGGGGATGGGCGTACTGCAGGGTAGTGAAGCTGCCCCTGGGACCACCCCATGCCACACTGCCTGGGTTCCAGTCCTGGATGTGCTCCTGACTGCAGTTTCCTGCCAATGCACACTCTGGCAGGCAGCAGGAAGGCTCCAGCTGTGGAAGAGGAAGGAGGAGGAGCTAAAACCCAAGTTCAGGGAAGCAACATAGCTTACAGGACCTCCAAGCTGGTTGAAAGAATCAGAGCCGGACAGCAGTGGGTAGTCTCGTCCATTTCTTCTTCTGAAATTTGACTGAGTGTAATGTATCCTCTGAAAATACAGTGTGTGTGTGTATATGTGTGTGTGTGTGTGTAAGATTAGCAACCAAGGATACTCACTGCAAGACGACAGGTAAGAGGAAATATGAAACAAGAAAGTATGCCTCTCAGTGCATGTATCATTACATAAGTTACAATTCTTTTAAACTGTATAGGGAACTGTGAATGCATATGGAAACTGTATAGCCTTTAAAATGAAGAAGCTAACAGTCACACAGACAGACTTATAAAAAAATTTTACATCCCAGAAAACAAATTTATTGCCAATCCTGCATGCATATGTACATGCTTAAATATAAATCTCCCAAAATACACAAGGGATCACTGATAGTTTTTTTTTGTATTTGAGTAACAACAAACTGTCACTTAAATGCCCACATCATTTAAATTGTATAATGAATATTTTATGACTTTTAAATGAGCAAAAATAAGACAAAGGATAAGAGGAAAAAGAAAAAGAGAGAGAACAAAGCATCAAAATAATGGTTTGAGGTAAAGTATGAAGTTAAAGAGAAAATATGAAGGGGGCACCCTGCTGGTGTGAGGAAAGGAAATTCTGAACAAACAACGGCCACAAAGGCTGAATAATGTGGGAATTAAGTCACATTCTACATGCTGAAGTCTGTGACCACCACCATCAGCACAGCCTCCATGACACAGTCTGCAAGCCGTCACTCCTCACTCCACTTTCTCTTCCCACGAGACTTGCTCTTACTGTTTAGAAAGGGGTTTTCCATGAAACAGAAGCCACATGCAAACCTAAAGCATTTTGCTTTATAAATAGGATGAATATTTGCAGACTCCAAAGGCAGGGCTGGGACAGGATTTTCAGTAACAGAGGCACTCGGATTACTTGAGCAGGAGGCAGAGCAAGCCAGGGCCAGCGGTACAGAACTTCCCTTATATACACTGGAATGCAAATTATGCCAGTTTCAAATCAGAGACTGATAGACTGACAGACTGACCAAAGAAGAATTCATGACCTGTACTAGTATGGCACACTTTATTTTTTCCAGCTATACAGAACACAACATTTATTTTTTTGAAAGTACTTGATATTCATAAGTATTCTTTAGTGAATTTGACATAGTAAGCAAATACGCAAATACATATATTTATATATTTTTTGCACCTTCCTGTAAGAAAAAGAGGTGCAGATTGGTGCCTCCTCACATAGGGCACCAATTTTAAGAAAAAGGGGCGCTGAACAGAGAGGAGGCATTGTATGAACCGGCAGCCAGATCGAATTAATTCAGAGAAAATAAACACGCAGAGGTCCAGCAAATGCCAGCGTGCACACAGACTGAACACATGGCAGAAGCCCAGACCCCAGCAGGCTGGGCCTTGTTTTATCTTGGATGAGCCAGAAGTGGAGGTTGGTGGGGGGGGGGGGGAACGGTAAGCAGAGATGAGTTTCCCCATACAGGTTCTTCAAGTCTGGCCCTCTGGCTTCCAAACCTGAGCAAGAATGCAGGGGGTGGGGTGGGGAACAAACAGTGTGTGAGACTGAAGGGGTCTCTTGAATAAAGGCAGGGGTAACAAGAACCTGAAATGGCTGAGGCTTCTGTCCTCCATCTATCCTGGCTCTGAGCACAGAAAAGGAGATGGGGCGCTGGTTTCTTTCCGGTCACCTCCTGCAGATACAGGGTGTTGACATGGGTATCTATATTCTGGGTCGACTAATTGAAAAGCAGTCTTGCGTTGTTCCTGCATGATGACTTGGGGTATAGCAGTCATTCCTTCCTGGAAGAGCTTATGAAATGTGTTACTGTACATGGTGGGAATAGGAGCACTATGATCATGAGAATAAATAAAAGGAGGCCGGCGCCGCAGCTCACTAGGCTAATCCTCCGCCTAGCGGCGCCGGCACACCGGGTTCTAGCCCCGGTCGGGGCACCGGATTCTGTCCCGGTTGCCCCTCTTCCAGGCCAGCTCTCTGCTGTGGCCAGGGAGTGCAGTGGAGGATGGCCCAGGTGCTTGGGCCCTGCACCCCATGGGAGACCAGGAAAAGCACCTGGCTCCTGCCTTCGGATCAGCACGGTGCGCTGGCCGCGGCGGCCATTGGAGGGTGAATCAACGGCAGAGGAAGACCTTTCTCTCTGTCTCTCTCACTGTCCACTCTGCCTGTAAAAAAAAAAAAAAAAAAAAGAATAAAAGGAGATACTAGAAACACTGTCCACGGTGGAAGAGATGGCCAAAGTGAGAGGGACAAAAGGGGAAACAGGAAAGCAAGAATCCTATCCTGGCCGCCAAAGATAAAGAACGCTCTCGTTTTGTTCAGTGTGTGCGTGCTGGCAAGGAGCTATGGGATGGAGTCAGTCTGACCTGCTTCTAGCTCTGGGCTCCTCATTCCTCCCTCTGCTTATGGAAACCTGGCGCTGACCGGGGTTTGGGTGAGGACTGAAGCTGAGTTCTTCCTGCTGAGTAGGGGCAGGGACAGGGTTCCAGCAGAAGGTGGCCTCGAGGGGCCGTAGCATCAGCTCACAGAAACTGTCTCCATTCGAGGTTTCGTGTGCATGGCCATCTAGAATTTTCCTACCTAGAACAAACAGATCTAACAAGCAGATTAAATACACAGGGTCTAAAACTGAGGACGGATTGCTATTAGAGGCCCTAAGAAAGGTGCTGTCCAACCCAGGAGGGAGTGTTCCCATTGAGAGGCAAACAAACTGAGAGGAGTGGCTTGCAAATGACCAAATGGGCACTGAGGCCTGGCCCAGGTACACATGAGGCCCAGACCTATCTCACTCTTTTTTTTTTTTTTAATATTCCACAATTTTTATTGCAATGTGGTCATTGTTGTGAGGGTGGGAGTCTGATCTCAAAACAACGTTCCACTTAAGGCTCTTTTATACAGAAATTGTCATCATGACTGATATTCAAAATATCTTTAGTGCTGCAAGACTCACATGGCAAACTTAAAACTCCTACACTTATTCAGTAGTGTACGCTCAATGGAAAACAAAAAGGCACTAATAATAGCTATTTCGTTTAAGAAGGTATGCAGGTAACAGGAATGAACACTGAGGTACTAGGCTAAATTGATGACACAGTTAACAGAACTTAATTGGCATTCCTTTGGGGGGATTAAACTCATTACAAAAAAGTGCTTTTAATGCACAGTGTTATATCCATGCTGCCATGTCGCGCAAATAGGTTGGCCAAGGCAGGTGAGGTGTATGAACGCTCAAGCCTCAGATTCGCAATCAAGTGCAACTATAAATAATACTGAAACAAGTTGACCCTCTGCCCAGTGGATAATACCTGCAAGGCATTCAGTTAGCTTACCCTTTGCAGTATTCCTGGCTATTCACATTGACAATCACATTCATTGTAGTGCTTGCTACAAAGGAGACATCTAACCAGTTCTTTTGGCTGAAATAAGACAGGAAGGCATTCCTTGGGTTCTATATAAAGTAACTGCATTCAACAGTCTAATGGCAACCACTGATAGGCTGCTTAAATGAATGTTGCCTCCTTCATTCATTGTGTTAGAAGGGCCCAGTTGAAAGGGGAAAAAAGGAAAAAGAAAAAAAAAACAGAAAAAACAAAAACAAAAACAAAAAATACTATTCCAATGGACTGAGCTGGAAAAATGGAAACGCCTTAAGATCCAGATGGCACTTGACTGTCATTTTATAGTGGTTTTCCTTCAAGTGAAACTACTACACTGCCTCCCAATTTCTCTCCAAGTGTTGAACGGTCCTTAATGTCATCCAAGCCACTCACTTGCCATTCGTGTTTAATCCCTGTAAATTTCTTTTTAATGGCATCTTTAGAGCTAGCATAAATCATCTTGCTTTTCAAAGGTGCACTTTCAGGACCCCAGGATATAAACACTAGGTCTTCTTTCTTAGACTCTTCTGTTTCATATGTGGCATCGTACAAAGCATACCGGAATCATTCAGAGGTAGCAACTTCACAGAAGATGTGTAGGGGTCCTCTACAGTATCACCAATGTCACCCACCAAGATCTGCTTTGCTTCCTCTACAATTATTTGTCTTTTGTCATCGCTTAAACAGAAGAGAACTGCTTTCTTTCTTTTTTGATCTCCTCTTGTGTAGAACATTTCTTTACTTTCATATCATTAAAAACTTTGATGACTTCATCAATCACTGTAACTCCAGAAGCCATAGTGCCCACAGCTTTGGCTGCGGTGGTGGCTTGGACTCCGGCACTGTGGCACTGGGAGGAGTTGAAGGAGGTGTAGGCACGGGGGTGGCCGTGAGTGCGGGGCATGCCGGGAGCTGCAGCCCGAGGCTAACTCTTCACATGGGGTATGGATGGGACATCATAAAGGAGGTGTGAACTTCCCTAGGGAAGACACCCTGTTGACTTCCATTACCTAGCTGGCCTTGGGGGAGAGCTGGTCAGCATAGGAGGTTAGTATCAAGTAGGTGGCCTCTCTAAAAGGAGATCTACAACTCTGCCTGATTGCTACAGACCCTAGGCCTAGGCCATCCCCCAGATGACAGGGGTTACTGTGGAAGCTGGGCAGAGTGCAGGGCTTTTTAGCATGGGGCCAACAGGGTGTGAGGTTTTGACCCAGGAGTCCAGCCCTAGGGCAGCCCTGTTTCCAGTGGCATGCTCTTGGCAAAGCTGACAGGGCTCTTCAATGACAGCTGACTGCCCAATGCCCTGACGTCGCATGTTGACAACAGGTGCCATTCGGGGGTAGATTGGCCTTGTTGTGTCTCCTTGATGGCAGATCACCATCTAAAGCTGTTATTAACTGGCTGCCACCCATCATTTCACTTCTGCTGCTGCCTAGATCACTCCTCTTTCTCCTGGTCTCTATTAAAGTAGCACTCCCCACAACAGAGTTCCCCTTTTAAAAGAAAGAGGGAGACAGAGATCTCTCATCCACTGGTTCACTCCCCAAATGGCTACAAAGGCCACGGTTGGACCAAGCCAAACCCAGGAGCTTCATCTGGGTCTCCCATGTGAGTGCAGGGGCCCAAAATTTGGGCTATCTTCTGCTACCTTCCCAGATGTTCCAGCAGGAGCTGGATCAGAAGTGGAGAAGCCAAAACCCCAAACCAGTGCCCATATGGGATGCCAGCATCACAGGAGACAGCTTTACCCATTACACCTCGATGCCAGCCCCTAGATTTCCTTTAAACCACATACAAATAACTTCAAAAGTCATCACAGTTTAACTGACAACCACCCCTGCAGAACAAGACCTCCTAATACCTTATAAACACTCTGGCTCCAAGTTCTCCTTGCACCAGAAGTTGAGTTTAACAGTAATGCTCCAACAGGCCTAATTTGGCATCAAAGTAACAAGAAAACTAGAAATATTTAAAATGCTGGCTGCACCATCCTGGTAAACAAAGGTTAAGCTGACATCCATATTTTATGCTAAAAACACCAGAGGGCCCTGGTGACCTCAGCCATCATTTGGAGTCTACACACAGCTTAGGAGAAACCCACTGAGGCACACAGGGTTTGCGAGAATGGCCACATGAACCATCCAGCAGAGCACTGACCAACTGCTAATGCCAGGGACGGTGCATGGATTGCCTGCCAGTGGAATCTGGTAACCGGCAAAACTATACAGCTCAGACTGATGTTACCAAGCAGTCCTAAAAAATAAGTTTTAATGCAAGTTTTAGTAGAACTTACAAGTCAAAACGAAGATTCTCTCTTTCCTCGAAAAAGTAGTCCAGAATAAATTTTCTTACGAAATCAGGATTTAAAGTATTATCAATTACTTCAGTTCTTCCAAACTGTTGAGAGAGAAAACAAAGGTTAAAATCAGACCTTGTCTGGCTACTTATTTCAATTACAGTACACAACATTCCCAAACAGGAAGTACACAACACCCCCGAACAGGAAGCAGGCAAAACTCCCAAACAGGAAGTATGCAACACCCCCGAACAGGAAGCAGGCAAAACTCCCAAACAGGAAGTATGCAACACCCCCGAACAGGAAGCAGGCAAAACTCCCAAACAGGAAGTATGCAACACTCCTAAAGAGCAACCCAAGTAAGTCCCTCTTGTGGATTTTTGAAGTGAAATCCACACTCAGAGATTCAGAAGATAGGGTCAATTTCCCCAGGATAAGTTTCACTAAATTCCCCAGTATTTATAGGAAGCAGGAGAATTTTCTTATAATCTATTACACAGTTGTCCCAAGAATCAGTTAGTTTTGCCTTCTCTTGTTTTAATTCTTTTGGTATCTACAGAACTAAAATGGGACTGCTGTACAACAATCCCCCAGCCAGCTGGGGATACTGAATCTGCCTGCCAGACATGCAGAAAGTCAATCACTGACGTCTGGCTGGTGGAGAAAAGTAGGTATTTATGGCAAAGCACAGGGCACGGAGCAGGGCAACTGATGCTTAATTCCGAGGCTCCCCAAGGAATAAGGGGTGAAGGCTCTTCCAGACAGACACGGGGGCTGAGTGGTGCGTGTTCATCGCGTGTCCAAGTCCTGGGTCAGTGGGTGGTACTCCTGCCTTCCCTTTGGTTGGTGAGGCTTAGTCTCTAAGGACTTCATGGTGGAAGGTGGCCTTCAGTTGGTCCACAGGTTTACATGTAAGGAAAATCTGGAATTCCCTGCACGGACATGGAATTCCCCTAAACAAATCCTTGGAAGAACACTGGCCAGCAGGATTGTAATCTACTGGAGAAACAAATGACTCCTGGAATCCAGTGATTACAGCCAGCTGTGCCACTCCCTCAATTCAGAGAATTCCTTTTGATAAAGCACAGCCAAGGACACCTTGGACTAAGGAAGCTGGGTTCTGCCTTTGTATCCTGAGGTTGGGCTCTGGACCCACTAATCTTGCAGGTTTTTATAGTTCTGGGTTGCAGTTTGACTTGTAAAATATGAGGTTGTCCATGTTAGAACAAGTGGAAACCAGGGCAGAAAATCCCACTTTCAACAGGAAGGCAGGCCTTAGCACAAAGAGAAATGCTGATTCTCCCTTTTGTCCTTGGCTTACACTCTTGCCATCTATCAGAATTCTAATGAGGGAATTTTAACCTTAGTTCTGAATAACATTATCCAATCAAGCAGGCAGTCTTATCAGAAAACCAACTTTTATTAAAGTTCCAGGAAACACTCTCTTTTTAATAGGAAAAGAAAAGAACTATGCTAATCCTCTAAAGCACGAAAACCATGAGCTTTCTCAAGTTTTGATAAGGCCACAGGCACAAAGTCTTGACGACAAAAGACTGACCAGGGCAGTTACCAACTAACGGTCCCCAAGAATAACTAATTCACAGTGGCTTAGGACACTGGGTAATAGTTCATCACGGACCAATATCATACAAACTAGAACTTAGGTGTCTAATTCAACATTGCAAAAATACTGAGTATTTACTTTCAACAAAATATTAACGGTAGCCATATATATTGAGTACCTCCTTTGTTCCAAGCCGTTTTTACATATTAGTATTTTTTACTTTGTAATTATATTTTATTTTTTATATATAAGAGTCATGATTACTCTCGTGGCAGAAAAGAAGTAACAGAGAGAGAGCAAGAGAGCGAGGTTCCCTCCCCAAATGCACACAATAGCTAAGGCTGGGCCAAGCCAAAGTCAGCAGCTGGGAACTCTATGCAGACGTTGGATTGTCTGCTTCAACTCTCCCATCCATAAGACAGGACTCACAGTGTCTGCCTTCTCTAAAGTAACGGGGTGGGGCCGGCATTGTGGTGCAGCGGGTTAATGCCCTGGCATGAAGCACCGGCATCCCACTTGAGTGCCAATTCGAGACCCGACTGCTCCACTTCTGATCCAGCTCTCTGCTATGGCCTGGGAAAGCAGTAGAAGATGGCCCAAGTCTTTGGGCCCCTGCACCCATGTGGGAGACCCGGAAGAAGCTCCTGGACCCTGGCTTCGGATCGGCACAGCTCCGGCCGTTGTGTCCATCTGGGGAGTGAACCATCGGATGGAAGATCCATCTCTCTCTCTCTCTCTCTCGGGGCCAGCGCTGTGGCTCACTTGGTTAATCCTCTGGCATCCCATATCGGCACTGGGTTCTAGTCCCGGTTGTTTCTCTTCCAATCCAGCTCTCTGCTGTGGCTGGGGAATGCAGTGGAGGATGGCCCAAGTACTTGGGCCCCTGCACCCACATGGGAGACTAGGAGGAAGCACCTGGCTCCTGGCTTTGGATTGGCGTAGCTCCGGCCATGGTGCCCATTTTGCGGGTGAACCAATGGAAGGAAGACGATTCTCTGTCTCTCTCTGTCTATCTGTCAAAAAAAAAAAAGGATCTCTCTCTCTCTCTGTGCCTCTCCTCTCTCTGTTTAACTCTGACTTTCATATAAGTAAATAAATCTTTTAAAAAAATAAAAAATAAAGTAATGGGGTGTGTGTTTAGCAGATCCCTTGGAACACCCACATCCCAAGCTGGATGTGTCTAGGTTTAAGTCCTGACTCTGCTCCCAATTCTAGCTCCTGTACACCCTGCGAACCAAGAGGTAATGACACAAGTACCTAGATGCCTGCTATCCATGTGCATGACCCAGATGGAGTTCCAGGCTCCTGGCTTCAGGCTGGCCCAGTCCCAGCCATTGTGGGCATTAGTGGGGTAAATCAGTGGATAGAGTATCTCTTTCTCTCTCTTTCTCTGGCTTCACCCTGCCCTCCACACCTCTGCATTTTTTTTTTTTAAGATTTTTATTTATTAGAGAGGTAGAGTTGCAGACTGTGAGAGGGAGAGACAGAGAGAAAGGTCTTCCTTCTGCTGATTCATTACCCAAATGGCCGCAATGGCCGGAACTTCGATCCGAAGCCAGGAGTCAGATGTTTCTTCCCAGCCTCTCACGTGGCTGCAGGGCCCAAGCACTCGGGCCATCCTCCACTGCCTTCCCAGGCCACAGCAGAGAGCTGGACTGGAAGGGGAGCAGCTGGGACTAGAACCGGCACCCATATGGGACTCCAGTGCCACATGCAGAAGATTAACCTACTGTGCCACAGCACCAGCCCCTCTGCCTTTCAAATAAATGAGTAAATAAATCAATCAATCTTTTATAAAAATCTGTATTCTTTCTAAGTTCTTCCTCTATATAAATACAGGACACGTTAATTCCAACAATGAACCTATCCAAGGGCTCTAATTTTAAGAGAACGACAACAAGAGAACATAGCCAAACAGAAGCAGCTATGCCCTGCACATCTGCTCACTTACTTGAAAACAGTGGTGCAGGGGCCAAGGAGCTGAAGCATCAAACCTGTCAGAATGGCCCTTCAGCAACTCCATGGAACTGGCAGAAGGGTTTCCAGACCAGACAGAGAGCACCAAACAGGAAGTGCACAACACTCCCAAACAAATTTCCCCAGCAGCTAAGGCAGACTTCATTCCCAGCCCACACTCAGGGAAATTCAGATACAGTGAAACGCCCCAGGGAAGGCCTGCTGAGTTGTTACCACGCAGCTCCTTGGGATCTGTGCGCATGACAACACCCACCAGCCTGTGTTTTATGGAACACTGGCTTGTCAGCCATCGGGGTGGCTGAGAATTATCTGCTATCTCTAGTGAAGATTAATGTGTAGCCATTACAATTCTGATTTTAGCTGATCATCTATAAATTATGACTATATCCATTACACTACGGCTTCTGACACACAGTGCTGAAATTGCTCTTGGCTCTATCACTGGTGATCTTCTTATTGCTAAACCCACTGGTCCCTTTTTGGCCCTCATCTCACCAGAACTCTCAGCAGCACTGGACACGGGTGTCCACACTTCCCTTCGGATGCACCACACCCTTCATGTGCCTCCTGCTCTCAGACCTCACACCCTGAGCATTCCATCTTTTGTCAGAGCAGTTACAGGTCTTTCCTCATCTCTCTGTCCTCACTTTCCAGTTAGGTTACGTCACCTGTTCCTGCTATGGCTACAACGCAGCCTGGTCCAAACTTAGGTGTCATCAATGTGTTTGCAGTAAAAGGACAGGCCTTCAGGAGGCGATCAGATTATAAGGGCGCCTGCTTTGTGCATGGGATCGAGGCTCTTAGGAAAGAAGTGCCATGCAGTACAGGATTCTGCATCACTGGTCTTTCTACCTTCGGCCACACGAGGACACAGCAAACAGGCTCTCACCAGATATCAGCACCGACAGCTTGGGCTGCTCAGCCTCAAGAACTGTGAAACACAAATCTACATTCCTGATCAACTGTGCAGGCTCACGCTCTCTTTTGCAGCAGCTCAAAATGGACTAAGGCAGCTCCTGTGGCTTTAAGTCTTGTCTACAGAATGCCAGTTCCCACGTGTGTGCCATCAGCCCAGACTCACCTCTAGTACTACACAGGACAAATGTACCTGTTTGATTTACACCTTCTTAAGAACAAATGATTAGGGGCCCGTATTGTTCTGTAGTGCGTAATGTGCCCCCATGTGGGCACTGCTTTGAGTCCAGGCTGTTCCACTTCTGATCCAGCTCCCTGTTGGTGCGCCTGCAAAATCAGCATGAGATGGCCCAAGTACTTGGGCTCCTGCACCCATGTGGGAGACCCAGATGCAACTCCTGGCTCCTGGCTTCAGCCTGGCTCAGCCCCAGCCATTGGAGCCATTTGGGAGTGAACCAGCAGATGGTTCACTGTCTTTCTCCATTTCTCACCCTCTCTGTCTTTAACTCTGCCCATCAAATAAATAAAATACATCTTTAAAAATAAATGAGAACTGGTTTACTATGCAGTATCAGTAATATATTATTCAGAGGTCAAAAAAAATTAAAGGTGTTATATAGTATCAACTACACACAAATAAAAACAAGATGGCAAAGCAATATAGCTATCATCTCTTCTTATTATTTCTTATTTGTTATGCATTTCTGAGTGTTCCTAATTTCTTACAATGAGAATGTTTTACTTTGAAAATCTAAAACTTTTAAAGCAGTGTTCCTAGTTTTAATTCATTATATTATGAAATATGAAAACTGTCACTAACAAGAAATTCACAGGTACCTTATGACTCGCTTAGCTCATGGGAAATATGCAAGCTCTTTCCCAAAGGCAGGAATATATTAGCTATCAGCCAAGTGATTAATCTTTCTGACCTGAAATAAAATTTAGGTCTTAGCTAATGTCTTATACGGCTAAATAAAACATGCCTGATTCTTTGAAAAATGTGCAGTTGCATATCATTCTATGTGGATCAGAGGGACTCAAGTTTTAAGAAATGATAATTATTAATATTTGTTGATGGCAATATACCCAGAAACAACTACACTGCTAAGAATTGTAACTTGTGTCCTAAATGTCTTGTTCTGAATACCCATGCTTCCAGATTACCCAAGTACCTACAAAGCTGATTACAATCCTTTCTGGCACAAGAAATGTGGAGAGTCTGGCACTTTTACATAACAATACAGTATTACTACAGTATTAGGTTATCACTTAAAAATCTGGAAAGTGTTAATTCACCAATTATGAAAGCTTTTCATCAATTTTAAAAAGTAAAATTTTACTAAAACATGAAAACTTGTTCCCTGTAAAACTTTAAATGAAAAACAAAAATCAATTTGCAAGCAAGTCTTTGAAAGTTTTCCTTGGGACTGGCGCTGTGGCGCAGCGAGTTAAAGCCCTGGCCTGAAGCACCAGCATCATTTGTCAACTGAAGTGAAAGCAATGAAGGAAGAAGGTCATTGGAGCCAGCGCATATCTTTAACTCAATTGTTCTATTATTATAATTAAATCTTAGTAGCCATGATACACACAGGATGGTGCCCAGATGACACAGGAGCCAGAGGTCAATGTGGGGGGCAGAATATTCGGACAGAATAGAAAAACTCATTCAGGCAGAAAAGCTTAATTTACAGCTATAAATATCCAACCTGTGTAGGAATGCCAACCACGCGCACACCCAGGCACACACAACCACACAAGGATGAGGCGCTTGCTCTTATTCTTCCTTTCAGAAAACCAACACTGGCTTCCCAGGGAACCCTCGACCTCTTCTTCTAGGCAGACATACTTCTCGACACAACTCACGATCCAAGATTTTTTTTTTTCACAAGTCAGCTATCTGAATTTCATTTATTCTAAGTAGGAAAACTGAAGGTCTTATCTAGATCTCACATCACACAGCCACAGCTGGGCCTCACATCACACACAGTCACAGCTGGTCTCACATCGCACACAGCCACAGCTGGTCTCACATCACACACAGCTGCAGCTGGGCCTCCCATCACACACAGCTACAGCTGGTCTCACATCACACACAGCCACAGCTGGTCTCACATCACACACAGCCACAGCTGGTCTCACATCACACACAGCTGCAGCTGGGCCTCACATCACACACAGCCACAGCTGGGCCTCACAGCAGACACAGCCACAGCTGGTCTCACATCACACACAGCCACAGCTGGTCTCACATCACACACAGTCACAGCTGGACCTACCATCACACACAGCTGCAGCTGGGCCTCACATCACACACAGCTGCAGCTGGGTCTCACATCACACACAGCCGCAGCTGGGCCTCACATCACACACAGCCACAGCTGGCCTCACATCACACACAGCCACAGCTGGGCCTCACATCACACACAGCCACAGCTGGTCTCACATAACACACAGCTGCAGCTGGGCCTCACATCACACACAGCCACAGCTGGGCCTCACATCACACACAGCCACAGCTGGTCTCACATAACACACAGCTGCAGCTGGGCCTCACAGCAGATATGGCTACAGCTGGGCCTCACATCACACACAGCTACAGCTGGTCTCACATCACACACAGCCACAGCTGGGCCTCCCATCACACACAGCCACAGCTGGTCTCACATCACACACAGCCACAGCTGGGCCTCACATCACACACAGCTGCAGCTGGGCCTCACGTCACACATAGCCGCAGCTGGGCCTCACATCACACACAGCTACAGCTGGGCCTCACATCACACACAGCCACAGCTGGGCCTCACATCACACACAGCCACAGCTGGGCCTCACATCACACACAGCCACAGCTGGGCCTCACATCACACACAGCCACAGCTGGTCTCACATAACACACAGCTGCAGCTGGGCCTCACAGCAGATATGGCTACAGCTGGGCCTCACATCACACACAGCTACAGCTGGTCTCACATCACACACAGCCATAGCTGGGCCTCCCATCACACACAGCCACAGCTGGTCTCACATCACACACAGCTGCAGCTGGTCTCACATCACACACAGCCGCAGCTGGTCTCACATCACACACAGCTGCAGCTGGTCTCCCATCACACACAGCCACAGCTGGTCTCACATCACACACAGCCACAGCTGGTCTCACATCACACACAGCCACAGCTGGTCTCACATCACACACAGCCACAGCTGGTCTCACAGCACACACAGCCACAGCTGGTCTCACATCACACTCAGTCACAGCTGGTCTCACAGCGGATATGGCTGCAGCTGGAGATGCACGTGTACACTCACACAAAGTCAGCTGACTTCCCTGTAGCTCTCTGGTTCAGATATTATTTCAGAAAAGGGACTTTCACTTTATTTTCAGCGTCTTCTATAAGGAATTTACACTAGATCTTTAATAACCCAACAAAGGCACTTAAATTTCTGTACTTTCCACAAAGAACTCCATGAATTTTTAAATTAGACAACAGTATGTTATAACTTTAGATAAAAAATTTTTAAAAATTAAATCATACTCAAAATAACAATATTTTAAGAGCTTCCTTTTCACATGTCACTGACAGCTATTATTCTGGATTAGTGATTTATTTTATTATCTGAAAAAAAAAAAATACTCAGTTCACCAAGAGTTCCCCTACTGCGAAATAAGCTACTTTTATCACATGTCAGGTTTTCTTCTATATGAGACAAACACTTTGTAAAATGGATCAGCAAGATTTTAATTTGCCTAAATATGTTAATATAGATCATTACTTAAATTCATCTGAAAATAAACCTGAAAACTACAACTATAACATACACACCCCAAACTTGAAGTCTTTCAATTCCTACAAGTAGTTCTGCATAAAAATGTTCAATAAATTTAATTAACTGTCATTCTTTCAAAAGGAGGCAACAGAAGTAGCCATTTGGCATAGTGGTTAACATGTCCGTTACGGGGGCTGACGCTGTGGTGTAGTGGGCTAAGCCTCCACCTGTGGCGCTGGCATCCCATATGGGTGCCAGTTTGTGTCCCAGCTGTTCCTCTTCCAATCCTGCTCTCTGCTAAGGCCTGGGAAAGCAGCAAAAGATGGCCCAAGTGCTTGGGCCCCTGCACCCACGGGAGATGGGGAAGAAGCTCCTGGCTCCTGGCTTTGGATTGGCCCAGCTTGGGCACTGCAGCCACAGGGGCAGTGAATCAGAGTATCAGAGACCTGTCTTTGTGTCTCCCCATTAAGATCCCTCTATCCTGTAGCAGAGTACATGGGTCTGTGTCCCACTCAGGCACCAGGCTCCAGTTTCCTCCTCACATACTCCCTGCAAGGTAGCAGGTGATGTTCAAGTACCTGGGTGCCTGTCACCCACACTGGAGACAGACTGAGTGCCAGCTCCTGACTTCTGCTTCAGCCCCAGCCACTACAGGTACGTGGGGTGAATCAGTCATGGGGACCACTCTGTCTCTCAAAAAAATTAATAATTTAAAAAGCAGCCAATGATAAACTTAATATATTCAAAACTAACTTCTGCTCCATTATCCTGAAAATCCCCCAGAGCAGTAATTTCTAATTTTTTGAAGATTTAATTTCATGGGGCTGGTACTGTGAAGCAGTGAGCTAAGCCACAGCCTGTACCACCAGCATCCCACGTGGGTACCAGTTCTTGTCCTGGCTGCCCCACTTCCGACCCAACTCCCTGCTAATGTACCTGGGAAAGCAGCAGGAAATGGCACAGGTCACTGGGCCCCTGCATCTACATGGGAGACCAGAAGAAGCCCATGGCCCCTGGATTTAGCGTGGCCCAGCTCCAGCCACTGTAGCCATTTGGGGCGTGAACTAGCAGATAAAAGCTCTCTCTATTTATATCTCTCCCTCTGCCTGTAACTTTGCCTCTCAAATAAATAAATCTTTAAAAAAAGCAAATCTGAAAAAAATGATTAAATTTCATTACTGCCTTTAAATCATTTCTTTATTTGGAAGGCAGAGAGATAAAACAGCCAGAGACAGACTTTCCATTCTTTGGTTCACTCCCCAAATACTGGCTATCGTGAGGGTTGGGGCTGGGGCTAAGACTGAAGCCAGGGGTAGGAATTCAATCGGGACCGCCCACCTGGGTAACTGGGACCCAAGTACCTGAGCCATCACCTCCGGCCATCTCAAGTGCCCATAATCAGAAGCTGGAATCAGAAGTGGAGCTGGGATTTGAACCCAGGCCCTCTCATATGGGATGGAGGTATCTTAACCACTACACCAAAAGCCTATTTCCTTTTAAAAAGTGTTGGTGGGGCTGACACTGTGGCACAGCTGGCTAGGCCACTGCCTGCGAGAACAGTGTCCCCGACCACAGCACCAGTGCAAGTCTCGGCCGTTCTGCCTCTGATCCAGCTCCATGCTAATGGACCCGGGAAGCCAGCAGAAGCCGGCCCAAGTACTGGGTCCTGCCATCCACATGGGACACCTGGATGGAGTTTCTGGCTCCCGCCTTTGGCTGGCCTACCCCCTATCAACAGGGCAATTTGGATACAAGATCATTTTCTCTCTTCCTTTGAGATGGAAGATCTCTTTCTCTGTCTCTCCTTCTCTCCCTGTCACTCTGCCTTCCAAATAAATCAAACAAAACTTAAAATAATTTTGACAGGCAGAGTGGACAGTGAGAGAGAGAGACAGAGAGAAAGGTCTTCCTTTTGCCATTGGTTCACCCTCCAATGGCCGCCAAGGCCGGCGTGCTGCAGCCGGCACACCGCGCTGATCCGAAGGCAGGAGCCAGGTGCTTCTCCTGGTCTCCCATGCGGGTGCAGGGCCCAAGCACTTGGGCCATCCTCCACTGCACTCCCGGGCCACAGCAGAGAGCTGGCCTGGAAGAGGGGCAACCGGGACAGAATCCGGCGTCCCTACCGGGACTAGAACCCGGTGTGCCGGCGCCGCAAGGCGGAGGATTAGCCTAGTGAGCAGCGGCGCCAGCCAAAATAAATTTTTTTTTGAATACACTTTCCCCCTTTCTTGAAAGTACTGTACCAGACATAACCTCTAAGCACCGTTTCATTCAGCAGTGGTATCCATCAATGCTCAAGGCCTGCTTTTCTGAGATTTGCTAATTCAACCTTCTCTTGAGAATTATTCAGGCGAAAAGGGACATTGCAAAACTAAGTCTACCCATTAACATCTACACTGCAAAGTGATCACAACAAAGTTTCGCTTTTGCCAACGGTGAACATTATTTCACACCAGCTCATTCCCTGGGAACACCCAGAGAACAGAGAACAGGGCCAAATAGTCGCGTCATCTCTTTGGAGGGAGATAGAGGGCTCAGGAGCTGGAGGCCACGCCTCCGCCAGCCCCACGTATCAGATGACCCCTCCCTGGACGGTACCGCAGCTTACCTGGGATCTGGGGGCAGTTCTATGGAACCGCTTCCCTGTCCAAAGCTTGGTGAAGAGGAGGGCTCACTCTCACGCTCGCCCTTTGTGGACCTGGGGAAAGCAGGTATGCAAGTCCCTCTTTGCCCCTCCTGGCCCACTCTCCCTAAATAGAGTCCTAGTGTTTGCTGCTCACTCCGTAAATAAACCTCATCACGCTGCACCCTGTGTTTGTGCCCGCACTTAGAATTCTTCTCTAAGGAAAAGGCAAGGGCCTAAATAGGAGTTTAGGCCTAACCAGGCCCAAAACAGATCCAGACAGAGACATAAAGTTATAATTTTTGGAACCGTACACTTGGAGAACAAAGATGGAAAACAGCGCTGTTTTGGAAAGGAGAGGCTGAGCTACTCATTAACATCGGCCCTCATCCAGCCAAGGAGACAAAGGAGTCAAAAAATCTGCAAACACAAGGGCACCATTCATGGAGCTCCTGTATTTCTTTCCACTCTTCAGTTTATTTAAGCCTTTTAAAAACGAGAAAGAGACTTAAACAAGCCAGCCAAGGGTTAGCAACACCAACAGGCAGACTTTCTTTAACTGAATTGCTGCAGGCCTCTCTAACCTTGCTATTTCTCCAGGAATAAACGGAACCCACTCCAGAGAAGTGCAAGGTCACCCAAAACTCCAAGTTCTCTCTCCTTTTTCCTACACAACACCAGCAATTACCACGAGACAGATCTCCCAGCTCTGGTGCAGTGGCTTGTGGCATACCAACACTGCTGGTACGAAAACGCAAAGGCAGGTGAAACAAACCACTTGGTTTTTTGACATTACCGGAGAGATGTCAACACAGCCCAGAGTTAGGGGATCAACCCTGGAGAGAAGAAAAGTTCCTTTGTACTGTGGATGGAATACGATCTGTTACCCAAAACTCATGTGGAAGTTAAACCTAACTCAACCTAACTGCAGCGCTTAGAAGTGAGGCTGCAGGAAGGTGATGGGATTAGGTCAGGAGGGTGGAGCCGCATACTTGGATCCTGGTGGCCTTACTCAAAGGTGGGGAAAGAACACAGAGACACTGGCATTCCTCCCATGACGGGATGGGTGCAGCCAAGGGGGAAACTCGGTCCCACTGTTTGGACTGTAAACCTCCAGAACCAGGAGCCAAAATAAAACTTTTCTTTCTAAGATTTTATTTATTTGATAGGCACAGTAACACAAAGGGAGAGATGTTTTCCACCTGCTGGTTTACTGCCTAAAAGGTTGTAATACCAGGTCTGGGTCAAGGCAAAGCCCAGAACTCCATCCTTGGCTCCTAAGCGGGTGGCATGGCCCAAGAACTTGAGCCATCTGCTGCTGCTTTCCCAGGCACAAGAGCAGGAACCTGGATCAGAACAGAGAAGCAGGAGTCTAACTGGCCCTCTGACATGGGATGCCTCATGCCAACCACCAGTCCCGAAACTCTCTTCTTCATAAAGTCAGCCTGTCTCAGGTATCTCAATATGGCAATGAAAACCTAACTAATACACTTAGTATAAGCCCAACAGTAGTTATCACAGAAGTAATGAAGAAAGAGAATTTCTAGATTACAATGGAGAGGCAAACAAAAATGAAGCCAGGAAATCTTAGAACAATTAACCATAGTTTTGAAGATGACGTGACTGACCAGAAAGCTTGATGAAGTTATCAAAGCTTTCTGATCCCAGACACCTCAGAGTTTAAGAAAAGCCAAAGGATCAAAGCCAATTCACAAACAAAATTCTCTTCTAAAAAGAATTAAAGAGCAGAATAATATCTCTGAGGCTGGCGCTGAGGTTAATCCTCTGCCTGCGGTACCAGCATCCCACATGGGCGCTGGTTCTAGTCCCAGTCACTCTTCTTTAGATTGAGCTTTTTGCTGTTTCCTGGAAAAGCAGTGGAAGATGGCCCAAGTGCTTGGGCCCCTGCACCCACAAGGGAGAGCTAGAAGAAGCTCCTGGCTCCAAGCTTCAGATCAGTCCAGCTCTGGCCATTGTGGCCACTTGGGGAGTGAACCAGCAGATGGAAGACCTTTCCCTCTATCTCTCCCTCTCCATGTCTGTAACTCTGTCAAAGAAATAAATAAAATATTTTTTAAAAGAATAATACCTCTACTAGAAATGAAAGCCAAAAGACAGACGCAGCCCAGTACTGCAGCAAGATGGCAGAATCAGAGGCCCCAGGCACCTCAGTGCTGTCACAGGGACCCGATTCAACAATGCACAGACCTACCCCTTCTGTGCACAATGTACAAACCAATGAGATGCTTCTTAAGGTAAACTCAGTATCAGCTGCACCCCACCAAAGTCGTGACACTCACTATCTGTGACACTCACTCACTGTTCATGGCACAGCACTGGGCAACTGAGAGTAAGCTCCAAGCTCCTAGCTGCTCCCTGCGATGAGAAATGAAGACAAAACCACGCACACGTTGTTCCGAGGTCTGGGGAATGGGGGCTGCCCGAAGGACCAGCTTCTGTAGTGCCTGCCTCCCAGAGCTAACGAGAAAAGGCCCCGAATCAGGGGCCACGGAGAAGAAATGCAGCAATCTGACACACACTCATTCTCCACAGGCTCGTCTTCAAGGCCACCTGCATGAGCAGGAGAACTCGAGATCCCGGAGAATCCAAGGAGAAGTGAAGACCTGAGGTTCACATAGACATCCAGCATTCTGGCTTTTCAGTGGGTGCCCAACGAGACTTCCACTTGTCTTGTCTGATTGTACTGATAGAACCCGACATGTTCTAGAAGCCTGGGTACACCTGCAGCAAGAAATCTGGGTGGCTGGATGCTGCTCCCAAAGATCATGGCACTGCTCACAGATGCTCAGACCATCTGGTGGCCTTTCTCTCACAGAGGGGGAGACAAAGTGTGGCACGTGTCCACCACTGAGGCTCTTCTGAGCCTGGGAGTGTGTGCAGCAACTGGGCTCAGTCTTGCTCAACTAGGGGGCTGACAGGACCCAGCACATTCTAGAAGCCTGGGACCCACCAACAAGAAAGAGGGCTGGGTGGACCACGGCAGCACTGCAGACAGACGGCAGAGGAGGCAAAGCGCTGTAAGCACCTGAAAAGTAAGTAACACATCTCCGCAACTGCTAATTCCAAGCCTCCAGTCTGAAGATGAGTCACCAGGAGACAGGCTTTGAGTGGACCCAAGAACTCTGAGCTGCACTGCCTGCGGAGTGCCCTTCACTGTAGGAAGCCTGACCACAAAGACTCAGAGGTGAATCTTTCTCCCAATGCACAACTACCAGCACAAAGTCATAAAGGGGCAGGAACAGGAAAACACGGCCCAGCAAAATGCAGAAAACAAATCTCCAAACAATCACTGGCATATGAATTA
This sequence comes from Oryctolagus cuniculus, assembly GCF_051225735.1. Taxonomy (NCBI): domain Eukaryota; kingdom Metazoa; phylum Chordata; class Mammalia; order Lagomorpha; family Leporidae; genus Oryctolagus; species Oryctolagus cuniculus. The sequence goes on from NC_142875.1 coordinate 130,715,160, forward strand.
CCCCAAATACCTACCATAAACAGTCCCAGCAAGCTCACAAAAGGAAAGCATAAAGAAATGAGAATACCAGTACAGAGAAATTGTTTTTAAAAATATCAAAAAGACACCTGCATTGTGGCACAGAAAGTTGGGCAGCTGGTGCAACACTGGCATCCTATGTGAGCTCCAGTTCAAGTCCCCCAGCTCCACTTGCAATCCACCTCTCTGCTAATGAGCACGGGAAAGATGGCCCAAGTGTGTGGGCTTCTACCACCCACGGGGGAGACCTGGATGGCGTCTCGATCTCATGGCTTCGGCTTGGCCCAGCCTTGGCCATGGCAGCCATCTGGGGTGTGAACCAGAGGATGGAAGGTTGCCTTCCTCCCCCCACTCACCCTCACTCTCTAACTCTTTTTTCAAATAAATAAAATAAACCTGTTTTAAAAAGAAGTCTTGAAGCTGAAGAATATAATAACTGAATTCAAGAATCCCACAAATTACATTCAACTACAGAACATCAAACAGAAGAATTTGGGAACCAAAAGACAGGTAACTTTAGGTCATCAACAACCAAAATGAGTAAAGAGAGGCCAGACATCATTGAGAGGGGGAGAGAGGGGGAGAGAGGGGGAGAGAGGAGGAGAGAGGGGGATGGGGGGGAGAGAGGGAGAGGGAGAGAGAGAGAGAAAGAGAGAGAGAGAGAGAGAGAGAGAGGCAGGCAGGCAGAATTCCAGACAAGCAGAGAGAGGAAGGCTCAGAACACACATATGGAGACACAGTTTCTGGAAACTTCCAAAATCTGTTGGAGGAAATCGTTATCCAGATCAAGAGGTCCAACAGTTCCAGGAAAAATGATTCCAAAGAAATCCACACCAAGACACACTATAATCACAAAGTCAGGGACAAAGAGCAAACACTGAGAGCAACAAAGGAAAAGTGATGCCCCCACACAAAGCAGTGCCCACAGGAACCTCTCTGTCGGAAGGAGCTGGGTGACATTCTCCAAGTCTGGAGAGAAAAAACTCTCAATTCAAACCTGTGTACCCAGAAAAGCTGTTGTTTAAAAAAAGAAGAGAAACAGCGAAGCAGACTCTGAGGAAGTTCATCACCACTAAACCCGCCTTGCAAGAAAGAATAGAGAGTTCTTCAAGTTGAAACAAGAAAGATGCCAGACAGTGTAAGAAAGAACAACTCACTGGTGAAGGTAAACAGACAAATACACACTATTCAATTACTGGAACACCGGAGAATAAATCACCTAATTCTAGTATAAAATCCAAAGATAAAAACATTAAAAATAACTACAGTGCAGGAATCTGGCCAGCAGTTGTCATGTCCAAATAACATACTGGGGTGCCTGGGTCCAAGTCAGGGATCTGATTTCAATCCCAGACGATGTGAGGCAGCAGGTGACGGCTCGGGTCCCTGCCACCCATGCAGGACACCTGGACTGAGTATCCAGGTCCTTGCTTCAGCCCAAACCAGGAGTCATTCTGAGCACTGGAGGACTGAAACAGAGGAGGGGACAGCTCTTTCTGTGTGTGTGTGGATGGGCTGTTTTTCTTTGTTTTTCAAAATAATTTTTAAAAATAACTGACTATAAAGCCTAAAAGATGCACAATAAAACAAATGAAAAAATATGACAGCAATAACAAAAAGTGGGGGTAGGTGTGACAAAATTAAGAGTTTTTGTATACAAATGAAGTAAAGTTGTTATGAGATTAAAATAGACTGCTATATTTTATACTGACCTGCAGTGCTGGCATTCACATGGACGCCAGTTTGTGTTCCAGATGCTCCACTTCTAATCCAGTTTCCTGCTAATGGTCTGGGAAAAACAGCAGATGGCGGCCCAAGCACCGGGGCCCCCACCCACATGGGAGACCAAAAAGAGGCTCCTGTCTCATGGCTTCAACCTGGCCCACCTCCGGACACTGCAGCCATCTGGGAAGTGAACCAGTGGATGGAGGATCTAACTCTTTCAAATAAATAAATCATTTATAAAATAAATCAAATAAAGGTAACCTCAGGGTAAGCACACACATAAAAGAACAAGAAAGGAATTAAAGTACATCAATACAAAACAAAATAAACAAATAAATAAAATGAAAAAGAAGATAGGAGAGTCAAGTAACACAGGACAAAAGAATTAGAGGATACAGTGATGGACAAAAGAAGAATAAATCCTTCACTACCATGATTACTTTCAAAGTAAACAGACTTAACTTCCAACAGAAAGTTACTGAAAAGATAAGAATAAAAACACAATAAGCATATTGTATACAAGAAACTCACTGTAGATTTAAGGATATATACACAGAAAATGAAAGGAAAGAAAAAGATATAATATGTAAATGGAAATTGACAGAGAGCAAGGGCAGCTGTACTCACACCACAAAAAATGGGTTTCAAATCAAAAACTGTTGTAAGAGGCAAAGGAAGATATTATATAATGAAAAGAAATTAATCAGTAGGAAGATATGATAATTATATATGCGTGCAACATCACAGCACCATATATATTCTATATATAAAGCAGACATAGACAGAACCAATGCACAATACAATACTAGTAGGATATTTCACTATCACACTTTCAACAAAGATTACATAAAGCAACAAGAAATGAAGAAAGAACAATGGACTTGAACAGCATTATGAAACAAATGGAAATAACAAAGACAGACCATTCTAACCAACAACAGTGGAATAGCACTCTGCAGTATAGATTACACACTGGATCACAAAATAAGCTACAAAAATCTCAAGAGGAGTGACGTATCAACTATCTTCACTGACCACAACAGATCAAACTAGAAACCCACAAGAAGAGAAAAACAAAGATTCACACATCTAAGATGCCTGCATCCCCTACCAGGGGGGCTGGCTTCAGTATTTGCCTCCAGCTCCTCACTCCAGCTTCCTGCTAATTTGAACCCTGGGAGGCAGTAGCTTATATGAGTAAAGGAATCGGCTGCTATCGTTCATGTGAGAGACCTGGATTGAGTTTCCAGCTCCTGACATCAGCAATGGCCCAGTCCTGGCCACTGCAGGTATAAGAGGAATGAACAAATACATGAAAGAGAGAGATAGAGAATGCTTTCTCACACACACACACACACACACACTCTCTCTCTCTCTCTTCACATACGTATATACATGCATACTTAATAAATGTTTAAACAAATAAACCATTGTCTACTTATGAAACTTTGTGACACAGTAACAGCCATAATAAATATAGTCTATGAAATAAAAACTGATTAAAATAATTTATAACCTCCTAAAACAAAGGATTAAAACTATTATCAACATGGAAGAACCAGGGACATACTGAAACTGGGCTTCTCTAAGGAATCTGCTACAGACCGACCTTGGATAACAAAGGCACTAGAGGAATGCTGACACACGAAGCAGTGTGAACATCACTTGCAGAACTGTGAGAGAGAAAACGCAGTACGTAATGGTAACATCATCTGTCAATGTTGATACATTGTAACATTATGCCAACCAGTAAGTGATGAGCTCCACTGACCTAAACACCAAACATCAATGAGTACACACACCAAAAAAAGAGTGAGAGTGAGACATCATTTGCTGCCTGATAAATGTTCACACCATCACCAATAGATTTGAGAAAACAATTAAATCTGTGTGTATTCAGCTTTCTGATTCACTCTGGCTAACTGTAAAAATTCTAAGAAAAAACATGAAATACACGAAAAAGCATAGTCAACAAGATGCTGACTGTGCAGCTACAGACCAAAGAGTCCAGACTCTGAGATAAATGGCAGTAAAAATATATGAGTACAAGGAAGACATAAAATGCATACCTTTGTATTGTGTAATACTAAACTGTGATGCCAAGAGGTGCACAATGGGAAGACAAAAGCATAAAACACCCATCAACTCACACATGGAAGTCATTATTCTTGGGAGGGGCCTGCAGAAGGAAACGCACTGTTGGCCAAGTCCTGTTTTTTGACCTTTATACTGGAAAAAGGGTATTTGCCTCATACCACAATGAACATAACTCATTTTTTGCATTTTGATATTTTCTCAATAAACAAAACCAAAAAACTGAATATAAAATAGACTTCTCTTTAAAAACAACTGAGACAATTCACTGACAACGTAATTCCAACAGTGTACCAACAGAAATTGTAAAGGATTCCTTCTACACAATAAAAATGATACTTGAAGGAAGCACATAAATGCATGAGAAAGAGAACTTAATACAGTGAGTACGCATAAGATGCACATGAATGCACATGGTATAAAGTATTATGGGTGTTTATTCTACATGAAAAATTAACATCTGTAGTTATAAGGACACCACAATTAACAGTGGAGTTGATAGAATGTTTTAAGGATCAACAGTTTTCTGGGAAGTTGTAACAAAGCAAAGTTGTACTGCGTGAGAAAATATTTAGTCCAGGGCCAGTGCTGTGGCATACTGGGTAGAGCCTTCGCCAGTGAAGCCGACATCTCATATGGGCACTGGTTCGAGTCCCAGCTGCTCCACTTCCAATCCAGCTCCCTGCTAATGCTCCTGGGAAAGCAGCAGCAGGTGGCCCAGTGCTTGGGCCCTTGCACTCATGTGGGAGACCTGAAAGAAGCTCCAGGCTTTGACTTGGCCCAGCCCTAGCCATTGCAGCCTATTGTGGAGTGAACCAGTGGATTCAATATTCTCTCTAACTCAGCCTTTCAAATAAAATAAGTAATTCTTAAAAAAATCTAACAAAGTCTAAAATAGGAAAGAAAAGACAAAGAATTTTAAGCATGTAGATAAAATAAAAAGAATTATAAACTAGATTTAAACCCAAATACATCAATAATTATACTAATTAAAGATGATCTAAACGTTCCAAAAAAAAAAAAAAAAGGACTATTTTAGGTGTTTTTTTTTTCAGCCCATCTATATGCTGCTCTTTAAATGTAAAAACACAGTAAAGTTGAAGTAAATGAGAAAAGATAAACCATGTGAACAAAATACAAAAGAAACAAAAGAAACCTAGTTTATTCAAAATTCTGCTAAGCAGAATTTAAACAGAGGGAGAGTGAGAGCATGAGAGCACTGGACAATTTGTCTCAGAAAGAACATGCGCTCAGAGACTTCGGGAGGCATTTACAAAGCACACAGATGCACACCTGCCAAGGGGCAAGACCTGTCCAGTGGGTAAACCTCGCACAATTTAGGTGCCGGGATAAAGGACAGACGCATATGAAAACTCATTGAATAAAGGAAGAAATCATGAGCCCACAGAGAGAAAAAAAGAAGAAAGGTATAATGGCAGAGAGACATGTACACACTCTCCACGTATCTCCTAATATACTATCCACTGAAGATCCTTCAAAATAGTTATAAACTACGAAAAGGAAAAGACAGCTATTGGGTAGGGAAGGCTGGCGGATACCACTGGAAGCAAGTGATCAAAATTAACCTAATCAGAAATGTGACAACGGAAATCTGTCACTACAGGACAACATACAAGTAGAGCACCATGTCCCTTCGGTGACATCCCACCCAGAGCTGCACCATGAGAAATAAAATCAGAATGAGCACCATTCTTCAAAGCGGCTGGCATTCCATCTTCAAAGTAACAAAGTCATGAAAAACTAGCAAAGACTGAGAGAGCACTCAGGACACTGTGGACAGGAGACCCCACCCCAGCAGGAAGACCACCAGAGGCAACAGGCAATGCAGCTGGTATTCATGTACACCAATCCATATACTTGTATAGGGTTTGAGGATTAGATGGTAGAAATATGAGTACAGCAGTGTTGATTTTCTCATTCTCATCATCACATTATAGCTATGAGGGATTCTGTCCTCCATGCAATAAAGCATTCTGTTGTTAGGGCGGCATGTCAACAACTTATTCTGAAATGGTTCAAAGAAAAACAATCCTTTGTACCATATTTCCAATTTTTTGATAAGTTTGGCATAGTTTCAAAAATAAAAAACAACCAGTCTGAATCTAGAAGTAATTAAAATACAACATCTCGAACCTGTTGGATATGGCTAACACTTCTTTAAAAGGAAATGCAGAATCTAAGATTCACACATTAGAAAAGCAAAGTGATTAAAAATAAATGTGATCAGGGTTCAGTGTCACAGGATGGAACAGAATGGGAATAATCAGCATTTCAAAGCAGATCTAATTGCCTTGGAAAGACACAACCCCCACGGTTTATCAAGAACTTCAGCTTGCTTCCTCTCAACAAATACCGGTTAGAGAATCTGAAACTATCTATAATGTTAATTGTTTACAAGTAACTCCAAAAGTGGATCATCTCTGGACAACTGGAAACTAACTCACAGAAGTTCAGTGCCACATTCCGGGAACCTCTCAAGGCACAGAGTACGTCTTCAGGGGTGCGGCTGGCCGCCTCCACTTGCCACGGAGCGGCGTCCATATTTTCATCACGTGTGGCACTGAAGTGTCCCTAGCTCCGTAAAAGACCATCGCTGCAAGAGCTTTTCACAACTCACAACTCACAGTCATTAGACGGAATTTATTGTAGATAAGAAGACAATTCTAACGGTGTCAGACGTGATTTTTAAATTGCAAGTTTCAAGTACAGATTAATTTTAAGCGGTATTTCTATTTGTCTGGAGCACTTGTTTCAAATATTTTAAGTTCTTTTCTCACTTATTCCCCCACTTAGTAGCCAAAAGTAACTCATCTCAGAACATAAAATAATATGGCTCATTACCTCATGCTTTTCCAAAATGCACCTGAATTCAGGCAAACGTAACCGCCACACGACTGGGATGAAACTCATACTCAAAACTGGTAAACTGGCAGCACTATTATAGTGGTATTACTGCGAAAGCTCTCCAACTACACTGAGTGCTCACTAACATAGAAACACTGTATTTTTCATTTTATCTACTACCACATCACATATTAACTTCCCAATACATACTGGTCAACTTGATCAATGGATGATTCTGTTGAATATTTAAAATGTGAATGGAAGGGGAGAGGGAGAGGGAAAGGGGAGGGTTGCGGGTGGGAGGGAAGTTATGGCGGGGGGAGCCATTATAATCCATAAGATGTACTTTGGAAATTTATATTCATTAAATAAAAGTTAAAAAAATTACTAATAAATTATATTTTCCCTTGCCAGTCTCAAATACACTGGCAATAATTATCAGAATACATTAACTTTTTTAAATTTTTAAAACCATTACTTACTTGAGAGACAGACAAGGCAGTCAGATACAGAGAGAGAACTCTCATTTGCTGGCTTACTCCCCAGACGCCTGGAATGGTCAAGGAGAGAAAGCCAGGAGCTGGGAACTCAATCCAGGTATCCAAAATGAGTGACAGGAACCCAATTACTTCAGGAATCCAGCAACCTGAGCCATCATGGGCTGCCTCCCCAGGGTCTACACAGCAGGAAGCTGGAATCAGGAGGTGGAGCCAGGCTCCAGGCATCCTAACCATCTTAACAACCAGGACGAGTATCTACCCCAGTTGTACCCTAATAAACTACCGTTCAATTCTTAAAAGATATTTGGAAGAGGGGTCCGTGTTGTGGCACAGCAGGTTAAGCTGCTAGTTTCGACACCAGCATCCCATATCAAAGTGCCATTCAGAGTTCCAGTTGCTCCACTTCCAATCCAGCTCCCTAACACACCTAGGAAAGCAGCAGAAGATGGCTCCAGTGCTTGGGCCCTGCCACCCACGTGGGAGACCCGGCTGGAGCTCCTGGCTCCTAGATTCTGCCTAGCCCAGACCTGGCTGTTGCAGCCATTTAGGGAATGAATCAGCTGAACGAAGATTCACATTCTGTCTGTCTCTATCTTTCACTCTGCCTTTCAAATAAACAAGTCATTTTTTTTAAAAAAGATACTTGGAAGAACTGATGAAATGCCATGAAAACTCCTTTTGGACTCCAGAGCGTCATAATATCACAAACTCGCAAGGAAACTCCAGCTAATGGAGGCCCACGTCTTTCTTGCTGATTCAACTGAGCCCCATTTAAAGAGTTCCAGGAGATCCAGCATAGTTCAAGACACAGTTCCAGGAGACCCATCCACTGTGCAAGTCTAAACGCCGCAGAAGTCTCACTCACAGTGCACTGAGCGCTGCTTGTCTCTCAACCTGTTCCTCTGAACAACATCAAGTCAGTCCATCGACTCCCTTTCCAAAGGACAACAGCTGGCGAGGAAAACAGCTTCAAGACAGAAAGCCGGAGCCTGTACCGTTCTTGGACTACATATTCCTTCATTCATAGGACACATCTCTCCATACTTCAACACGGCGCACCTCCTCACATACCTGGCTTTTCAATGGTCTAAAACGTGGAACTGAAAAGTAACACTCTAAATTTACTTCCACCGGAGAGAAACACAACAGCATTAGATCGAATCACATAAAATTCCCAGCACTCAGCCATTTTTTTTTTTACCTGCAAAAATGACAATTTCACATATAGCTCAACATAACAGAATTATCTGCCTTGGCGAAAGCATGGCGCCTCCATCAAGGCAGTGCTCAGCCTGCATTACCTTTTTAGCAGCTGTCAAACTGCACAGTTTCCTATTAGGTCTGAGGCCAAATACATCCCACAGGTCATTTTCCCATCAACTGCTAGGCCTGTGTGAAGAATTTTACAAAATTGCATAATGCAGGAATTTACCTACCTGCCACGTGCTAGTCCCATTACCCTTATACAAGTCACTTAATCCTTCAAATCCCAGTGTATCCATAATTACACAGTGCTTCCCATGTGCCAGACACTGCTGTCCACCCTTCACAAGGCATCCTCACAACTTGAGTCATTATCACTTCCCTCACGTTACAAAGGAGAACACAGCATCACTAAGGCTCCAAGTGCATGCTTAACCACTGCATTATCCTGGCTTCCAAAATAAAGAAACTATCTCAACTGGGATTGCATGGATTGAGTGACAAGTGCAGTATATTTAATTTTTACTCCTCTCCTCCGCCCCACAAGTTCATTGGTTGTAAATACCGTGAGATGCTCACCTATAGCACCTGCTCTTTCCTTTCTAGCCATCTCTCTGAACACTTTTAACTCTTGAAATTCTATTGAACTTTTTCTTTTTTTTGACAGGCAGAGTGGACAGTGAGAGAGAGAGACAGAGAGAAAGGTCTTCCTTTGCCGTTGGTTCACCCCCCAATGGCTGCCGCAGCCGGTGCACTGCGGCCAGTGCACCGCACTGATCCGATGACAGGAGCCAGGTACTTATGCTGGTCTCCCATGCAGGTGCAGGGCCCAAGCACTTGGGCCATCCTCCACTGCACTCCCTGGCCACAGCAGAGAGCTGGCCTGGAAGAGGGGCAACCGGTGAACTTATTTCTTAGAAGTTGGGGCTACAGTTTGAGCATGCTCCCCAGAGTGCAGGTGTTGCAAACTTAACCCCTGATGGAACAGCATGGTGATCAGGTCACACCCATGTAAATGGGTTCAGGTCATCGTTCCACAAGCGGATCCGTTATTTAGGGAGTGGGTTCCTGAGTCAAGGATGACCCTGTGACCGTGGCCTTCCCACCCTTCTCTGGCCCTTCTGCCTTGCACCAAGGATGATTCAACAAGAAGGCTCTTGTAACATTCAGGCCCCTTGACCTGGTGTTAGACTTCCCAGGCCAGAACAAAATGGTAACAAATAAAGTTCCATTCCTTGTAAATTTGCCAGCTTTTGGTATCCTGCTGTAATATACTGGTATCTCCCCACCGAGGTCCAACTTCTCATCACCTACATTTACACTTTGTTTTCAACTCCTTTTGAGTCTATTTCCTTTTGTCAATACTTTTTTACTTAAGAGAAAAAAAATAAAAGAACAAAACATTTTCTTGCTATTTTCTTAATAATATCCTCGTTTACTGATGTACTAGGGCTCCTGCTTCCATCTGTCTCTATCTCCAAATCAAGCTTAAAAAATAATCATAGAGTCACCAGAACCAACTTATGAAACTCCCTTCCATGTAACAAACCAGACTGTGAAGGCGAGATCAGGTGAGAAATCTCCTAGTGGGACGGGTGCTGCAGCACAGTGGGTTAAAGCCCAAGCTTGCAGGGCCAGCATCCCATATGGGCCCTGGTTCTCACTCCATCTGCTCCACTTTCGATCCAGCTCCCTGTTATGCCCTGGGAAAGCAGCAGCAGATGGCCCAAGGGCTTGGGCCCCTGCACCCATGTGGGAGACCCAGAAGAAGCTCCTGGCTCCTGGCTTCTGATCAGCTCAGCGCCAGCTATCGCGGCCATTTGGGGAGTGAACCAGTGGATGGAAGATCTCTGTCTCTCCCTAACTCTGTTGTTCAAATAAATGAAATAAATATTTAAAAAAAAAAAGAATTATAGAAAGGACTCTGAAGTCAGGCAGCCTGGGCTGAAATCCCCATTCTACAACTGAGGTCAGGGTAACTCCGGACAAGTCAACCTTTCTGTGTGTCAGAGTCTACAGGTGTAAAACAGGATTAATACAGCACCCACATCTCAAGGTAGCTGCAGGAACTAAATCAGTCGATGCAAATTAGTCCATTCAAATTAGTAATGGGCTTGGAACTAGTTGGTCCTTCTAATGACTAAAGAACACATTGATTACAGAGTGCATATTCCATTGCTCTGAAGCATGGAAAGCGTGCTAAGCAAGGGAGATTCTGAGCCAAGCCTGACCCTACAGCAGCCAGCACCGCTCAGTCAGCACCCCAAAACTGAGCTCCGCACTTCAGTTCTGAGACACTTCCCATCACCTTTCCCCAAACTCCCTTTATCCGACGGAGTTCCCAAAGCCTCATCTGTGGGGGTTCCACTGGCCCACACGCCTGTTCTACAGTCAGGTTCACCTCCTCAGCTCCCTCACGGGTCCCTGCAGTAATGCCACTTTCTGGACATTACCCATTGAGCCTGGCACCTACGATTGGTCAGCAGTGCCACTGGACTGACCCAGGCCTTGCGGGTCAGTGTGTACCCTCCAGAGAAAGGCACACACACTCAGGAGGCTGCAACAGGACAGACAGAAGATAACACAGGTCTGGATAGAGGCTTCTCTGAGAGGTGTTTGCTTGTTTTCAATGAAAAAAACTTCACAGCGCTGGGTAACCACTAAACGATAAAGATGCAGGACAAAGTCGGGATGAGTGTGCACACACCAGTTTTGCATTTTGGTTGTTGATGTCATCAGCCGCATTTGGAGCACAGAAGAATCCAGCATGTAAGCGGCTGAGCTCACAGTTGGGGGTGTAAGAGGCAAGTAAGTATTTAAGAACCACGTGGAGGCACACAGAAGCAATCACATATGGGAAAGTGGTACTCAGCACCCCGCTGACCCAAACCCGTGAAAGGCCCTGACAGATCCAAGTGCTTGCTCAGTTGTGAGACGTATCACGATGCTGCATTCACACGCTGTCTCACAACCGGGACGTACTGGTCACTGACAGACACAAGGCAAGCTGGGGTGACAGCCAGCACAGACTCACCAGGAAGCCTCATCACACAGTGAGCTCACCTCTGCAGCTCACCAGCCATCTCAGGCAGCTGGAAATGCCTTTGACTTCATTATGCCCCAGCCTGCCACCACTTCTCTACTTGTATGTGGAGATACTCCAGAACACAACTAACATCGCAGCCCCTTTGCATCATCCGATGGTGTACAAGTATAAAGAATTAGGAAGCTGACTTTATACTTTATTTCCAAACAATGTTACTGACTGGCAAAAAGCAGCGATACTGGATTGGAAGCAACACACTTTGAAACCTGTTAAAGTGGCATTTAATGAAAATCAGCAGCTGACCTCGAAAAGTAAGAGTAAGTCCACAGGTTAAAATTACTTGAGGAGTCATAACAAACACACTGACATACGTTAAATTTGTTTGTCTCAGCAATACACGCGTTTCAGTCCTAGAACAGCCCACAAAAAAACATAAATCAGCTAAATATCTGTAAGCATTAAAAACAAAGCACACAGAAAACTTCCATAAAATGAAAATGAAATTCAGTATTTCCGTTGAAAAAGACTAAAAGTAAGAAAGTATCACCCTGATCAAATGGTCATGCACACCTTCCAGCACAGTGGTTCTTTCCAAAGAAAATTTTCATCTTACCTCTCTCCATTCCTTATTTCCAACTCCTTGTACGTATAAGACACAAACTACAAAAGATGAAGAAATACATTTATAAATGTCTCATGAACTTGAGATATGAATGTATGCAATTTCTTGTCCAATTCCCCAAATGCTAATACAAAATGAAACTAGCCTGACCCATGCAAGACAATCACAAGGAAATCATCAAAGGATGAAAACGTATTAGAAACAGAGCAGCCCAGTCCTGGCCACTGTGGCCATCTGGGGTGTGAACCAGTCGATGGAAGATCTTTCTCTCTATGTATCTCTTCCATCTATGACATTCTACCTTTCAAATAAATAAATCTTTAAAAATTACACACACACACACATAAATAACACAATCTGGAAAAGGACCTGATTTATACACCTGATTAATTTGTTTTCTATTTCAAACTGCCCTGTTCACTTTATGACTTATCTCTAATTTTCAATTTCTCTCATCAGGAATCAAAAATTTCAGATGAGACTAGGACAGACATATTTCACTTGGTTGTATATGCCTTTACATAGCACTTTTATTTAAAACAAAAACAAAGAAATAGACAACAAAGCACTACTCTATTTAAAATTACGGTCTCTTGTGGGTGTCTTTCAAATACCGTTTCTACCACAGGGTCGTACGAGGAGAGGCTGGTGTAGAGTGAGTGGTCCCACACTGCAGTCACAGGCACGACCCTGCTATCCCCCTGTGGCCAAGCAACTCCCTGTGCAGCCACAGGACTGCCCAGGTGGGTGTGTACGCAGGGCTAGGGAAGGTCCCCCTCACTGCGTTCCAGGCTTCAAGTCAAATGATTCAGGCAGAGCTACGTTTGCAAAATCAAGAAAGCACAGTGTGAAGAAACAGGTGACGCACACTTACTTGGATCAGATTTGGAAAACGTGTCTCTGTCAAGCAGACTCCTGTGGGATAAAGCAAACAAAGGTCAGAGGGGCAGCGGGCTGAGACAATGAATTTTTATAAATATATGAACTCTACTAGCATATGCAAATGTACCCAAACGTACGCATGTGCACGCGCGGATGCACGTATACAAGACGAATGACCACAACTTCGCTAAATGCTGCCCTTAATGACATGCCGAACATCAGAGCAGTCTCGCAAGTGGACCGAAGGGCAGGTTTCCTTCTCAGACTTCTACTGCAGATGACCAACTGTGTCACCCTCTGCATTCCAACAGTGAGCCTCCTTGAGAGGAATGGGCATTCGACCCAGCGGTCAGGATACCACTCGGGATGCCCGCATCCCACATCAGACTGACTTGGGTTCAAGTCTCAACCACACTCCCAATTCCAGGTTCCAGCTAACGCATGCCTTGGAAGGTAGCAGGTGATGGCTGAAGCAGCTGGGTCCCTGCTATCCCCATGGGAAACCCAGAGAGCCTTTCTACCTCCTGGCTCTGCCTGGCCCAGCCCTGGCCACTGCATCATTTGGGGAGTGAGTCAGCAGGTGGGGGCACTCACTCATAATCATTCTCTCTCTCTCTCTCTCTCTCTCTCTCTCTCTCTCATCACAAACTTCTTGAAAGAACTGTTTGAGGTTTCTTATTAATGCTTCAGGAGACTAAATGAGGGTTCTTCAAAAAGTTCACAAGAAAAATGGAATTGAAAATCAATTTGTATTGCAAAAACTTTTGAAATTGACACATATAAGAGGTCTTCTAAGATCTGTGGACAATATGCAATATGAAACAACTGTGTATGGATTTCAAAACAATTGCACCAAAATAAACTTTATCTTTTAAATGTATTTTTCCATGAACATTTCAAAGCACCTTTGTACTCAGACATGCTTCCTGGATGAAACTGCCAGCTGTCACTAATGCAAAGCTGTGAGGGGCTCAGAGCACAGGACCACATGGATCCACACAATCAGAACGTTCCAGGAAGGCACTGCCCACTGACTGCTCAGTTGCAGACTTAATGAGTTTCATGATGCTATTCTGGAATTTAAGGTGAACACGGACGGACCTTGCTTAAAGATTCTCTTGCATAAAGGAAAGATTTTCAAACAGCAGCCAAGGCCATCACTAGCCTATTTATTCCGTTTTACAGATACATCCGAGCCTACAACAGAGTGAAAATGGAGGACGGTGGTGTTCGCTGTCATGCCAGCTGTACTGATGCAGTGCTGTGCTGTGTGCTTATCCCAGGACCCCCAAGTCACCACTCGAGTTACACGCAGTCCTCTATGCTCTGATTCATACGCCAAGCCATCATCAGAAACCTCTCCATCAGACACAGACTAGAAAGTTGACGACTTGAGTTTCCTCTTTCCCTGGGTGAGCCCGTCCATGATCGAGGATGACAACTTGAGGGTCCCAAATATTCATCCAGCACCTCACATTCCTCCTCCATTAACTGGTAATCATTTGCAATAGATCATTTCTATGTCTACAGGTTCACACTCCTGTTAGATCATTTCTATGTCTACAGGTTCACACTCCTGTTAGATCATTTCTATGTCTACAGGTTCACACTCCTGTTAGAGCATTTCTATGTGTACATGTTCACACTCCTGTTACAGCATTTCTAGTTTTACAGGTTCACACTCCTGTTAGATCATTTCTATGTCTACAGGTTCACACTCCTGTTACATCATTTCTATGTTTACATGTTCACACTCCTGTTACATTTCTATGTCTATATGTTCACACTCCTGTTACAACATTTCTATGTCTATATGTTCACACTCCTGATACATCATTTCTAGTTTTACAGGTTCACACTCCTGTTACAACATTTCTATGTCTACATGTTCACACTCCTGTTAACAACATTTCTATGTCTACAGGTTCACACTCCTGATACATCATTTCTAGTTTTACAGGTTCACACTCCTGTTACAACATTTCTATGTCTACATGTTCACACTCCTGTTAACAACATTTCTATGTCTACAGGTTCACACTCCTGATACATCATTTCTAGTTTTACAGGTTCACACTCCTGTTAGATCATTTCTATGTCTACATGTTCACACTCCACATCATTTCCAGGTTCACTCTCCTGTTAGATCACTTTTATTTCTACATGTTCACACTCCTGTCTAGGCTGTCCTTACCCCTTCCCACTCTTCTGTGCTCATCACCTGCCCTTGCGGCTGGAAAACAGCTGCTTTTTTCCATCAACCTGACAACCTCTCTCGCTGCAGGTGCTCAGAAGTCACCCTTTCCTTTCGCTGTGCACTGAGAAAACAAATGCATATTCAACGGGACCATGCAGGGCGGATAATAAAATGAGATCGGGGCTCAAGATATTCCTAGACAGAAGAGAAACAGCAGACACATTTATATTGGGAATTAAGTCACATTCAAAGATTGCCAGGCAGAAATCAAATTAAAATAGTCCTTTCTGTCCCCTGAGCAGACGCCACGACTCCTGGGACAGTTGGTATACAGTCAATTAGAACAATTCGATTTGTGAAATTAATTTACAAAAGTAGTTTTTCACTTGAGGGGAAGCTTTCAAATTGTTTCTGTGGCTCCAATATTTGCTCATTAAATGTCCCAAGAAAATGTTAACTCAGCCCTTTCTTTCAGGGCTTATAAAAATCCAGGAGAGATGACAGTGCAAACTACTGCATGGCAGTTAAGACTCAAATGCTGTCATATTTGCATTTGTTACAGAAAATAATGTAACTTCACTGCATTAGCTACGTAAAAAATAAACTACACTTTTTACTCGTGAATATAAATAAAAGAAAAAATACTAATCATAGGCAGACTGCTCATCACATTGCTTCTTCCAGCCAAAGTGGTTAAGATGCCACTCAGATGCCCGCATCCACGTCTGAGGGCCAGGGTTGGAGGTCAGGCTGTACTGCAGGTTCCAGCTGCCTGTTACGGCACACCAGAGGCAGCACCTGGATCTCAGCCACCCAGGTGGGAAGCCGGTACTGAGTTCCTGGTTCCAGTTCTGGCCCTGGACCAGCACCAACTGCTGTAGGCATTTAAGGAGTTACCCAGTGAATGGCAGAAGGGTCCCCTCCCTCCAACTCTTAACCCTTTACCCCTCTGACTCTCAAGTAAATAACTAAAAATGTTTGAAAAAAAAAGCCTATTGTATAATGAGAAATAAAACTCTATAATCTCATTGTAACACGTCTTCCCTGAAATTTGCAATTTTTCATTTCAATTTTCATGTACACTTTGGTCATGTGAAGAGCATAGAATAGAATGTCACCAATTAAATTCCCCAAAGAATAGTTTACCCAACAGACATGGCTTTAAAGTTTGGAAAGTGCCAACCTTCCTGCATGAGACACCTGTGAGGACTTCATACAGTTCATGTGAAAATGGAAGTACATGGTGAGTTTAGGGGGCGGTTCTGTGGTGCGGTGGGTGAAGCAGTCCCTTGGGAAGTCCACACCCCACACCGAGCATCTGAGATGCAGGTCTACCTGAGTTTCAGACCCAGCTTCCTGCTAATGGCCACCCTGGGAGGCAGCAGGTGACGGCTCAAGTACTTGGGGCCCTGCCACCCACATGGCAGACCCCAGTGAAGTTCCTGACTCCTGGGTCCAGTCTGGTCCAGCCCCATCTGTTGTGAGCATTTGGTGAATGAGCCAAAGACAGATGAACCTTCTCTCTCTGTTCCTGCCATTCTCACTTTCACTCTGCCCTTCAAATAAGTTTTTTAAAAATTAAGTTTATTTTGGTGCAAAAGAAGAAATCTGAAATCCATGCTTGGTGACTCTTCAAAAATTCATGGAAAATGCTTATTTTGGAAAAAGCTATGTATGGATTTCAAAATGTTTTTCACCAAAGTATCTTTTACTTCCATTTTCCACAAACTTCCTGACATACCTCACACACAGCAAAAGTGATATGAAAAGTATCATCAAGTCCAACTGTATGACAGGAATAGAAGACTTCTACCTTCCCAACGCCCAACCACAAAGGCAAAATGAGATACATATGACCATGAAGCCCATTGTGTCCGTAAAGCAGCTGAGACTCCTGGGCGTGGCAAGGGGAGAATCCCAGCACACCACTGAGACTCATTGCCCTGTTCTGTACAAACACCACGCTATCCAGAGAAGCCCAAACTAACATTTTCCTATGAATGCTGGAAAGAACAGCCCCCAATTTTACCTAACAGTTGAACCACAGAGTATGACACAAAGTTCCAGTCCACAGATCAGAATCAAGAGAGATGCTGCGTACAGAATGAAGAGACAGAACCAGAATGGGAGGTCAAACAAAATGGTACTCATTCATAGAAAATCTCTCTATTGGGGCCAGTGCAGTGGCGTAGTGGGTAAAGCCACCGCCTGCAGTGCCAGCATCCCATATGGATGCTGGTTCCAGTCCTGGCTGCTCCACTTCCCATCTAGCTCTCTGCTGTGGCCTGGGAAAGCAGTAGAAGATGGCCCAAGTCCGTGGGTCCCTGCACCCTGGTAGGAGACCCAGAAAAAGCTCTTGGTTCCTGGATTTTGATCACCCCAGCTCCAGCCGCTGCTGCCATTTAGGGAATGAACCAGCAATGGAAGCGCATGCGCTGTCTCTCTTTCTCCCTGTAACTCTGCCTCTCAAAGAAATACATAAATCATTAAAAAAAAATCTGTTTTATACCTGATACACTCACACCACAGAGACACATGCATACTGCACTCCTCTACTCCCAGCTCTGAAGCAGGAGGTCTACTCTTCCCAACACGGGGTTTTCAGTTGCTTGTTCTGTAACACTACACCCATAATTCTATTTAACACGACACTGAACTTCAACACTAGATGGAAAATCTGGAACATGTCTTTTCTATTCTGCAAACCTACATGTAAAAAAAACAGAGGACAACAAAGTCTTGTAATGGCCAGCGCCATGGCTCAATAGCCTAATCCTCTGCCTGCAGTGCCAGCACACCAGTTTCTAGTGTCGGTTGGGGTGCCAGTTCTGTCCCAGTTGCTCCTCTTCCAGTCCAGCTCTCTACTATTGCCCGGGAGTGCAGTGGAGGATGGCCCAAGTGCTTGGGCCCTGCACCCGCATGGGAGACCAGGAGAAGCACCTGGCTCCTGGCTTCGGATCAGCATGGTGCATCAGCTGCGGCACACTGGCAGTAGCGGCCATTGGAGGGTGAGCCAACGGCAAAAGGAAGACCTTTCTCTCTGTCTGTCTCTCTCTCACTGTCCACTCTGCCTGTCAAAAAAAAAAAAAATTCTGGAAAACTAGTGTATGAGTTAGGAAAGTTATCTGAAGAAATATATATTGAAAATTGCCAGGGGGCCGGCGCCGTGGCTCACTTGGCTAATCCTCCACCTGCAGCAACGGCATCCCATATGGGCACCGGTTCTAGTCCCAATTGCTCCTCTTCCAGTCCAGCTCTCTGCTGGGGCCCAGGAAGGCAGTGGAGGATGGCCCAGGTCCTTGGGTCCTGCACCTGCATGGGAGACCAGAAGTACCTGGCTCCTGGCTTCAGATTGGCACAGCGCCGGCCGTGGCAGCCATTTGGGGAGTGAACCAACGGAAGGAAGACCTTTCTCTCTGTCTCTCTCACTGTCTATAACTCTACCTGTCAATAAATAAATAAATAAATAAATATCGCAAGCTGTGAATCGATCGAGTTGTTCTGCTAAGCACTCACCCTCCAATTTCAATTAAAGTTCCTGGACCAGGGATGTAAAAGCGACTGAGTAATAAAATAGCCCAGTAAAGCTGAGGCCCAGCCAGTCCCACTCTAACCTGTCTGAATAAACACCCAGACCTGAAAGAGGTGTATTATTCTCAAGTCTAAAGTCAGAGAGCAGATAAGAAAGAACGGACTCTCAAGGGAGACACGTGACTACCCAATCTCCAGAGGCACCAGTCACTGGGACCAGAAACCCAGGCCAAGCCCCTTCCTGGATGACAGTGCTCACTCAGTCCACTTGATGACTCCACCCCCTCTGACACCAAGCTCAGCCAGCCACCTTCCACTGGCTCAAACAGCTTCTCACACAGGTACCAGCAGAGGAAACGTACTGAGCGGTTGGTAGGGATTTCACTGTGTCCTTGACTGCTATGGTTTCTATTGTCTGTCTGCATGTTTTGAGATTCACATTCCACAGTCGGTAGCCTCTTAAGATGACATCTCAAGGGGCTGGCACCAGGTTTAGCAGGTAAAGCCACTGCCGGTGGTGCCTGCTTCCCAAATGGACGCCGGTTCAAGTCCTGGCTGCTCCACTTCTGATCCAGTTCTCTGCTTATGGCCTGGGAAAGCAGTGGAAGACAGCCCACTGCACCTGAGTTGGAGACCCAGATGAAGCTCCTTACTCTGGACAGTCCCAGCTCTGGCAGTTGCCGCCATTTGGGGAGTCAATCAGTGGGTGGAAGACCTCACTCCCTTCATCCCTCCCTCCCTATCTCTCCCCCCCAGCCCCGCCTCTCTGTAACTCTGCCTTTCAAATAAACAAATATTTCAAAAAATGACATATCAGGCTTGTCCTTTTTTTAATAATTAAATAGAAAAGAGTAATTCTCTTTCAACTTCAGAGCATTTTGTAAAAATTTTGCAAGCACCTCTTTCATGTACAAGACCTAACTTGTGATATGAACTTTAAAAAGCTTGAGAGTAACAGTCATTTTATGATCTAAGACTTAGAGTGCTTACTTAGGGGCATGAATCTAGCACAGCAGTTAGGCCCCCCTTGGGACACCCACATCCCATACCACAGTATCAGGTCTGAGTCCAGCTACTCTGCTTCTGATCCGACTTCCTGCTAATGTACACCCACAAAGCAGCAGATCCTGGCTCGAGTACTTCTGTCCTTGTCACCCAGTCTGAGTTCCTGATTGCTGTCTTGGACCTGCCCAAGGCCTGGCTATCACAGACATCTGGGGAGTGAACCAGAAGTGTCCGACCTCTCTCTCTGCCTTACACATAAAAATATGCTAACATTTTTAAAAGGACTCAATTTAATAAAAGGAAATATAGGGCACACCAGTTGTAGGGAGCCAGCTGTCTAAGTGAAGACCTGAAGGAACTAGCAGACAGCACCGCTGCTTGTGGCCAGCGGCACACACCACACAGCAAAGCCTCAACAGCTGCTCCGCACAGAGCGGCTCTATTTACTTTCACGGAGCAGAATAATACAGCTTTGGGGGCCAGACAAAAGGAACGGATCTATTTAATTTCTCATAAGGACAATACACAGCTGACAAGCACAACCAAACACGCTTTACCACGGTACAAAAACTGTGTGGCGTGCACTGTCCCCATGTGGACAGACACGTCTCTGAGTCAGAGTCTCCCCCGCACACTGCCCTGTACCAAGAAGCACAACGACTGTGGGTGATTAAGGGGCTTTTGCTGACTTATCATTAAGTGAAGTTTCTAGACTGTGACAATGTGCAAGACGTTCTGTCCGTACTGCTCAGGCAGCTACAGGAGCTGGCACAGAGGCAGGAGCTCAGCAGGCACCTGCTGAAGGGGTCTCAGCTCCCCATCAAAACCATCACTTTGTCTTGCTTGGGCCAAGGGGAGGTGTTTTATTACAGGCAGCAGAGTGGAAGAGGAAGGTGGCAATGGGGCCTTTGCCCTAATAAGTAATCCATTAGCTGAACAAACCAGAGAGGGCCAGTGTCCCTGCAACTGTACACATAGACCCTGTCACCAAGTCATGTGCAGGGCCTTTATCTGGTGCATTACATTACTCGCTGAATAGAATTAGGATGTTCTTGGTATATAAATGTATGTGTAGGGACTGGCACCGTGGCGCAGCACGTTAGTCCTCCGCCTGCAGTGCCAGCATCCCATATGGGCACTAGTTCTAGTCCTGGCTGCTCCTCTTCCAATCCAGCTCTCTTCTATGGCCTGGGAAAGCAGTAGAAGATGGCCTAAGTCTTTGGGCCCCTGCACCCACGTAGGAGACCAGAGGGAAGCACCTGGCTCCTGGCTTTGGATCAGCACAGCTCCAGCCATTGCAGCCATCCGGGGAGTGAACCAACTGAAGGAAGACCTTTCTCTCTGCCTCTCTCTCTTTCACTGTCTCTAACTCTCAAATAAAATAAATAAAATCTTAATAAATAAATAAATATATGTGAAATACATACATGTACATTTTTCAAATGCACATACATGCAAAATGGTTTTTGGAGAATTTTTACAAATGCAAAGGAATCAAAACCTTTTTATGGGCAACTGAAAAGAAATTTAACCTTTGGAAAGGATCTGAAGGTAATATTTAATTGTCTCTGATCCATTTATTCATTTTTTATTCACTGAACAAACACTATCGTTGGAAATATGACAAAACTTTAAGAAAAAATGTTTTTTCCCAATATCACAATTTCTGTGCCAAGAGGAGGCAAGCTGTGCACAGGAAAAATAAATAAAGGTTTAAAAATGAAGTATTTGAAACTGAAAAGTGAATCTGAGATGCCGAGTAATTTCGAAGGATGAGGTCATCCAGGTCTTCAATGAGATTATCTGGTTTTCCAGAAAGTAAGAACAGACTCTCAGATCTGAAGAACAGACTAAAAATTGGGCTCAACAGCTTCCTCTGACAGTCTGAGCACACGGAACTTCATCAGCAATGACAGACATCACCCACCAAGGCCTGGAAACGAAACTTTAAATTCTTTTCGAGTTTTCACTGAAATTGTTATTCAAACGATTTACTTACTAGCTGCTGATCTGGAAAAGCCAGTGATAAGAATACAGCTTCAACCTTTGTGGGGGTGATTTGGTTTAGATACAAAAAAGACATTCCAAGAGTAGATAATGAGAAGCCAATTTTTTAAATCCTTCTTCGGAAGCATTCAATTGTGATCAATTTTGGAATCAGACTTATCAGGGCTCTGGCTGGCCTGAGATAAACAGGAGAAGCTACAGGTTTAATGGCAGGAGGAGTTAATTCAGGGTGATGCAAACTTTCAGAAACAGGTACAGAGTTTTAGCTGGAGAAGAGAAACACAACCTACACATTTAAAAAGATGGGTACCCAAAACATCTGAGAGCAGGATTCGGGTCTTGTTAAAAACCTGATACTCAGGTATAAAATCAAATTCAGTATCCCTTCCCCAAGCTTACAGCCCCATTTTTTTATTTCAGTGAAGGGCAACTATGGAAGCCCACCAGGTCCCAACCTCTGGAACCTGTAGATGTGGTCTTATTTGGAAAACGAAAGGGAGGAGGCAGCTTACTCTGCATTACCAACCAAAAGCTGCTAAGAGGGAAGTCTGACACTACCAGGGACCCTGCAGGGCAAAGGGAACAGGAGCAAGGTTTGAAGGCTCTGGCCTTGACGATTAGAGCGTGTAGCCAGGAGCCAAGCAAGAGGCTTGGAAGGGACACCGCACAGAGCCCGCAGGACACGAAGATTTCAGCCCAGTCCCCAGCTGCAGCAAGTTCACGGCAGTCTCTCCCAACAGCCACAGGAAACCAATACAGCAAGGCTGCCGCCTCTGCAGGAGGTGACTTTACCTGCTGTGCCACAGCGCTGGCCCCAGCCGCACGTTTTTGAGGTTAGAGTGGTGCCCAGCAGTGTGCATTCATTCGAAAGCATACTTGTGGTTGTGGGTTTGGCTGCTGGGAGAGCACCGTGGTCCGTTCTCTGTCTGGATGCCTCTGTTCCAAGCAACACAGACTGAAGCATCTCTCCCTCCGTGTAAAGCTTCTGCCACCTTGGTTCCGCTTCCAGCACCACATCTGCCGGTCTGGTCACCAGACTGGACCGAGTAATGGAGCCCCTGCATGAAGCCTAATGCTGACCCACAGAAACTCAGGTCAAAACCACGCCACAATCGAGCCCTTGATGATGTCTGGCTGCATGCAAAAACCCAGCTGCTCCTGTACTTACAGAAGCCCACTGAACACTGAAAACGCCCTGAGAGAGAAACACAGGGCACCTCCCACAGCGAGGGGGCCGGCTCAGCAGCACAGTGCACTGTAGGGCACTGTGGCTTCCTCCTGACCACAGCTCTCACAGGGAGCTGGGCTCTGCCCAGCGTCCAGACAGAGAACGGACCACAGTGCTAGCCCAGCCCAACAGCAGCCAAACCCACAACCACAAGTATGCTTTTGAATGAATGCACACTGCTGGGCACCACTCTAACCTCAAAAACGTACGGCTGGGGCCAGTGCTGTGGCACAGCAGGTAAAGTCACCTCCTACAGTGCCAGCATCCCATACAGGCACCAGTTCAAGCCCCAGCTGCTCTACTTCAGATTGAGCTCTCTGCTATGGCCAGGGAAAGCAGTAGAAGATGGCCCAAGTCCTTGGGCCCCTGCACCCACATGGGAGACCCAGAGGAGGCTCCTGGCTCCTGGCTTTTTATCGGCCCAGCTCCGGCTGTTGCAGCCAATTAGGGGGTGAACTAATGGATAGAAGACCTCTCTCTCTCTCTCTCCTTCTCTGTGTAACTTTGATTTTCAAATAAATAAATAAATCTTTAAAACAAAACAAAGTGTGGGTAGACCCAATGAGTATCAGTGACCGTCCGTATTTCTGAGACTCTGCCCTAGATGTCTTCATTGTTTGTTTGTTTGTTTTTTCATTTCTTTCTTTGACGCTCACCTTTTACCTACAGCATTCTCCCTCTGGGCATCTCCTCAACCCCTCTTCCTGCTGGGCAAAGTGGATTCCTCTTTCACCTTCTCCCCAGGCACAGAGAACTGATGGTCCCCTCCTGCGTGCCTCCCCACACTCAGTGCCAAACTGCACCCGACATTCCACACCTGTTTATTTACTGAGCCTAGTGCCAGGCGCTGCACTGAGCTCTCGAGACGAATCATCTCATCTACCTCTCACCGTAATCCTAACAAGCAACCATTATTAGCAGAATCCATTTTCCAGACAAGATAGTAAAATTCAGAGAGCTTAAACACAGTGGCCAGACTTACTAGAAACTCCTTGAAGTACATGTTTGAACATGTTTAGTTGACTTTTAATTTCAGGTTGATATTTGATTTCAGTATTGGTTATACTATTTTATTGTTCACAACAAAATGAACTGAACTGAAAACAATGGAACTATTTTGCATCATTATGGAAGCCCCAAGGAGGAACATATAAATAAGAGATGGTATTGGTATTAATTTTGTGCATAAAAGTAAGAGAATTAACTAAGGAAGGCTTTTAAATTAATAATTCAGTAAAGTGACTAGAGGAATGATGAACATAAAGGTCAATACTTTCCTAGGTTGGGGCTGGCACTGTGGTACAGCAGGTTAAAGCCCTGGTCTGCAGTGCCGGCTTCCCATACGGGCGTCGGTTTGAGTCCACTTCCGATCCAGCTCTCTGCCATGGCCTGGGAAAGCAGTAGAAGATGGCCCAAGTCTTTGGGCCCCTGCACCCACATGGGAGATCTGGAAAAAGCTCCTGGCTCCTGGCTGGGGATTGGCACAGCTCCAGCCATTATGGCCATCTGGGGAATGAACCAGCAGATGGAAGATTCATATTCATATTCTCTCTCTCTCTCTCCTCTCCTCTCTCTCACCAACAGATGAAAGATTCTCTCTCTCTTCTCTCTCTCCCTTTCTCTCTTTCTTTCTTTCTGCCTCTGCCTCTCTGTAACTCTGCCTTTCAAATAAGTAAAGTAAGCTTTAAAAAGAAAAAACGTTCCTGGGCATCAACTGTTGTTCTATTCCACCTGGCCTTTTTGACGGTTGTCTGTTTCTTCAGCTGTTGACATCCAGGAGGGCCAGGCATTCTGTTTGACCATGACCGTACTCACAAATGGTATGTGACCATTAGAGCAAGCCCAGACTGAACTGTGCCAAGGAGACAGGCATTCATGAGCATGCAGGAACCGGAACAGCTACGCAGTGTGCTCCGCACCTTTAATTAACATCCAGCTCTGTCCCTACAAGGCGCTCCCAGCACCAGCTGAAGGCAGATGGGACAACATTCTGGAGGCAGGATTAACCTGCTTACCTACCCATATCCATCTAGAGAATCACTAACCCTTCTGTACCCACGATGCAAGGAGTCCTTAGGCCCACCAGGCACTGCTGCAGGGCCTAACCATGGACTCACCAGACACACCCGTTCAAGGGGACACCCAGACACACTCCCTGTAACAATGTCTCCATCGACAACACACTGAGCACACCACAGTGGTCCCAAATGAGTGAAACAAAGCTCAAAAATGCTGATCACCTAGTGACACCGTAACTGTCATGACATCACCGTGCACTTCCCACATGTGTGCCGATTACCATGCAAACACATCTACTATACTGCCATTCGTACACAAGGGTAGCACATGCAACTACACGCATGCAGTACTTAGTACCTGATAAAGATGGCATGTCACTACCACTAACAATGACGCCCTATGCCACCCAGGCCTTGGGAACCACACGTCTCCCTGCCACCACACATGGTGGTTCTGGACCTCTGCAGACGCGGTCACACACCCGGCAGTCCTGAGTGACTAGTCCTGTCGGTGACAGGTTTGTAAGGATCGCCTGCGCTACGGCACAAGTGAGCACTTCATCCCTTTCTATGGCCAAATAGCCTCCCATTGTACAGACATACCACACCAGCCGAGGCACCCCGGGCACCTTCCACTTCGTAGATCATGAACTCCGCTGCCATGGACACCTGTGCACGAGTTTCTGTGCAGATACACTGTTGCATTTCCCTTGAGCAGACACTGAGAGTGGGACTGCCCGGCGCTACTGTAACAGTAACTCTGAACAGGTGGAGGAGGCGCCAACCTGCTCTCCACAGTGGCTGCGTTATTTTACAGTCCCACCTTCACTGTGTAAGGGTTCCGATCCCTCCACATCCGCACCAGTACTTATTCTTGTCTGCCTTTCTAATTCTACTAACCTATTGGTGGGAAATGGTCAATCCACATATCTGATCACCACACTTTTCACCAATTTTTTTTTTAAAGGTCACTTCTGTCATTTATAGCCATTACAAAACCCTCTGGTGCTGATCACGGTATGGGGTGGCAGTTTAGAGCAACCACTTCAGCATGTGGCCCCCCAACAAAATTTCCAACGCCAGCTCACATCCAGGGACTGCTGACCTGATTAGGACACTTCAAGTTCAACTCCACCATCTAACACAGGCATGTAGATGACACTGTGTCTGTTGGAACATTTTAAGTTACTGAAAACAGATCATCAGCCAGAATCAATCAGAAACACTGAAAGAAGATGCAAGGCAACACAAAATCCGGCTGCGATCCTGTGACTGGTGTTAGAAGTTAGTGTCCTAGAGGAAGCTCACAGTTTTAAAAACATACGTGTTTTATTAATACCGGAGAGTCAGTGTGGAACCTGACATTCTGACAAAACCAGGAAGGATTCTATTTTGGTGAATTTTCTAGAGTTTAATTATTTGTCAAAATGGAAAATGTGCATTCCATTGGATACCCCAATCTCTTTTCTGGAAATATAGTCCAGATATCAAGCACAGAAAAATCATGTGTTCACATTGACATTCTTTTCAGACACAGCCATATTTATATATACCATGTATTACATTATACAGTTCTTTGGCTTATCATCAAGAAAACCTGAGGAAAACTGAAAAACTGTCCCATTCATGTGAATGGAAGTGTAACCCATTAACTGCAGGGAGACTGGGCACTAGCCTTTGTGGTGGGACGTGAAGCCACCACCACATTTGTTGAGGGAAGGGACAGCACAGGAACCTGACAGGTTTCCCTCTGGTCACTCGATGCTCCCCACCTGA
This sequence comes from Oryctolagus cuniculus, assembly GCF_051225735.1. NCBI lineage: Eukaryota > Metazoa > Chordata > Mammalia > Lagomorpha > Leporidae > Oryctolagus > Oryctolagus cuniculus. Next base: position 130,741,877 of record NC_142875.1, read on the forward strand.
AGCCGGCCCTGGATTATGGCGGCTTCCGATTTTCCAGCTGAAGGAAGAAAATACTTGTACAAGAATCCTGTGTCCTTTAAATTCCAGAACACACAGAATATGAAGATCTGCTGGCAAAGCATTTGAAAAAACATAATTCAAGAGAGAAGCCAAAACCTGGTTTCTTTATTCAAGATACTAATGCAGGCTTAACAGAGGAAGAACAGTTGGAAAACTTAAGAAACTGGTGTCTCCGGAAAATGTGATGTTCACTGCTTTACCGAATCATTCATCACCAGCAACTGCTTAACGGAAAAGGAATCTCAACAGCATCTGTCTTCTACCAGAAAGAACTTTTTAAAATTTTATTCTTATATGCATCACAGTGCAAGGTTAATTTAAATAACGAATAATATGAACTTCTAGAAATTCTGTGGTCTCATTGAACTTTGGTAATTGCTTTTTTACTTCAGAAGAAGTCCAAACATTAAAGAATGACACGTAACTGGATTATTATCTATTTGCATCGATTTTATAAATTTAGTTTCCTTTGGTTTTGTTAAAATTTTTTTTTTTTATTTCTCAAGTTCAAGATGTAATGATTAATTGTCAAATTGTATCAAGAGCCAATCTGAGAATTTGGCTTATGTGAGGATTTTTTTCCATGCCCATCTGGAAAGAATAATTATGATTTTCTCAAATGCAAATTCAGAGCTGTTCACAATTAGTAAAATTACCTTCACATTTCTAGAGCCACACCTGCATTTATATATTATCAGGATTTGTTCATGACAAACTCCAAAACTGAAGAGATGTTTTCAAGAAAAAGTAACTATTTGGTTTCAATCCTGTGTTAGAACTTCCATCAAGACACTTACAAGAATAATTTAACTTAAATTTGGGGTCCAGAGTTGTGATGTAGCAGGTAAAGCCACCACTTGTAGTGGCAGCATCCCATATGGGCACTGATTCAAGTCCTCGCTGCCCCACTTCTGATCCAGCTCTCTGCTATGCTCTGGGAAAGCAGTGGAAAATGGCCCAAGTCCTTGGGCCCCTGCACCCATGTGGGAAGACCCAGAGTAGGCTCTTGGCTTCAGACTGGCGCAGCTTCAGCTGTTGCAGCCATCTGGGGAGAGAAGCAGGATGGAAGACCCCCCCCCCCCCCTCTCTCTCTCTGCCTCTCCTGCTCTCTCTGTTTAACTCTGAATTCCAAATAAAATAAATAAATCTTTTAAAAAAATGAAACCTTTGAAAAAAAAACCCTTAAATTTGAAATTTGCAAATACCTTCAGAAGCATTAGGTACCTTGTTATCTTTTATTAGGCTTTTTTTTTTTACATATGTAAGGACTAACAGAAATTCCTGAAGTCTTACTTAATTCACAAATGGTTTCTATGCACAAGCAAATATAAGTCAAACAAAAGTAGGGCTATTATTCTCTTCTGCAGTATCCTTGATTTTTTTTTTCTTGCCCTGATTTCTAAAACCTGTCTTAATTATTGGTGCATTCGCCAAGACCAAAGTCTAAAATGCCTACTTTTGGTACTGTAATGACATTCTGTAGGTCTGTGATTACATGACTTAAGAGTAAGAAACCTCAGCCATTTCTAATTTGACTTTAGCTTCGTCTCAAAATAGAGATGATGATAATAACAATAAAACCTACCTCACCAGCTGGCTGTAAGCAGAACAGGAGGTAACACAAAGAAAAATGCTTAGAACAGCACAAGACACAGAGCAAGTACTTAGTGAATAATAACTAGTGTAGTAATTCATGACTTCAATAACACAACGGGCAGGCTTGGGGATTATGATCTCTACATTGTTAACTTTTTCCTCTTGTTATAATTTCACGTCCAATATTACTACAGTAAGATAGCTTTTAAAATGAGTTATTCAAGCCTCCCAATCAAGAACATAAATAATGATAATACATCATTCAATAATTACCCTTCTTTCTCTGTGTCAGGCAATGCTAATTTCTGTCATAAACACTGTCTTGCATAATTCAATAATTTATGATGCCAAATAAAGGATATTCGGTGGCAGGAAAAAATAATATATTAGACTGCAATTAAATTAATATTTCAAACCATTTCAGTGATAATTTAGCATAAAAGAGAACACATAATACAACCACTACAATCAGAGCTGGCAGCCAAGAGTTCCACCACTTCCTAGATGAACTGCCTCGGTTTTCTCATCAGTGAAAACCTGAGCTGCATCTTGTGCACCGTGTGGTGTGGGGAGTGAATTAGCTGTCAGGAAGCACTCAGAGCAGCACCCAGCATGCAGCGCACACTGGACAAAGGCTCCAGGGGAAACACACAGCGTCATTACGTGCAGGCCGACGCGGAGCTCACGCGGCTTCTCCACGCTCCTATTTGCTTCCGTGAAATTGTGTAAAGGCTGAGGGGTCTCCCAGAAAAATGAAGAAGGAAAATCACGATCTGTTTGTGGGGCTGCACCGCTGGTCCCAGCTAGGGTCGGATCGCAGAGAAATGCAACAGGAACCTCCGGAAGGAACCTCGCCCGAGAGAGCCTGCAGCTCACACTGGAGACCCAGATGCAAAGACAAGGCCCTGACCCCGGCACTCAGGAGGTGTGCCACACAGCACACACCTATGAACGTATGATGTAAACAGGTGACAGAGTTCAGGGTGTTCATGAAGGGGTGTCCCTGAGAAACAGAGTCTGGAGGAACCATGCACAACCACAAAGACTCAGTACCTCAAGGGAGACAAGCACCAGGAAGCAAGGGCAGGGTTCTAGGATGGCAGAGAACAAGTCCTCTGCACCAACAGGCTGCCACTGCCCCCAGCACTTCAACAGCAGCAGCAGGGGCTCCGCGGAGGCAGCGGGAGAGAACGGAGGCCCTCCCCCTGCAGAGGCAAGGCGCTGCCACAGGCCAAGAGGAAGCCACGGCCAGGCAAGCAATATCCAAGGTGCAAATCCAAGGCAAACAACCGGACTCGCATCTTATCTAAGTCACTGCAGCACCCATGTGAGTGCAAACAGGGTGTGCGAATGTCTTAGTAAATGCACAGAGAGGTGCTGGGTTGGCATCGCCTGTCATCTCCCCATGGTGGGGAGACCATGGGATTTTTGCATTCTTCTCTGTTCTCTTCAACACAGATTTTTAGCTTTTTTCAGCAATGATCATATAGTACTTTTCTACAGTAATGCTGAAAATGTAGTTTTCTCAAAATTTGTTTTAATCTTTGTCATACTGTTAATGATACAATACTGCAGGCTTAATGACTTGTGTCTTTTATTTTTATTTTTTTTAAGATTTATTTTTATGTATTTGATAGAGTTACAGCAAGAGGTAGACAGAGCAGGAGAAATAGAGAGAGGTCTTCCATCCACCAGTTCACTCCCCAAATGGCCGGAGCTGAGGAACATCTTCTGGGTCTCTCACATGGGCGCAGGGGCCCAAGCACTCAGGCCATCTTCTGCTGCTTTCCCAGGCCATTAGCAGAGAGCTGGATTGGAAGTGGAGCAGCCAGGCCTGGAACTGGTGCCCATATGGGATGCCGGCATTTCAAGTCAGGGCTTTAACCCGCTGCCCAACTCTTTTAAAATCTACTATTTGAGTAAAATTAGTATATTTTCTCTTGATTACTGTTTATAGCCCTTGCCTACATTCCTGCTGAACTGTGGTCTTTTTACTTGTTAGTTGTTGAATGATTTATTTAGTGTAGCAGGCCTCTGACTATAATATAAATCAAAAATATCTAATCTGAAAAATGTTTTTTTTTTTTTAAAAAGTGGGGCCAGCATAGTGGTATAGCGGGTAAAGCTGCCACCTGCAATGCCAGCATCTCACATGGGTGCTGGCTCGAGTCCCAGCTGCTCCACTTCTGATCCAGCTCCCTGCTAATGCACCTGGGAAAGCAGCAGAAGATGGCTCCAGTACTTGGGCCCCTGCATCCACGTGGGAGACCCGGAAGAAGCTCCTGGCTCCTCGCCCAGCCCCAGCCATAGCAGCCATGTACAGAGTGAACCAGCAGGTCAAGATTCTCTCTCTCTCTCTAACTCTGCCTTTCAAATAAATTAAGAAAATCTTATTAAAAATCTTTTAAAATAAAGTGATGAACTCCTAAAAAATACTTTTCTAAAACACTGCAGATTTGGGGGAGGAGAACACTGGCTGTCTTCTCCCTGTGATCCACGGTTCTCCATCTACTTAAACTGAAAGCCACTATGATGATGAGTCTCATGCTCAATGATAGAAATTTTCAAAATACTTTATTGATGTTATCCCATACAATCCTCACAGCTACTGCACAAGACATTTTCATCCCCGTGTACAAACAGGACCAGGGAGACGAACTATCTCAACTTTCACAGTGGGTAATGTCAGAGCTGCCATTAAAACCGAGACCTTCCTAGCCTTGAACTTTTTTCTCTGCCTCTTAATGTGTTACCCTAATTAAGTTACAACACTAGAGACTGTACATAATCCTTTTTCTTAATCCCTCCTCCTGCCCACTCAAGAAGCTTAACCACACTTCAGCTCACTAGCGTAAGTGGCCAATGAGCTTGCAATATTTTACAAAACTGGCTAGGCTGGAAGTCTTTGAAGATGTATGGTGTCTCACAGAGCCCATGCATGAGGCATGTCTGGTGCAAGAGGAGTTGATGGACCACAGTGAGTCCACAAATCGCCCTGAACTGAAAGCCGAGGCTGACACTTCACTCAGCATCAGCTCAGACGCTGCTGCCTTCAAGGCACCATTTCCAAAGTGTGATGATCACAGAACGGGGTTTCCCAATTGTTCTGTTCCTGTGTACGTTAGCTGCTAAGCAGTACATCACTACTTTAACAGTGACAGAATTCACTCATGTTCAGGGTCAACATTTCAACACTGCATCAGAAAATATCTACAGTATCTACCCACAGCTTGGTCTCAAGTCAGGTCTCCATGAGATGTGTGCATCAAAATGCATCTATGCCAATGAGGCCACTGATGCTTCGACAAAGTAAGGCAAGACTGTCAGAATGTTTGTTCTCCGCCACATTCTAAACGGTATCTTCTGTAATCTCTCTATGTGACTGGGTAATTCAAATGTACCAAAGAGCAACCCACGATCTGCAGACTCAACAACACAATGTAAACAGAAGAAGCCAACAGTCTAGAATAGGAATCTGAGTGCAAGCACAACCAACCAGCTGAGACAGCGAGACTGAAAATAACTTTCCAGCCTTATTACAGGTAATTAGACCAGAGATGTACCCTTGATTCAAAGAACTCATCTAGGTAAAAACAAACAAACAAAAAGCCTCAGCAACAACTGTGATCCCACGATACACACAGTTCTACAGATCCTAAAAAATAACTAAATGAAATAGGCATAGGCAACGACTTGGCCATCTTGCCTTTTCACAATGGAGGTATACTTAACTCCTTGGATGCTGCACCTGACCTTGCTTTATGCCCACTACGCACGGTCTCCACTCATCCCAGGTAATATACTTTCCTTTCTTCAACTACATATTCAATACACAACTGCTAAACACTTTTCCCATTCAAGACATCAGACTAGAATCTGAGTGGGATACAAAGACAAAACATAGTTCCCGGCCTACGATAATGTGTATTTAAATAATTGTCTGATACTCCAGCAAATGTTGATTCAACAAGCACTAAGTTACTAAATGCCACATAAAGGATCTGGTGTCAGAGACTCTCATATGAACACCTCAGCTCCTGGCCCTAGACTATTTATATTCCACTAAAGAGAGCATTCTACAAATATGTGCAGTAAAATGTGTATCATAAATGCATTACAGATTACAGAAAGGGAAGGGACCAGGAGACGTCTGTGTGTTGAGAATGACGCTTCAACTACCAGTAGACTCCCAGGCAAGGCATCCACAAGGGGCAGAACTATTCCCACGAGAGCAAGCCATGGTGCACATCACGGTTGTCTCAGGAAATACAAGTGATCTGAAATGGCTTCTCACTATGTTCTCAAATCTGTATATATGAAACACTTGAAAATATTGTAACTTAAATAAAATTTATTTTAAATGTGAAAAAAAGTAGTGGGTATGGAGAGCAATTGTGTGCAAGGCACGGAGAGAAGGAGATGTGGCTAAAATATTAGGTCAGGTTTCCTTACTGCACAGTCAATGAAAGAGTGAAATAAGAGAATAATGGGGTTCCTTCCCTTTCTGAGTTGACCCCTACCAGCCCAATCTTCAGGATTTGCAGCAGGGTAGAAGGGGTTGGCCAGGGCAAGATTTGAGGTTGGAAAAGCCCAAGAACTTGCCCTGGTCTCTGGCTGCTGAGAAGGCCTAGGCATGGTAAGAGGTGAGGAGGAAGAGGAAGAACGGAAGGCCAGGACTCAAGACTGCAACCACAGACATCTTAGAGGGGTGTTACAGACCCAAGATAACAGGGGGACACAGTGAGGTGTTACAGACACAAGATAACAGGAGGACACAGTGGGGTGTTACAGACACAAGATAACAGGAGGACACAGTGGGATATTACAGACACAAAGTAACAGGAGGACACAGTGGGGTGTTACAGAGACAAAGTAACAGGAGGACACAGTCACCTGTTGGAAAGCAAATGGAATCTTCCAGAGTTCACATACATAGGTTGAAACTCTAACATTTTTCTGATGATGTTCCTGAGAACTGCAGGTTTCCACCACGTAGCTTACTGAGAACTGCTGGTTCAGACCATACAATGACAGCATTTTATGTTGGGACTTGTCCACCAGTCATTATCATCATCACCACCAGTCTGAAACTTATCCACCCATTTACTGCTCTGAGTCAAACAAGTTGGCCTTATGATTTTTTTTTTCTTATTTTAAAGTTAGCACCATCAATGACGTTTGTGTCTCTGGAAGTACTTGATGTAATGAAGCATGACACCACTTTAAGCTACATATAATCCATTAAGCACTTAGATACTTCAGTGTGCTACAAGCACTTGGGAAATTACTTAGGCAATCCAACAAAACTTTACAGCCAGACAAGTGTAAGAAATGGCTTGATTTATGGATGGAGACTTAAATAAACACAGTTTCTGACAGCGCACAAGCAAAGTTCTGTTTCGCCCTTTTCCTGGGGAAAACTCTCCTGCCTTTTAGCTCTTCCCATTCTTCACATGGATTTATTGTTGGAATTTTCCAAAAGCTGGTCTTGTGCTTTGTGGCTCAAAATTTAAGCTGGCAGAGCACGGGGTCTAGAATATAGCACATGAGCACAGGCTCAACCTACTGCACCCACCAAAGAGCTCTCCATACCACAAACCACGCCCCAGGGAGACGTGGGGTGCTGCTGCACGCTGCAGTCACAAGGAACTTAGAAGAAATACTCTTTCCTAGACGAAGTCTTCCGTGGGGAGGGGGATGTTCATTTACTTTCCTAGTTAGATACATTATACAGATGGCCTACATGCAAAAATCTACTAGTTCTCTTTTTTAAAGATTTATTTATTGATTTATTTAAAAGGCAGGGTGGAAGAGAGCTCTTCCATCCACTGGTTCACTCCTCAAAATCACACAACAGCCCAGCCCTAACCAGGCTAAAGCCAGGAGTCAGGAACACCACCCTGGTCTCCCATACAGGCGGGAGGGACTCAAGTACTTGGGGCACCGTCTGCTTCCTTGCCAGGCACCTTAGCAGGAAGCTCGGTCAAAAGTGCAGAGTAGGGGCCAGCGCTATGGCGTGGCAGGTTAACACCCTGGCCTGGAGCACCGGTTCAAGACCGTGCTGCTCCACTTCAATCCAGCCCTCTGCTGTGGCCTGGGGGAGCAGTAGAAGATGGCCCAAGTCTTTGTGCCCCTACACCCATGTGGGGGACCTGGAAGAGGCTCCTGGCTCCTGGCTTCAGATCGGCATAGCTCTGGCTGTTGCAGCCAATTGGGGAGTGAACCATCGGATGGAAGACCTCTCTCTGTCTCTCTGCCTCTCCTCTCTCTGTAACTCTGGCTTTCAAATAAATAAAAATAAATCTTAAAAAAAATGCAGAGTAGCCAGGACTTGAACCGGCACTCTGATGGGGACACAAGCATCCCAGGCAGCAGCTGCTAACCCCCTGCGCCATCAGGCTGGCCCTGCAACTCCTCTGTTTTGACAGAGCACTCGGCTCAGAGAGACTAAACAATCATCTCCCTGTCACCATTTAGAAAGTGCTGTGTCCTCTTCAAACCCGGCTTCACTCCGCTTAACAATATAAGTTAACTTGCTTTTCATTTCTTCACCAGTAAAACCACAGAGACAATATATAAACTAAGAATGAACAATTGTGTTATTATATAGTCAGTCATTTTAACGTTCTCATGATGTGTAATTTTGAGAGGGTATAATATTCTTAAGGGTATAAACACACTCAAATTCACAAGTGCCCGGGTTCATGTTTCCAATCTGTCCACCAAGCAGCAAACATTTACTGAAAACCTTTTAGGTACAAAGTTAGGTTCCTTTAAATAATCAATGACAAAACTGAATACGTACTATTTAAGTCAGCTGAGGAGATAGGCATGCAAAAGTCTAAATAAATTTAATCAAAAACAAATAATAAAATAGCAATACAAGAAATACAGATGGGAATTCAAAGGAAGGAACAATTAATTCCAGTTGCAAAAATCTATTAAAAGATCTCCAGGGGCTTGTGTTGCGGTGCAGCAGGCTAAACTGCTGTCTCACACAGGACACCGGCATTTCAGGAGGAGGCTTAACCTCCTGCGCCACAAGGCCAGTCCCAGGGTGCTTGGTCTTTCTCCTACGAACTAAAGGGAGAAACTCAGAAAGTGTCAACAAATGAGAATCAGACAATCCCGCCTCTGTGCACGCTGTTAACCGAGGAACACGTGAAGAACAGAGCCAAGAAGTTAGGTCTAGAGCCACACAGAACAATCCAGAGAACACCTTTATCATCTGGGAGGCCACTTCCCGAACCACAGAGGAGGCAGCAGACTCAGGGAGAGGGTGACGGACACTCGGGACCACGTACTGAACAAGTCTCGGGGTGACAAAGCGGTTGTGAGAGAAACCTCTCGAACCACTGTGAAGTTCATGGAACATGGCCAGCCAAGGGGGACGATGACAAAGAAACAGCAGCCATGCCGCGGAGCTTGGTTCACTTTATTTCAACTCATCTCTTTCCCACAAGGTCCACATGTCCCTTCCAATCCTTCCAGACACTGCTGGAGCAGCTGGCGCTGGGCACCAAGGGATCAATTAGCACACAAGGCTGAATCTGCGCACCATCCCTATGGTGCACTTCCATTCTTGCCAAGGAGGCACAAAAGGTAACAAACAGCAATATAACGCAAAAGTTAAGCCCAGGAAAGGCACACGCAGGGCAGGCCTGTCAGTATCAGGCTGCCTTCATCTTCAAGATGACAGAGCCAGCTGTAGATTCCCACTGAAAGGAACAACTAGACCAGCAAAACAATCAAGAGTCCTCAGAGAGGATGTTCAGCACAGGGAAGCCTTTGAAATCTAAGTGGCTGGTGTGAGATACAGCCTGTCAGAGCAGCCCTTCAACAAAATCTCGGATGCCAGAATTAGGACCCAAATTACCAAACTCTCACATGGTCACACAAAGGTTTAAAAGCCAGTGTCCAAGGGCACAGAGCCGTATGTAACAGGCAATAAAGTTATATCATGTTGATGCAAAGTAATATTTTCTAAATATATTTATGCATATATATAAAGACTATTTGCCCTATCACTTTTTTCTTTTGTACAAAGTATTTTTATTTATTTGAAAGGCAGAAATAGACATCTCCCTTCTTCTGGTTCACTTTCCAAAAGTTCACAACAGGTGGTGCGGGCCCAGGCTGAAGCCAGGAGACAGGAACCCCATGCAGGTCTCTCAAACGCTTGGAAGAACGTGAGCCATCATCTGCTGCCTCCTAAGGAGGGCATCAGCAGGAAGTCACACCACGAGGGGAGGCAGGACTCACACCGGACGCTCCAATATGGGATACAACCAGGAGCGGAGGCAGGACTCACACCAGACGCTCCAGTACAGGATACAACCAGGAGCGGAGGCAGGACTCACACCAGACGCTCCAGCAAGGGATACAACGTCCCAGGTGGCGGCTTAACCACCCCGTCACTTTCCCCTCACTTACTTCCTTTTATTTAAAAAAACTGAAAAAAAAATTACAGAATTCCATTAAATATTACTCATTAAATAGTCATATTGATCTGATTAAAACTTTATGAATCATTTTAAACACATGGAAGGAATTATCTCTTTAGAAGACACTCTGAAATAATTTGTTTTTCAATTTACATTATTTGAAAGGGGGATGGGGGAGGGGGAGGGGGAGGGGGGAGGGGGAGAGAGAATCTCAATTACCCACAGCAGACAGAAGAAGCCTAGGAATTCAATCAAGGTCTCCAGTGTGGGTGGCATGGACCCAACTACTAGAGCCATCACGGGCTAACTCCCAGAGTGAATACTAGCAGGAGGCTGGGACCAGGAACATGGCTGGGACTCAAATTCAGGCACTGTGATTTGGGATACAGGTGTCCCAACTGACACCTTAACTGCTAGCAAAATGCTTGCCCCCGAGACAAATGTTTTATAAAAAGGAAACATCATTTGGTTTTTTTCTTTAATTAAGCATAAGTGACTACCACTCAGCTTAGCTAGTCTGCAAATGGGTACTGACACTCATAAGCTTTCCTCAAATCACAGCATGTCAGTATCTTTTTTCAAGTCCCTTTTCAGCTATCATAGAATAACTGAAGCTCCAACTGATGTTGACCCTTTCTCTGAAAGCTAAGATCCAGGTAAGTAACAAGACTATCAAAGGTCACAGAGCCAGTGCCAGACACAGACCACAAGCTTGGGAATTTCCAACTTGACTCTGCTGAAGAATTCGACTGGAAGCAACATCCCAAAGACAGAATGATGCAACCACAGCAAAGAAATCAAAACCACTTCATTTAAATCACAGTAAATATCCTGACTTGAAAATCCATCATCTTTTAGGGAATAGATTCCAAACATCTAATTTAAATTACCAATTAGGAAAAAGGTTCACTATAAACTTAATATCGATCACATCTCCATTTTCCAAAGCCTGCAAGGAAGCGTGCGATGAAATCAGAGGCTGAAAAATCAATTGCAGTCTGCCCTCCAGTAGCTCTGCTTTCCCAATTAATTTGAAGGCTGAGATATCGAGGAAGTCAGATAATAAGCATGTCCCAAATAGGAGGTAATTTAGGTGAGTTTAACAAATTCAGTCACAGTGTGGTTCTAAGGGTCTCTGTCACTCCCATGCTCTCACTCTAGCCCTCTCTCTCTCATATTCTTTGCTTAGAGCTGGCAACATAAAACCTGTTAAAGACACTAAGGAAGGCCTGAGCTGCTTCACCTACCTGCAAAACCACAAACAGTGTGATCCGCCCTTCGCAGGGGACAGAAGAGGTCTGTGGGGACGCCCAGCATCCTGCACACCAAGAGGCTACCCTGGCAGGAACTGGCAGGCTGGGGCCCGTGCTGCAGCACAGCAGGTAGAGCCGCCCTCCCCAATCCACCCAACCCATGCGGTCACCTGTACGAGTCCTGGCTGCTCCACTTCCAATCCAGCTCCCTGATAATTTACCTGGGAAAGCAACAAAGATGGCCCAACTGCTTGGGCCACCGCCACCCACATGGGAGACCCAGAAACAGCTTTGGACTCCAAGCTTTGGTGTGGCCCAGCCCCAGCTGTTGCACACATTTGGAGAGTAAACCAGCAGATGGAAGACCCACCTCTCCTTCTAACTCTGCCTTTCAAATAAATAAAAATAAATGTTAAAAAAAAAAAAAAAGAGGCTGGCACCCTGGCTCACTTGGTTAATCCTCCACCTGTGGTGCCAGCATCCCATATGGGAACCGGGTTCTAGTCCCGGTTGCTCCTCTTCCAGTCCAGCTTTCTGCTGTGGCCCAGGAGTACAGTGGAGGATGGGTCGAGTGCTTGGGGCCCTACACCCACATGGGAGACCAGGAGGAAGCACCTGGCTCCTGGCTTCGGATCAGCACAGCGCCAGCCGTGGCGGCCATTTGGGGAGTGAACCAATGAAAGGAAGACTTTTCTGTCTCTCTCTAACTCTACCTGTCAAATAAACACACACACACACACACACACACACACAGAAAAAAAAGAACCTGCAGGCTCTCAGAAAGTGTCACAGTTCTTAAAATGACTATGTAACCACTATTAAGGCCAACTAAGGCTGAGAAATGTGTTGGCTTTGACTAGTTGTGGCAATTATAATCCTATCTCTGGTTCATTATATTCCCTGACATTTGAGACTGTTCATAACAAAATTAGACTGTCATTTGTTATTTATTATATCTATACACACACAGAGAGCCAATTGGCAAGGTAAAAAATACCAACTTACAATCAAGGTAGCTCAGCATAGTGTGCGGATATTTTCAATATTTAAGTAATTATTGTATTTAAGTGAAATATTGAGTTTGTCATAAAGGGCAACCCTGGAATTAAGTATTACTGAAAAGCTAACATGTTAGGTGGCGACTTCTGAATTATTAAGAAAGCAGTGGACTGAAACAGTAGGGCCTGAGGTCAATTCGCAACTCCACTGGGAAGTCTGAATGTCACACAGTCAATTCAGTTCATCTTCCTCTGCCTTTTACCCATGCAGTCCACACCTTCTCCATGTTTCCTCCTTGCCCTGCCTGATTTCTAGTTAAATTGTCCTCATGTGATTTAACTGTCTAAAGCTGCACTAGGTAACTCACGTTGGAAGAAAGGTAGCTATCAGTGCTTGGAAATTAGGGCTGCAAATGAGTGACGGGGAGGCTACTCCTCCGAATTGTTCTACTTGCGGCTCTCACCGAAGGGGGACTGAAAACCACAGCAGAATTCTGTGTTTCCCATCCATGGAGGAATCTTCCCTTTGTGATGGTGGTAGCTGGGTCCCAGCTTTGTAACTGCTCCTCAGTTACTCACGGATACTGATAGGAAGACGCCCCACCCTTCAAGCCTATGATAATTTATAGAGGAGAGACTGAACATGGCTAGTGGGCAAAGAACACTTACAAATCAAACATACACTGATAAGCAACTCAACTCAGCCTCCTACTGGGTACGTGACTCAGACTGCACTACCTCAACACTCTCTGAACCTCAATGTCCCCACCTGCAAATGGGGCAACGCATTGCATTTTACAAAACCGCTTTCAGGAGTGACTGAATTAGCCTATGTTAAGTGCTTTTCTGCCTCACAGATTTTTGACACCAGTTTAAATAAACTATACAGCAAATATCCCAAGATTTCCTATTTCTTAGCTTCACTAGTATCACTTATGTTTAAATTCCTGTACTGTCTGATAAACAGAAACATATCCTGGACTACCAATCATATTTTGCTCCTTCAGAACGTGTGAGGCACTGCTCTTCCTAGAAGAAGTTGACATAATACCCAACACCTGGAGAAGGGCTGCCTGGTGGCTAACAGGCATGCCTGGCTGGGAGGCACGACCACCGAGGGTTATCCTCACCTTGCAAATGTTAAGGAACCGTGTGTTGGTGATGAATTAATTCTCAGAGCAGGCAAAGCACCTGCTAAACACAACTCCATTTATGACTGGCAGTGAGCACTTGCCCTGCTCCTGCCCGTGTGGTCATCCACAGATGGCAACTGATAACCAGGATCTGCCTTGCCACATGTCCAGCACAGAAGAGCTGTCTTAAATGGTAGCCTACTGATTTACTGCTCCGAGAGAATGTGCTGGAATGTTCTTTTGTAGTAGAGTACTGCCTAGCTGTGAAATCCTAAGAGTTGCACATTTCTGATTGTGTGTCTTTGCAGGGGTAGGTGTAGGGGTGGAATCTGCAGAAACTGGGTATGCATATCCCAACACTGACCCTACCTGACTGACCGTTGTCTCGTTCTATACACCCCCACCACACACACACACACACACACACACACACACAGAAGTATTGAGCCTGGGAAGCAATGCACTCTCGTTAACACGCAGCTTCTTAATCATCATCTTGCTGCCCTATTTCCATGGCCTCCCACACTGACTGTAAATTTTCTCAATGCAGGTGCCCTCTTCTCTACTGCTTGCCAGGCAGTAAAATACCAAGAGCAACTGGACAAGACTGAGAGCCATCCAGTGCTTCCCATGTGACAGACACTTGCTGGGCACGACATGGACTTTATTTCATTTACCTGGTCAACAACACTGAAAATTTGGCGTCTAAGTCAATCCTGTGTTACTGATTTGGTGCTAAGATTGCCAAAGTTGCAGTAAGTGACCCAAAATAACATTCCACAAAGGGAGAAAACAGACTTAAAGTCATCTGACTTCCAATTCAATTTTCTTGCTGCTATCCTCTGCTGCCCCAAATTCTCATTAATCTCTGAACGCAACTTTCTTGTGGGAATAAGAAGTCTTTAGAAAGGTGAAGCCAGTGGTTCAGCCTCGATTCTGCACAGAGGAATGGGGGGTCTGAAACAAGCTTAAACCCCCTTGAGAAGGTAACTTATTAATAACCTCAGCACCAGAAAACCGTCCCAGGGAAAAGTCAGAGATTTTAAATGCCTATGAATGAGCATGCTCATTGTTAGCATCGTTCTGAATAGCCACTGTTAGAAAAAGTTTCTAGAAAACGAGAGATAAATTAAATGAACAGACTACAGTATTCCTGTATCATAGAACACAGCACAGAAGTGGAAAGTCACGTTTCAAAAACTAATGACAGCAACGAAGGCATGGTATAACATTAATAGAAAGATACTAGAAATATATGACTACAAATTCTATGAATATATAATTATATTCAATGCATTATATAGAGGTATTATACACGTGATGTTGTAACCAAGACATGAACTCATTTCTCCTAGTTTGATGGAATAGTGGGTAATTTTCATTTCTGTATTATATTCTTTCGTCATACTAAGTACTTAACATCACAGAGTTTTAATGTGTTTGTACTTATATATATAAATATATTAACTTATTTCTCAAACACACATAAGGGGGACTGGCATTGTGGCATAGCAGATAAAGCCACTACTTGTGACACTGGCATCCTATATCAGTGCCAGTTTGAGTCCCAGATGCTCCAGTTGCAATCCAGCTCGCCGCTAATGCATCTGGGAAGGTAACAAAAAGATGGCCCACATGTTTGGGCTCCTGCCTCTGAGAGGAGAGCTGATGGAGTCCCAGGTTTCTGGCTTCAGCCTGGCCCTGTCCCACTCATTGTGGCCACTTGGGACTGAGCCAGAGGATGGAAGATATTCATTCTCTGTCTCTCTCCCTCACTCTGCATTTCAAATAAATAAATATTTTCTAAGATGTAAGAGAAAGAGCCTATTACAAATTATTCCCACTTTGTGGATGAGGAAATTGAGGCACAGGCAGCTGAGTATCTCTCCTAGGTCTCAGAGCTATCCAGTGGTAGGGCTCATCTGGCTCCACACCCGTGCTCGGTAAAGCTTAGCAAACGTGGCTATTACAAGCAAGCAGGACTAGTGCCCAGCACAGCTGAAGAACAGCCCAAGACCCCTTGAGAGGAACTGTACTTCTCCCCTGCCCCGAGTAGGCTGGAGCAGCAGGAACAGGGTCTGTCTGCAGCAAACATCTCCCCGAAAGGCCGCAGTGCCGCTGCTCTCAAAGCCCTCACAAGGACCGCTGCCAGACTCACCTCCTCTACGTCCCAGGGCTGCCCCTGAGCTGCTGGCAGCCCCAAAGCTCAAACTCCAGGACAGGGGTCCAGTGATGGGACGGCGTCAGAAGGCGTCACTCAGAAATGTCACCACGACCACTCCCACACTCAGACTTCAAAGGCACAGCTCAGACACCCTCCGAGGATAGATTTTCCTGAAATGCTGGGGCACAAGCAACCCAAATCCAGCCACACAGAGCAGTACTGGATGACTCACTCTTAAAGCACAGGTGCCCAGGAACCACCCAGCCACAGCAGGATGTGAGGGTCACAACACCCCTTCACCCTCGGGTGGCTGGTCACGGGCCTCACTGACAGGACGACAGGCATCTAACAGCTGCAGCGTGCACAGCAACACCACAACCTGTCAACCAGCAACAGCACTGGAAAACCTGTTCACACAGTAACTCGGGCGCTCTGTCTGGGTACAGAGCAGCGGAGTGCGTGAGAGGTGGGCACTGTGGACTGGACCCCACCATGGGATCAGGCTGCTGTCATTCTTCCTCCTGTGACAATGAGAGCCGCAAGGCACCTGCTGCACACTGGGCCAGGTCTGGCGGGACCAGATTCTCCCTCTGGAGTCCTGAGTGGACTTTCACGGCTGTTCATCCCCAAGAGTTGCTAGCCCTGATACATAGACACTCGCCAAGCATTCAGCACCAAAGCATGGAGAACCTGCACAATGAAGGGACTGCAGACTAAGAGAGGAGCAAAGCAGGAACATGAAAGAAGAAAGCAAAGCAAAAGGTACACTGGGTTTTAATGCTCTTCCGGCCCCCATGACAACACACTGTGGCTGCAACCTTCCATACATAATAGGATACACTCAGCTCCATCTATTTCAGTAGAGAAGTAATGACCTCGACACAGACACTGATTTTTCAAACTAATCTATTGTATTTTTCTCCCCAAACTTTTACCAATTCTTTATGGCAAAGCATTCAAAATTCTTTCTCCCAGTTTTTCTCCAGAGAAGCAGACAGTGCACGGTCATTATCTATAGTCACTCTACTGTGCAACAGAACACGCGAGCTTCCTCTGAGCTAACTGTACCTTAGTACCTGTCCATCAACCTTTCTCACTACCCTCTGCTTTTCTTCAGTAACCACCATTCTACTCTCAACATCAATGGGTTTTTATGGTTTGTATACGGCACACAGGAATGGCATCATCTAACACCTGTCTCCCTCTGCCTGGCCTACTCCACTTCACATAGGACTTCTACACTGTGGCCAGCAGCGGGGTTCCACCCTGTTCATGGCTACAGAGTATTCCACTGAGTGAATGTCTCACACCATCATTACACATCATGGGATGAGTGATGACTGAGATTCCGCCTTCTCGGCTATCGTAAGTATCGCTGCAGGTGTCTCTTCCACAGAGGACGGTGTTTCCCTTGGACACACACCCAGAAGTAGCACTGCTGGGTCTCAGGGTAGTGTCTAGCTTGCTGAGGCCCTCCATTCAGCTTTGCACAGTACCGTCATGATTTGATTGACATTCCCACCAACAGTCTGCAACAGTTGCCTTTTCTCCACATCCTTGCCAACACATGTTTTTTGTTTGTTTTTTTTGTCTTTTGGATAACAGCCAATTAAACCAATATGAGGTGATAACTCTTTGTGGTTCTGATCTGCATCTCCTTGGCAATTAGTGATACTGAACATTTTTTTATGTACCCACTGGCCATCTCTAAGTCTTTGAGAAATGTCAGTTTAAATACTCTATTTTTAACTGCATTATTTGCCTTTTTTTACCATTGAGGTGTGTGATTTCCTGATATACCTGATTACCAACTCCTTGTTAGATGTATAACTTATAAAGGTTTTCCTCCATTCTACAGGTTGTCCCTTGATCTGTTGTCTTCTGTGCTATCCAAATGTTCTTCAGTTTAATGAAATCCTACTGGCCTATCTCTGTTTTGGTTTCCTGCCTTTTTTGGGTCTGATACAATCACCATCATCATCATCTTGGCCCAGTGTCCTAAAGCAAGGGTGGAGAGCCTTTTTCCTGCCAAGGGCTATGTGAATATTTGCAACATCAGTCACAGGTCATTATAAATTACCAACCTAAAAATTAGCCTGCTATAGATTTACTGAATTTCAAGTCCCGCCTGCGACTGCATTGGCAGTGCCAAACCACGTGAGTTCACGGGCCTGCTAGGGCCCTGGGGCTAGAAATCCTCCACCACTGTGACTCACAGCTTCTTCCTATGTTCTCTTCTAGTAGTTCCACAGCTACAGGTCTTTTATCTAGGTCCCTCGCCCATCTTCAGTTGATTTATACACATGCTACGAGATAACATCTAATTTCATCTTTCTGAATGGGCAGATGTAGTTTCTCCAGCACCAATTACTGACAAGACTGTCCTTTTCCCAGTGCTCGATCTTGACACTTTTGTCAAAGATCAGTTGTCTGTAAACACATGAAGTTTACTTCTCAACTCTCTATTCTGTTTGGGCTATGTTTCTATTTTTCTACCGATGCCACACTGTTTTATTACTACAGTTTTGTTAGGTATTTTAAACTCAGGCAATGCAATGCCTCCTGTTTTGTTCTTTTTGTTCAAGATTGCCTTGGCTATTCACAGTCCCTTGCAGTTCCACATATTTTAGGTTTTAATAGTTCTGCAGAAAATGTCACCAATTCTAACAGTGAAAATCCAACAGCCTAATGTCTGTGCTCCCCAGCATTCAAGTCGAAATCCTAGCCCCAAGGATTTCAGGAGGCAGAGCCTTGGGGAGGATGGAACCCTCACGGGTGGGATTACAAAGAGCCACCGAAAGCTCTCATCCTCTTCCCAGCTTAGAAGCGCACAGGGAGAAGCAAGCAGCCTGCAACCCAGGAGACAGTCCTCATCCGAGCCTGACCTTGCTGACCCAGAGCTGTTCTTCCGAAGTGACTCCGCCTCCAGCACCTTGTCACAGCAGCTGAAGCTCTCTTAAGACAAGGAGCAGTAAGCCCCTTCTGTGTAAAGCTTTGCCCTTTACCAAAGACCTACACACAGTGATACAAACATTTACACCTAACAGCCTCTCCCAAAAAGCCACAATGTACATACAAAATGCATTTATCTATCTACCTCTGTAAAGGCTATGTATCTGAGCATACACCTACACTTAGTAAAATATACACAATGCTCATTATAAATTCCACAGAATATGTTCTTAAGGGTAAGTAAAGCACAATACATCAACCCCTGATTGTCACTATTTGCAAGCACCATGGTATAAACATCCCCACCATGGCCTACTGCAAGCTACAAACTGATGTCACTGCAGTAAGACAACACTGCCTAACATTTTCACCACGCAGATAAAAACTACAGAGCATAGGTGACAGTGAAGAATAAAAATAGGACCAGTGTCATGGTGTAGCAAGTTGCCACCTGCCACACCTATGTCCTATGCCAGCAGTAGTTCATGTCCCAGCTGCTCCACCTCCCATCCAGCTCCTCGCCAAAGGCCTAGGACAAGCAACAGGAGATGGCCCAAGTGTTTGGGCTCCTACCACTGCAGGAGGAGACCCAGATGAAGCTCCTGGCTTCAGACTGGCTCAGCCCTGACCACTGCTGCCATGTGGGGAATGGACTAGCAGATGGTACATCTCTCTGTCTCTCTCTCCCCCCACTTAGTTCTTTCAAAAATAAAGAAATAAGTAACAGCAAAGTGCAGTGGTTAAGAGTGGTACCTTTTGAGTATTTCCTTATTTTAAATATAATTTTTCACAAAGTTTACCTTTTAATACGTTACTCAACAACTTGCTCACAAACTCCTGTTTTAAGCCTCCCACAGCAGATGAGTCCGAGAGAGAACCAGAGCATCAGGCATTCACTGACTGCAACGACTGTGCCCAGCTCAAACCCAGCACCCCTGTGACACGGGTACAGCTTGGCCTCTGGGAAAACAGAGAAACTCCACTTGGGAGAGGAGTCGGGTTCGACCCAGAAGGAGGAGCACAAGCTCATCAAGGGGCAAACAGCAACGGGGGAGGATGCTGAGGGCAGAGAGCGCAGCAGGTGCCTATCACACACACAGCAGTCTGCTCCACTGCACCAGGCCCCTGCACCCGGAGACTGGCCCCCCGGAGACTGGCCCTTGGACACACACTGTGCACCTGTGCTCATGTGGCACGAGTCTGTCAGGCCAGCCCCAGGCTTGCAGTACAACCTCCAGGACTGTAAAACCACTAGGGTGATGGGAGACGAGGCAAGAAGCACCACCACTCCTGGGAGGACTTTCTAGAGGGCCTGGCAGAAAGCAGGCCATCAGCCAACTTCCACTTGACATTCCTCCCCCCATAGCAGGGTGGGAAAGCAGTAACAGGAGTACTGCTATAGCAGGAGCCACACCTGAGAGCGAACACAGCCTGGAAACACGCAGGGCCCCACTGCTTTGATGATCGGTGAGCCAAGGGCTCAATCCGAGGAGAGGACAAAATAAACAGCCAAGGCCTCAGGGGAACACATGGCTACTGGATATTATTTCTCCCATTGATTTTACCTCTGTATTAATCTGCTCTCAGATTTAAATAGGAATGGTACCCTGCCTTCTGAAGGTTTCAGCTCTAGGTAACCTAATTAATTTTAAAAATCCACAACTCAATAAAGCAAAGTGGAGACAAGAAGAGCTATAGAATGGGTAGAGGAGGAGGGAAGCCCCCACGTAAGCATGCCTAAGAAAGCACACCTGTCACACCCCAAGACCAAGTTCACAGGCACCACAACTCCCCTGTGCACTAAACCAGGCCCAGCCACCTTCGCCCAAACTCCCTCCCCTTTGTGCTGTATTTCAAGCACTCTGTGGCACCATGAACCCTGCCCCCCTCAGGCCTGCGCCTTACCTCAGTCATCACACCCCAGGTTGTCACGTCTTAGCTAACACTTACCTCCCAGACTTCACATTTTCAGAGAGGAAAGCGTCTCTTGCATTTATCACAGGACACAGCGTAATTCTAGAGCAGAGATGGGGAATACCTAGCCTGCAGGCCATAAAATGCTGGTGAAATCATCAAAATTCAGTGACTCGGGGGCCGGTGCGGTGGTGTAGTGGGTAACGCCATCACCTGCAGCGCCAGCATGCCCTACAGACGCCGGTTCGAGTTCCGGCCGTTCCACTTCTTTTCTGGCTCCCTGCTAATGCAACTGGGAAAGCAGCGGAAGATGACCCAAGTGCTTGGACCCCTGCACCCATGTGGGAGACCTGAATGGAATTCCAGACTCCTGGCTTCAACTCAGCCCAGCACTAGTTATTGCGGCCATTTGGGGAGTGAACCAACAGATGGAAAAGGTTGCTCGCTCGCTCGCTCTCTCTCTCCCCTCCCAGTCTCTCTGTAACTCTGCCTTTCAATAAATGTCTTTAAATACATCTTTTAAGGAAGCGTGGGTAAGATCTCACTCCAACACAACCACAGAAAGTCACAGAGTCAAAACTTGTACCTAGGTCTCAAAGGTCAAATCCAATCACCTCCAATATTACAAGATCCTGTTTTCAACAACATACAACTGACTCACTCTGATAGGAACTACTGACCCAATTCCTAAGGCACCAGTGGGAATTTAATTATGTCACTGTTTGCCCCAAAGACGCTTCTATGTCAATCTCAATCTTACAAAAAAAAAAAAAAACCAGCAAACTGAGTCGGTAACAACTCCAAGCACAGACTAAGCACCCAGCACCCGTAACACTAAGTACTTGGGTTCGCTTTCAGGATTTTTCCCGCCTGAAAAAGAAAAAAAAAAAAAAAAAAACACCGTGCTAAGACGTAGCACGAGATCCGGCTGGATGGAGGGGTTCCTCAGGCTGAGAAAACGACGAGACCCAGCTGGCTGCGGCCGGCCAGCAAACAGGCACCCAAGCCGGGGAAAGGGGTTCTGAGTGGCCAGGGCACAACTTTCCCATCATAGCTTCCGCGGAAGTGGGTCTGATCTGACTGGGCCCCTGGGCCCCGCAGGCTCTACGGGACGCAAGGCAGGGGACCACTCCAGAATCTATGGCTGGGGCAGGAGGATGTCCGGCTGGCTACTGCCCCTGTGTGCCAACGCCCTCCCCTGGGAACCAGACGCAGCCTCGGAGAGAAAGCAGCTTCACTTGTCCAACAGACGGGGAAAAATCTCAGGCGGCGCTGAGCGCAGCGACACCCGCAAGGCCAGGACCTGGCGCCGACGGCGGTCCCAGGAGGACGCTCACGGGGGGCGCCCCAGGCTCGCCCCTCCCCAAACACCACTCGTGAAAAATGCCGACGCCACGGTCAGGGGGCACCCCAAACTTGAGAGCTCGCGTGCGCCCAAGTTCTGAACGCCAGCAGCCTCCGCCGCCCGCGCGTAGGAGGATGGGGGTCTCCAAACCCAGCTGGGCTGAGGCCAGCAAGGGGCTGATCAGGGGCAAGCCAGGGGGTGGTGAGGGTGAGAGAGCGAGCGAGCGAGAGAGGGAGAGAGCGGGCTCCGGGGTCAAGGTGACCATTCGCCAAGTCTCCCTCTCCCTGCGCCCTTTCCAACTTGGTCCGCTAGAGACCTTCGCAAACACCTCCCGCGGTGCAGCCAGCGGGGCTGCGCCCCAGGGCGGCGGGCAGAGCGAGCGCCGCGCGACCGCAGCCCTCGGGGAGGCAAGCCCCGTCAGGCCCCGGCCCGCGCGCGGGGGAAGCTGCCGCCCAGGGCTCTCGGGTGCCCGGCGCCGCCCGCGCGCCCGCTCCGCTCGGGCCCGGGACGCACCGAGGTTTCTTGGCAAAGTGGGCGGCGGCCGGGCTCGGCGAGCTGAGTCACCAGCGCGGCCAACTTTTGCAACGTTTCCCAGAAAAGAGGCACCAAGTCGCGGCGCCGCAGCCCCACCCCCGGCCCCCGGCGGGGACGCTCACCTGCAGGACACCGACACCTCCACGCGCGTGGCCGGCAGCGCGGCGCCGAGCGGGCTCAGGTCGCCCAGGCCGGCCGCGCTGCTGTAGCGGCTGTCCATCCTGGGCTTGCCCGGCGCCCACATCCGGAGCGCGGGCGCACTGAGAGCTCCCGGCCCGCTGCCGACAGCCCGGCCCCGGGGAGCGAGGGCGGAGGCGGGGGCGGCGCGCCGAGGCGGAGGGAGGAGCGGGCGGACCGCGCGCGGGCCCGTCCCGGGCGGGGCGCAGGAGCCGCGAAGGGGCGCGCGGGGCTCCGGGGCCTCCCGCCCGGCCCCGCGGGGGCGCCCTGCGAGGTGCCCCGGCTCGGAACGCCAGGCGCCGCGCGGCCCCGGCCGTCCAGGAGCCCCCGCCCCGCTCCGCCCCGGACCTGCGTGCGCTTCAGCTGTGTCTCCGCCCCGCACGCCGCCTCCCAGCCCGCGGCTCCCTCCTGCGATCAATCACGAGTGGACGGGCACGGCTCGCGGGATCCCGCCCTGGGCTGGACGCTGGAGGCGCGGCCGCCCCTGCACGAATGGGGCGACCCGTGCCCTGCGCGCCCCGGCCCGCGCAGTCCCCCTCAGCGCCCCCCGGGGGTCCCTCCCGCTGTGCCTGCTTCTGCACTGCCCACCCTCGGGCCCCGGAGGGCTGGGGACTAGGGAATGGTCGCCAGCCCCTCCGTCCGCAGCGGCAAACGGCGGTTCCGAATGTGGGACGAGCGGGGGCTGGGGCGGACTCCACGGTGCGGGCAAGGACTGCTGGGGACGCAAAGCAGTCCCTGGGGTCCGCCGAAGCTTGGAGTGCAGCGGGGAAGACCCTCCTTCGGGCAGGGCTCTCGACGGCCCTCGGAAAGAATTTCCTTCTTGAGCCGGGAGGTTGCAAGTTTGCAATGCGACTCCCGCTCCGCGACTCCCGCCTGCCCGACCTGGACGGTTTAAGAAGCCGAGGGGAACCGGGGAGCCGGATGACAGGGTCGCCGGGCCCGTGCCACCAAGGCGGATCAGGAACGACCTTTTTGGCTCGCACCTGGGCTCCGGCGCCCCCTGTGCACCTGCGGGTCCCCGGGCGCTCGCCACCAGGGGGCGCCCGAGGAGAGGGCGCGGCGCCGCGGGCCCCAGGGAGGAGGGCGGGCGTGCGCCCCACTGGGCGCGCTGCACCTGCCGGCTCCGACCACGACAGTACCCTGCATTTAACGTTCTAACCCCCTTGGAGCGGCTGAGCGTGTCCAGGCGCGCTCTTTCTGCCTCCTCCCCAGGTTCTGGGTTTTTCTTCCTTTTTCCAAGCGTCCTGAAATCCCAGGCCTTTCTACCATGCCTAAGGGATGGTATGAATTCCGGGGAAGATATCTAGGTGCATCGTTGTAAGCTGTTTGTTTTATAGAGCCTGCTGCAGAAATAAAAGTTGCTCACTCTAAGGGCTTCTTTCCCCCGCCCTATGGAGCTACAGTGGAGATGTGCTCCGCCACGCATACTCTAAGCGTGTCGGTTGATAAATGCTGATGCGTGTGTAGAGAAGTCATCCCTGTAACATGGTGGGCCACACTGCGTCACCTCTTCTCCCTTTTGCAATCAGTCCCTCCTTTCGCCGCCACCCACACCAGCCCCTCCGGGCAGCCATGAACTGTGTCGTTGTGTAAGAGTTTGCATTTCCTCTGTAAGATACATACACAGCTCATACGTCTGCCACGCAGCCAAACTCGCTCCAGATGCATCAGTGTTGCTGAGCGCATCCTCGGGAATAGCCCCCATCGCATGGTCTAGGGCCACAGACTGTTCACCCCGTCACCTGTTGATGCGTGTTTGACTGTTTCCAGGTTTGGGCTATTCCAAGTCAAACTGCTGTGAGCATTTACTATGTGGATCCATGCCTTTACCACTTTTCAACAAGTATGCAGCAGTGGACTAGACAGATCTCATGGAATGTGCATGTGTAACTTTGGAAGGAGCTACTAAACTGTTTCTAATTTCCCCACTGCAGTTATCAGAGTTCAAACTGCTCCAGACGCCTGCCAGTACTTATTGTTGTTACTCTTTAAAGTGCTAGCACATCTAAGAGGCGGTAATAGTGTCTCCCTGTGCTTTACTGACGGAGCATATTAAAGATATTTCCATGTGCCTGCTTGCTGTGTGTCTATCTTCTTTGGTGAAGTGTTGGTCCAGATTTTTTTGCTTTCTTACTGTTAGTTTCTTCTGAGTTTTAAGTTCTTAATATATTTCATACACAAGTTCCTTATCACATCCAGTTTATCAAATTTTTTTCTGTGTGACTTGTGTTCAAAGACATAAGTTTCCAATTTTGATTAATCTAGTTCCTCAACTTTATCAACTATGGATCTTAATGTTTATATTATATAATCTAAGGTCATAAAAATCATCTTTAATGTTTTATTCTAGGAATTTTAAAGTTTCAGCTTTTACATTTAAGTCTATGACTTATTTTGTGTTTTTTTTCCTCAAAGTCCTCTGTATTACACATCAATGTCTAATTTTTCCAGCACTGTATGTTAAAAAGTCAGCTTTTCTTCAGTGAAGTCTTTGCAACCTTTGTCAAACATCAGCTCACCCTGTACAGGAGTCTGCTTTGGGAGTCTATCCTATTCACTGATCTATTTGTTTTTCTTAAACCAACACCAGAGAGTCTTGATTAGTGCAGTATGGTGGTGGAACCTTGCCAATTATGATCTTTTTCCAGGTTGATTTGCCATTTTAAATCCTATATTTCCATGTAAATTTACTGATTTACATATTATTTTATTTGAAAGGCAGAGTTAGATAGAAAGAAAGACAGATATCTTCTGTCCACTGGTTCACTCCCCAAATGACTGCAGTGGCTGGGGCTTTGTCAGGCCAAAGCCAACAGCCAGGAGCTTCTTCCGGATCTCCCATGCAGGTGCAGGGACCCAAGCACTTGGGCCATCTTCTACTGCATTTTCTAGGTCATTAGCAGGGAGCTGGATCAGAAGTGGAGCACAAAGGACATTAACCAGCACCTGTATGGAATGCTGGTGTTGCATGCTGTGGCTGAACCCACTACGCTACAACACTGGTCTTATTTTTATGTTTTAATTATCACCTATGCTCTATATATGCTCCAAGGGCTATAAACCAATAATCAAACATCAAAATGTCAATTTCACTCATATACATTACTTTTGCTTGTACTCTGTGTTAGGTACTACAAATCAGAGAAAAAATTTGATAGTTGACTTTTGGGGACTAGCTTATTTCAGTAAGTATAGTGGTCTCCAATTGCATCCATTTTGTTAAAAAACACAGAATTTCATTCATTTTTATGGCTGAGTCGTATTCCATTGTGAATATATACCTGCATCTCATTATCTACTCATGAATTGAGGGACATCTGGGTTGATTCCATATCTTAGCTATTGTGAATTGAACTGCAATAAACATGGAGGTACAGATAACTATTTCGTATGCTGATGTCATTTCCTTGGGGTAAATTCCCAGGAATGGGATGCCTGGAGCATATGGCAGATCTAGTTTCAGATTTCTGAGGAATCGCCGTACTATCTCCCATAATGGTTGTAGTAGTGTACATCCCCATCAACGGTGGATTAGGGTACCTGTTTCGCCACATCCTCACCAGCATTTGTTACTTGTTGACAGTCATTGTAACTGGGATGAAGTGAAATCACACTGTGGTTTTTATGTGTTTTCTCTGATGGCCAGTGATCCTGAGCACCTTTTCCTGTGTCTGTTGGCCATTTGAGTTTCAGAGACCAAATGGAGGAGAAGTGGCATCCGTCACCATTAGTCTTCTTGTCCATGAACACTGTATATCTTTCTCTTTGTTTAGGTTTTCTCTAGTATCTGTGATGGATTGGTATCCTAAGGAGAGAGAAATGTAGAGAGACACAGACACACAGGGAAAGCCACATGAAGACAGAGGCAGCGATGGGAGTTGTGCTACACACACAAAGGGATAGCAAAGAAGGGTGGAAGCCACAGAAATGTGGGAGAGACCAGGGACAGTCTCCCCTGGAGACTCTGGGGAAGCGCGGCCCTGTGGAGCCTTGATTTCAGACTCCTGGCCAACGAAGCTGTGAGAGGAGACACTTCTGTTGTTTTACATGCAGTTTGGGTAATTTGTTATTGCACCCCTAAGAAAACCAGTACATGAGGATAACATTAATTATTTTCATTCTGCTGTTTTTTCAAGTTCATCATATCGACGTTAGCCTTGAATGCTGAAACTTTTAAAGTGCACTGAAACTTTGTTAAGATAGTCAGCAAAATGCATAAGAAACTGCAATTTTTTTTTTAGTTTCATATCATATAAATACTCTGTATCTTGGATCTTTAACATGTCTAGATTTGGAGGAATTTTTAAATAAAAAGTCTGTATTCACCATTTTTCAAATTAACAATATAAATGACCTTAGATTGTGTTAAAAATCAAAATAAATCACATTTACTAAACTTGGTAATAAGCCATTGGGTCAGTGGTTCAGTCAACATTAGCTGAACATCTACTATGTGCCAGGCATGACTGTAGATCCAGGAGACAACAATTCTCAAGAGGAAGTACAGCTGGCAAGGAATGCATGATTTAGATTACTCTTACTGAACCACTGAGTTTTTTCATTTCTCAGATTTTATTATTTCACGATCAGAGAAGACCTCAGGTGCATATTAAATTGTCTGTATCCATTATCTTGAGAAGCGGTTATTTTGGGGCTGGCACTGTGGCACAGTAGATTAAGTCTCCACCTGAGTCAATGGCATTCCATACCGGTGGTGGTTTGAGTCCTGGCTGCTCCACGCCCAATCCAGCTCTCTGCCAATGGTCTGGGAAAGCAGTGGAAGATGGTCCAAGTCCTTAGGCCCCTGTACCCATGTGGGAGTCCTGGAAGAAGCTCCTGGCTCCTGGCTTCAGACCGACACAACTCCAGCCATTTGGGAAGTGAATCAGTGGATGGAAGACCTCTCTGTCTCTCCCTCTCTCTGTCTGTAACTCTGCCTCTAAAATCAATAAATAAATCTTAAAAAAAGCAGCAGTTATTTACAATATAGCAGAGTAAAAAAAGAGGCTAATGAGAAAAGGGTATTGAGAGAAGACCCAAACCAACCAACACAGGCTGCTGTGACCACGATAAAACTAAGAGAGCAGAAAGCAGGGAGCAGACTCCGCAGAACCAGCTGTGCCCACAGAGTCTGTCCTCAGAGGAGAAGGATGGCGCTCATCTACCTCGCCTGGAAAGTGTCTGAGCTCACAAAGACCTGAAGGCAGCTGGTCTGGGCGGTCTGCCCAGCTATGGCTCCATCAGTGGAAACTTGCTCTGTTGGACCCAACAATTATTCCGTGCCAAGATAAGCCCAGAAATGCCAGCATTATCATAGGATCACCTTTGCAATGTCCTCAGGAAATTTTTGAAAACACACAGCTATGTCATCTCTTAACCCCTGGGGACAGCTGCATAAGCAGTTTCACCACTTGACACGCCCAGGAAGGCACAGCTTAAAATAAAATAAACTTGCATACTAACGAAGAATGGGCTAGGTGTTTGAGGATGGTCTCTGACCTAATCACCATCTGCAAAGTGAATTAAATCTGCAGGTAATTCAGTCACTCTAGACATGAAAACAGGATCACTGCTGCTTTCAGCTTAATGTTACCTATCTAACTCAATGAGACCAATATCTCACTATGCTTGCACGTTGTCACCTTCCCAATGGCTACTATAGAAAAATGTCATTTTTAAAATTTTTCTAGAGCCTAGGGAGATTACTGACACCATAAACAAGGGTGTCAAATTGTTAAGTCAACAACAGGAGTCACTGTGTACTTACTTCTCATGTGGGATCTCTGTCCTTAATGTGTTGTCCAATGTGAATTAATGCTATAACTAGTACTCAAACAGTATTTTACACTTTATGTTCTGTGTGGGTGCAAACTGATGAAATCTTTATTTAATATATACTAAATCGATCTTCTGTATATAAAGATAATTGAAAATGAATCTTGATGTGAATGGAATGGGAGAGGGAGCGGGAGATGGGAGGGGTGCGGGTGGGAGGGAAGTTATGGGGGGGAAGCCATTGTAATCCATAAGCTGTACTTTGGAAATTTATATTCATTAAATAAAAGTTAAAAAATTTAAAAAAAGAAAAATGTCATTTCTAAAATCAATTTTGAAATGTTACATATAATGTAAAAAATAAGCTATGTTATAAATAAGTGGGTGCCTAATGTTAATCTATTAATCTAATACTTTAATCAAGGAACACCTTTCTTAGGGATTATGTGTGGTTATTTAGGCAATCCTATGAGCACGTAGAAATTTTTCCTACTTTTAGTAAGTACATGTCATACTTCAAAAAATATTTAGAATACTGGACTCTTTAAATGTCAGAATTTCACACCTAATTAAGCACGTGCAGGAACTTACTTCCAATGATGCTTTGAAGTTCCCAGGAAGGTTGGGCCAACAGTTGGTTTCCTGCTCTCACAGTGTCAATCAACTTGAGTAAGAACAAAAGCCAGCACTGTGGGAGTCAGAGGGAGGGCAGATCCAGGGATTCACCAAACCGTGGCTGGCTATCTTTCTACACTTCTTTAATGACAGCATTTCAGTTTTCTGTGCTGCGTAACAAGCCATGTAGAACAGTGACTTTACTATTTCCCAGGGTTCCCTGGGGCAGGAATGAGGGCAGTGGGTGGCCAGGCAGCTCTGCTCTGCTCATGTCAGTCGGGGCCACACACGTGACTGCCTTCAGCTGGGAGCTGGCTGCACTGGGGACCCCAAGAAGCTTGGTTCCCGTCCCCCCAAGTCCCTCCCCGCATGGCTGCTCCCCTCCCTTACGAGCCTCTCCTGGGCTTCGACACAGCACGCGGCTGCCTCGCCTCTGCAGGGCCAGGCCTGGAGCCGGTGCCGTGTCACTCCAGCTGATTTCTGTGTGCCAGGCTGAGTCACCAGGCCAGACCAACATGGTGGCGGGGAGGGGAGGGGCGGCGTTGCCCGAGTAGACTTGAAGGTGAGCAGTGCTGACAATAGAGAGGGAAGGGACTAAGGGCAGGCCATGTTCGGAGACTACTCACTTAAAAGAATAGACACAATTAAATGTGTCTCCCTCATTTAAAAAAAAAAATTGATCTAATTTTCTGTTACTTTAGGCTCTTCCTGTAGGAGAAAATAATCTAGGTAAGGAACCAGAAATTTCATCCCATGTATTGTAATGAGTAGGATTACAGTCATGACCAAGGATTTGTCTTCAAGAATTGCTGCGTGAGTTACATGCTGGACAGGGAGGTGTAAGGCACAGCCCATCTGAAGAACAGCCTTCTTGTACTGCAGCATTGGAGTTCAGCGTGAGACTCAGCTTCACTGACCCAGTTAGAGACACGATAACTTCACACGGCAAAACAGAAAAAGGGAGCAGGCCCACGGCTCAGTGGGCGACACCACGTGGAACACCTCGTCCCACTTCAGAGTGCCTGGTTCCAGGCCCAGCTCTGCTCCTGACTCCAGCTTCCTGGGAGACAGCAGGTGATGACTGAAGAGCTTTGGTCCCTGCCATCCATGTGGGAGATGAGATGGAGTTTTCAGCTCCTGGCTTCCAGCTTCGGCCTGGCCCAGTCCTGGCTGCTGCAGACACTTGGGGAGTAAACCAACAGATGGGATCAGACACTCTCTCTCTCTCTCTCTCTCTCTCTGCCTTTCAAATAAAATGAAAAATAAATTAAAACCCAACAACAAAATAGAGAGGAACAAGAAATCAGCATCAAATCACCAGGCAATAACGTGGCAGCCACTGATGTGAATGACACTCGAAGAAAGACCTACCAGTAAAGAAGAATGGTCATTAAGACTTTCCTAGAAAGAAGGGACTTGCCATTTGCAAGAGGTAAAAACAGACAACGTCTCCCCAGTTCAGGAACACCCAGGTCACCGGAGTCAAGGCAGATTTGGGTAGACTGAGCTGAAAAGATCTTACAACGGAGGGGAAATAAGGCAACGAATACCACAGCTGCACACCGTCCAGCAGAGCGTGGGGCAACATGCGCCATCTGTGCTCGCTGCCCGTGCGCGGTGTAAGGCTGCCGTGGAAGACAGCAGATCACGGAGCACGTCCCCGACCTCTCAAGCTCTGGTGGGCGGTGCTGACCATCGGTCCCACTGCCTCAGTGTCCCGGGAACCTTCTCAGCCTTTCTTTTCCTTGGTCTAGCACTAGTCCAGCTTTGTCATCTCTCTCCTAAGCCAGTGCAACAACCTCCCAGCCCCCGTCTCCAGTGCTATCATCCTCCAGTCCTCTCCTCATTCCACAGCTAGAAGGCATGCGACAAAAAGTAGCCTGATCTTGTCAAGTCCTGTCAAACACGCATGCCCTTCTCCTTACCCGAAATGCCCCTCTCTGCCTCCTAGCTAACGCTTGCACATGCTGCAGGTTCCAGACTAGACGTTGCCCCCATGAAGACTGTGCAGACACCACCGCACCTCAGGAATCTCTTTAAAAAGATTACCCCGCTGCGTTATTACATTAAATCTATGGTGCTACTGATTCCATAATTTTAGATTTGGATATTAAAATGTGAAAAGCAGTCAATGGCCATTGAGACACGCATGTTTTCTGGAAAACTTTAAGAATTAACTGCAGCACGTGAGAGCACTGACATCATTCTTCCCATTTCAAGCCCACTTAGACCTGGTGCGAAGAAGCAGACGCTAAGGGGCGGGAGAAGGGCACGTGGGCTTCCTGTACAGGGAGAGCTGTCCCAGTGATCCCATAAGCGGGCGCTGCTTGCAGACGCAACTGTGCGTCGTGTTGCAGCCAGGAGAGGGAAACCAGACACACAGGCAGGTGTACAGCTTTCATCAGAAGCTGATGTGCCCCACAGTGTGTGCGGATTTGCAAAAACGGTGACAGGGACATAGGCAGCCAAAGTGCACAGTGTGTTGGTGAATCTTCACCCTCACTACGCTGTCTGCACAGTTTCACGTGGGTGTGGCATGGGACACTCCTCAGGCCTTTGGCCCAGGCAGCTCGCCTGTCACATAGCCAACCGCCATCTCCTTCGTGACAAATTTCCCCACCTCCACTTGAACCCCGCTCCATGGTTGAGCTGTGAATGCTAACGGCACGCTCTCGGTCACCACGTGTCGATGGCACAGTATTCCTTCTCCCACTCTGTTTGTGGGAACCAGCCTACAAGTCCCGAGAGGGAAAGTGAGCCTTAGCATTCTCATCTGTAAAATGTAATGTTGTTTTTGGTGCATAATTTGCAAAAGTGAAAGACTGTGCATATAATTCATTCAGCACTTAGCATTGAAGATGAGAATAGCAAAGATCATTAAGGTGATGGTAATAATTTGGTGATGATAGTTTAAACATTCTGGCTCTATTTTCCCCAAGTAAGCTTCCCAGAGTAGCATTCAAAGTGCCACTTACCTGCCAAGCAGTAACTTAAAATTCCTGCTGGGTTCCATGAGAGTAAAGCGTTTACCTGCGCTGTAATTCAGTTATGTGTCTCCCTTGAACTACCCTAACCTACCCTGCACCTCCCCTCCTCAAAACTTCTAAACTGAACTTCTCCACTTCATTTTTCCTTGGCCAGACTCAGCCCTCGTGAACTAGCTACACTGCTATTTCCTCAAGGAAATGTCCAATAAATGTCCTGATTGTATTAAATAGTGGATCCAAAAGGCCAATTTATGTGTGCAGCAGCCACCAAGATGGAAGTGTATCATATCTAATCCAGAGAACGCTGCTTTGCAGAGTTATCAACCCTGATTATCCACAATTGACCCATATCATGACCCTGGCTGGAAGGAATCGTGTGCCTTAAAAGCAAGACATCTTTGAAAAGGTCCTAAAATAAGCATTTGTCAAGTACATTTTTTTTCATGGTTTCTAAGAACAAGATTGAATTTTGTGAATGTTTTCAGTCTCCAAAATTGGATTTCTTCTAAGTCATGTTTCACTACCCTGCTAATTCAGAGGGTTTGAATTTTCAAGGCTGGTAAACAAAATCCATTTGCAAGACTGAATCCAGGAGGCCAGCATTGTGGCATAGAAAGTAAAGCCACCAGTTAGTGTCCTGGCTGCTCCACTTCTGATCCAGCTCCCTGCGAATGGCCTGGGAAAAGCAGCAGAGGACAGCCCAAGTGCTTGGGCCTGTGCCAACCAGGTGGGAGACCAGAAGAAACTGCTGGCTCCTGGCTTTGGCCTGGCCCAGCCCTGGCTGTTGCACAGGCAACACACTTCTGGGGAGTGAACCAGCAGATGGAAAATTTCTCTCTCTTCCCCTCCAACTCTGCCTTCTACATAAATAATAATCTTAAATAAATAAAAAGATCAGGGAAAAATGGAGCTAAATCATACTTTCAAAAAAATAAACAGGAGTCAACCCAGAAAAGCAGGCCTAAAGAATCCTGAGATTTATCAAAAGAGTGTAAAAAAGAGGCATTCTCACACACAAACTCTGAAGACCCAAAATATTTGCTCCTCCCGAAGCCTTTCTAAAATGGCCGAGGGAGGTTAGGTCCCTGCACCTTTTACTTTCAAGTTTCATAATCAGAATAATCGCTGTGTGACCCTTTGCTTAATCCCTGAATTCCCTGCTGGTCTGTGAGCCTCTGAGCGTCAAGGTCCATGTCCCCCATCCACTGCCTGCCTTTCTGATGGGAGTCAATGCTGGGCGCCCAAAGATTGTTCAAGTGTCTACACTGGCTTTCATGTGTGGAGTTCAGGTGAGAGCTCAGCACTGGAATGGAACATCCAACAGGCTTTCGGGGCTGGTAAGCGACAGGATTGCTGACACCAGAATCAATAGCTTAGAGTTGGTAGCCGAGGCACACACCTGGGTGAACCCTCCAGGTAGGAAGAAGCCTCAAAGTGAGATCCAATCTATGGAGCTTCTGCTCACGGGAAAGGAGAACTGGGAAAGGTCACACCAGGGAAAAGGGTTTCGGACAAACACTTGGACATGCTGGGGAGAGAAAAGAGAGGATCAAGGCAGAACGGATGAGGAAGGGCTGGTACGGGGGGCGGATCCCTGCAATGCTGCAGCCACGCGTTCCTGCCTGTCCTGCAGTCCCCGTGGATGCCGTCCTCTTTCTTGGGCACCTGCTGATGTTTCAGAAGCCCTTAAAGATTCCTCTGCTGTCCCTGGAAGCCTGCCTGTAACCTGCACTTTGCTGTCTTGAGCGTCAAGCCCTCCCTGGCACGGAAGTCATCAGTGCACATGTGCCGCACAGGGCTCAAATACATGACGGCACGGAAACGAACCCCTGTGGCATTTGTAACCAGGAAGGGTGAGGAACTAGGGCCTCAATTTCAAACCTGATTCAGATCGCTGTGAAGCAGGATAGATAAGCATTCATTAGGAGGTGGTCAGCCTCCACTCTGGTTTCTTTCCTGTGCGGACAATTAGAACGTGCAATCAAGCAAAAGAACAAGCGTCTGGCTGGAAGCTGTGGACACAGAGAGGGGGAAAAAAATAAACCTTGAATATTCAGCAACTGGGTGGAATTAACCTTATTCTGGGAAAATCTACCTTTTTTGATACATTTGATAATAGTTATCTTCATAAGAAAATGCTGAAATGAGCCGGCGCCGTGGCTCAATAGGCTAATCCTCCACCTTGCGGCGCCGGCACACCGGGTTCTAGTCCCGGTCGGGGCGCCGGATTCTGTCCCGGTTGCCCCTCTTCCAGGCCAGCTCTCTGCTATGGCCAGGGAGTGCAGTGGAGGATGGCCCAGGTGCTTGGGCCCTGCACCCCATGGGAGACCAGGAAAAGCACCTGGCTCCTGGCTCCTGCCAGGATCAGCGCGGTGCGCCGGCTGCAGTGGCGGCCATTGGAGGGTGAACCAGCGGCAAAAGGAAGACCTTTCACTCTCTGTCTCTCTCTCTCACTGTCCACTCTGCCTGTCAAAAAAAAAAAAAGAAAATGCTGAAATGCTATACGACTTTTTTCCATTACCAAAATGATTGCCATTAAATTTGGCATGATTTTTCACAATAAATTGGAGTGCTTTTTCTATTAGAAGTCCAAATAATTAAAGCACTGTTTTTCCCAAGAAAGCCCCTTAGAATGTTATAACATTCATGCAAATAAACTTGTTTTTAGAGATGTCAGACGTTGAGAAGAAGTTTGGACAGTCATTGACAGTGGCAACTTTGGTTCAGAAGGAAGGATATGGTTAACTGTTCTAAGAGAATGTTGAAGCTTTGTTTCTGCTTTGATAAAGTAGAATTTACAGCATTTACTAAGCTCTTCTTGAGTTAAAATGCAGCTACTAACAGCTGCCCAAGGAACAGTGATTTTTAAGTTCCAGCGTCATAAAGTCTCCCTGTGTTTGCCTGCTGATGTGAGGGGCCAAACCTTCACACAGGGTGCTTTGGGTACACAGCATCAGGCGGTCAAGGCAGCAGAGGGCACCGGAGCTGGTGAGACCCACACAACGTTCCACTGACTGCAGCCACGTGTTTGTACTATGTGGTTCTGTTTTGCAAATACATGGGTATTAAGAGAAAGTAAAACATTTACTCTACTAGGTCAAAGCTTCATTGTGTCTCTGGACCAAGCTTTTTAAAAGCTGTTCTGCTCAGGTCCGCATAACTGAA
This sequence comes from Oryctolagus cuniculus, assembly GCF_051225735.1. Taxonomy (NCBI): domain Eukaryota; kingdom Metazoa; phylum Chordata; class Mammalia; order Lagomorpha; family Leporidae; genus Oryctolagus; species Oryctolagus cuniculus. The sequence goes on from NC_142875.1 coordinate 130,776,989, forward strand.
CACTTTCTTGGTGAGCTAGGGGTCTCACACTCAGCTCAGCAACAGTGTTATAATGAAGTTGCTTGACACCTCCTTCAAAAACACTATTTTTAGTGTTAAAAATTCAAAGTTTTCATAAGTAGGGCTTAGGTAGAGTTATTTTACATTTTTAAAACGTAGCCAAATATATTTTAAATTAGTTTCCTAAGACATGCCTAAAAAAGACCAACAACCCAATAGAAGACAATGATACAGGTCAGAAAAAGTTCACAGAAAAGAAATGCAAATAGCCCTAAAATGTATGACATGTCAATATCACTCATAGTTATTAACATTAAATGAGAATTAGATAAAGCACTCTCTTTTCCTAACAGGCAAGTATGGTCCAGCCGAGCAGCAAACACCTCAAACGCTGATGGTAGAAGCGTAAATGACATCATGATGCGGAGAGCGACGTGGCAATGTTGGTCACAATAAAGTGGTTCACCTGCATATTCATTTTTTAAAGGAAGACCTCTGGCTGGCGCCGCGGCTCACTAGGCTAATCCTCCGCCTTGCGGCGCCAGCACACCGCTTTCTAGTCCCGGTCGGGGCACCGGATTCTGTCCCAGTTGCCCCTCTTCAAGGCCAGCTCTCTGCTGTGGCCCAGGAGTGCAGTGGAGGATGGCCCAAGTGCTTGGGCCCTGCACCCCATGGGAAACCAGGAGAAGCACCTGGCTCCTGGCTCCTGCCATCAGATCAGCGCAGCACACCGGCCGTGGCGGCCACTGGAGGGTGAACCAACGGCAAAGGAAAACCTTTCTCTCTGTCTCTCTCACTGTCCACTCTGCCTGTCAAAAAATAAATAAATAAATAAATAAATAAAAAATTAAAGGAAGACCTCTGATCCACAGTTCATAGCCTATACAATCATTGATCTCAGATGATTTCAGACTTCCATATCAGGCTTACAATTATAAAAGTTCTTTAGGAAACCATAGGAGAAAAATGCTACAACTCTGATCAAGCAAAGGCTTCATAAAATAACAACAAAAGCATGATCTGTGAAAGAACAAGCTGCTCGGCTGAACTGCATCACATTGCGCAGAGCATAAAGGCAGATCACACACCAGGAGAAACAGGTGCAAACAGACGTCGATCTGATCAATGACCGGAATATATGAAGCATTTTAAAATTTCATATGGAAACTGATAACCCTATTTGAAACCGTATAAATATTTAAAGATGCTTCCCCAAAGAAGGTATATAGATAGCAAATAAGTTCCTGAAAAATGCTCAGAATCAGTCATCATTAGAGAACTGCAAATGAGATGATGAGGTATTCTGGTAGAATTATTAGACTGGCTAAAATTAAATATATTGATTATATCAAATGTTGGTAAGGACATGGAGTAACAGCAACACACATACACTGCTGTTGGGAGTGTGAAATGATACAGCCACTTTGGGAAACAGATTGCCAACTTCTTTAAATTTCATTAGGTACTGACTATATCACCCAGCCGTACTGCTACTAAACATTTGCCTAAGATAAATCAAGCATATGTTCATACAAATATGTAAAAATGAATATTGGAGAACAATTTTAGTTTTAATAGCCAGAAAGTCAGAAGTAGCCCAATTTTGTTTTTTACCAAAAGATGAATGAATACACAGACTGTGGTATATCTACTGAATGGAAGATTAGCCAGCAAGAAAAGGAATTAATTATCGATATAGGCAATAATATGGATAACTCTCAAAATAATTAGGCTTAGTGAAGGGGTCAGACAAAATGACTGCTTACTGTATATCTCAATTTATAAAAATTGTAGAAAATGTAAACAAACCCAAAGTGACATAAAGCAGATCAGTGGTTGTCTAGAATCAAGGAGGTGACAGGAAGGGATAAGTAGAGGTGAGAGGGAGAGATTATAAGAGGGACGAGAAAATTTGGAAGGTAATGGATATATTCATGGTCTAGAATGCGGTTAAATACCTATGTCAACTTGTCAAACTGAATACTTAAATCATGTGTTGTTTATTCTATGGAAAAACACCACAATGTTACTGAGAAGCTGCCAAGAGCCAACACCCCTGTACCATATGAGCTGGCCCTTCCAGCTCAGGAATCTTCCATAGAAATGTTTGAAAATGTGTGAAATGATGAGTGCCTAAGGTTATTCACTGCACCACAGTTAGTGATAGAAAAAGACAGAAAACTCCGTGTTCATCCACACAGAACTGGATAAGTAGATCATGCATCACAGCGGAGTGTCGGGCAAGCGTAACACAGAATCAGCTCCTCATGAACGGCCAGGGAACCAAGGACAACAGATCAAGTAATAAAGATCAGATGCAGAACAGCATGTGCGTCGTGATAGCTTCTGTCTTTGAAAAATAAGGCGTGTTTGGTCATACCTCGCATTTAGCAGAGCTAAAAATTAAATTACCTCTTTCAGGGTCCACATAAAACTGCTAATAATGGTGGTTTCCTATCCCAGATTATGGATGATTTGAGGACAGAAGCATGACAAGGAGTTTGCACTGTATATCCATTGGCTTCTTTTGAATTTCGTTATTTTTTTTTCAGATCTACTTCCGTATAATCCAAATATAATCACCGCATTTTATCTCCTTTAAAGCTGTTTGACTTATATATTACCACAACGCCAACGGCTGAGGGTTGGTAGAATGCTGATGGGAGCTGCTTGAAGCACTGCACAGTCTAGTTAGGTGAATCTCTTCTTACAGTTAGATTTGAGCTCAAAAAGGCAGTAGCTGAGATTTTCCAACATCATCAATACCAGAGAGACGAGAAGAAAATTTAGGTCTCTTAAGAATTCAATAAAATGCTGCCTTCGCAGCGTCAGAAATCACGTCTTCTAAGGTGTAGTTATAATGATTACATGACCTTGCCTCTCAGTTAAAGGAAGACAGCTTTTCGGCCCAAACCTTTGTTATGATGCACACATTTGGCTAAGACTATTGATTCTTTAAATATTTAATAAATATTTCTTAGATTTTTGGGAAAATATTCAAGAAATTCAATTGCAGCAACTAGGCTTTTTCTCTGCTCCACCCGGGAACCCTTCCAACATCTCCAAGCACAGACCAACAATGGGTGCATGCTTGTAATGTCCCCTTCCTAACACATCTTCCTCTCGGTGCCCTTCCCCTTTGCATAAATTATGAGTCTCATGCTGTGTCACAGGCTTGTCAGTAGTCTGTGAGCTACTCCGTGTCTTGGGTATAGTACACCTCCACAAGGTGGAGAGCAGTCACTGGTTCCTATGCATTTTATCTGCTATTTGCAGGTTCTCAAAACCACATGAGTCTCCACTGGCAGCTTAGAATATTAGCACAGGTAAGTTCATGGTCATTCCCATAATGTCAACAGACATAAACCAAAAATGAACATTGAAAGGGTCTATTCATTAATCCCACATGTATTTTTAAAATGGTGTACCTTTCACATGGGGGCCTTTAAAAACATTTTCCATTTGGTCTTAGGTCTTGGCCAGTGGTGGTGGTCGTGTTGGTATGCTTGTTTTAAGAGGCATTTCTAGTGTGACTTATTGTCTTACCTGGGAAGTTAACTGTTCTGATTACTAAAAATGACAACCATATTGGTTTTACAAAAGAAAAAAAATTCCACTTCTTTTTTGTTAAAGCCCTAACATTTAAAGAATTGTAGGTTGGAAGAACATAATATTCTTTTCCTCTTCAAGGGACTTCATCCTGCCACTTTGTTTTTATTATGAATATAGCCAAAAATAGCAGGATATTATGTAACCTCAACAGTGGGAATGCTAGGTTAGTGCAAATTCTTTTCATAAACTTGCTTTTCTTCACACAAGCGGTAGCTCTAAGACTGCAACACTTGCAAGTGAATGATGAAGTTCCAGATGGCTGTTTAACAACCCTATAAAATGTCCACATAAATAGATTAGCTTAAGAAAGCAAACAGTTGTATGGGAGCCAATGCATATAGCCATACCAGTGAAGAAAAAAATGAACATTAAGAGTAAGCCCTCTTCCTGTTTCTGGTTGAAACTGGTCTCTAACCTAACCTCCACTGTTGTAAAAACAAGACCTGTTTTCACCCAACACAAAAAAGTCCCAGGAAAAGCATCAAGCCAGTTTCCAAGAGACAGTGTGTCCATCCGAGGGGAGTGAGGGAGGGCACCTGACGCAGGAGAACAGGACCCAGCATGGAGTTACTTGTAGCAAATATGTACTGAAGGGCTTAGAAGTGACAAAGTACACAGGGAGACACTGCGACTTTTTAACCCAGAGTTTCAAAAATCCAGAATTCTAGTTGCAATGCATTTTGTTTCCTGTGTGCATGTGTCTGATAGGTGACTTAACAGCATCTGAATGTGTAGACATGAAGCGTTTCAGAGTATCGAAGGAGAGTCAGTGTATCACGGGACTCCTTAGGCAATGAAAGCCGAGTGCAAGCATGTTAAAAGATGTGAATGAATAACTAACACCATTTAATCTACACCAAAACCTTATGAAGTAGGTATTATTTAAAATAGGCATTATGGGACTGGGTGTTTAGCCTAGCACATAAGACCCCACACCCATGCTGGAACACTAGGGTTGTTTCCAGCTCCAGCTCCTAACTCCAACTTCCGGTGAACGCAGATCCTGGGGGCAGGGTTGATGGCGCAAGTGACTGCGAGCTATGGGAGACCTGGATTGAGTTCCCATTTCCCAACTTTGGTCACAGTCCAGCCCCAACACAGCTCTGGTCCCTGTGGGCATTTGGAGAGTGAATCACAGGATAGGAGATTCAGTCTCCTCTCTCCTCTCTTCTCTCTCTCTCTTTCTCTCTTTCTCTCTCTCTCATAGTGTGTCTGTGTGTGTGTATGACTGCCTCTCAAATAACTATAATTTCTAAAAAATGCTTTTTTTTACAATAACTAGAAAAGATACTATTCACTTCTATTTTGGGGTAAGAAAATTTAGACTTAGTATAAAGCTCAGTGACTTATTTAAAGCACATCTAGAGCAAGTGGCAAACTGGTCCAGTCAAGTAATCCCAAAGGATGGGTCCTTCTCACCGTGCCACAATAACTTTTCTCCCTTTGTAGTCAATCTATTCTTCCCAAAAGCTGTCAAAGAATTCATAATCGCTCATAATCATTGAGCCCTGCTGATGCTGCCTAATCTGTAGTGTTGTATGTCACTGAGCCATTTCCCATTCTATTTATTTTTCTCTTTTTCATGCCTTTTTGACTTTATTCTTTTTGCATTTTAGGACTTGCTTTGTTTAATATTAAGTTTTTATTTTCTTTGTATCAAAATAAATGAACTTAGAGCTATAAATTTCCCTCTGGCACAGCTTTAGCTGCATCCACCAGTTTTGGTATATGAAGCATCTTCAAAAAGATCATGAAAATGTATATTATGAAAAAACTGTACACGTATTAAAGAACGTTTGCATCAAAAACAGAAATCTTTGTAAATTTCAGTTTGAATTCATCTATAACCAATCGATCACTTGGATTCTTATTTTCTCCAAAAAAATCTCTTCTTACCTTTTTAATACTGATTAATAATTTAATTGTAATGTTAACAGATAACATGGATTATATAACAGTTTGGAGTATATGAGATATCTTCTAAGACCTTGAACCTGGTTATTTCGAAAAGTTATCCATGAATCTTTGAGCCTCACCATGAGAGACCTTGATAGCCTACTTAGTCTATAAGCTCATCTCAGTCTACTATTGATTGGTAACAGGCAAGTCTTCTCCCAAGGATTATTTCTATAATCCATCTGAAAGTTCCAAAGTAATATATCTGCTGCTGTGGAAAGGAGATTCCGTAAATAGGAAAAACAGCACCATCAAAGACAGAGTTTATGTTTGTACAGAAAGTAGGTTTCAATTTAAAGGCAAAACAAACATCACTGCTTCATAAATTAAATCTATGTAGTTGAAAACCTGATTTGAAATTTACGCTAGACGAAATACCTCCTTTTAGAATGACGGATAGATGATAAATAGGTGGATAGATAGATGGATAGAGAGAGAGAGATGATTTAGATTCCCAACATATGGGATGTGAGAATTACGCTATAACATAATACCTTCTTTTAGAATAACTGATAGGGATGACAGATGATAGACAGACACATGACAGGTAGGCTGAGAGATTCACAACAGGTTGGCTTTGTCAAAATGTATGTGCGTTCTTCATGTTCTGGACTCATGCAAATAGTGGGTTGTAAATACTCACAGCTCAACTGTCTGACCAGCAGGTGGCACATGCCCACCTGCTAGTGAGCACAAACCAGTAACTTAGCTGCCAGTACCTTTTCTACCTGCTGCTGTAAATAGCAGTGAGTGCTCAGATTCAGGTTTTTATATTAATTTTGTTTTCACCAAAGTTATTTTTGCCCTTTTGTCTGTTTAAAATATTACCTGAGCCAGATGAAAATTAGATTCTATTTTTAGAACATTTAATGGCATTTATTTTTCAATGCTGTTCTATTTTCCTGACCCTACTCTTAAGATATTCAGTGTGTTAATATTATTTATAACAAGTTGAATCCTTAACAATCAATAAAAATCTATAATATAATAATATAAATGGACACCTTACATGGCAGAAGACTTGATTGAATTTCTTTTGGAGATTAGACTGGCAGAGTGATTTTTTGTTGTTGTTTGAGAGGCAGGGAGATAGACAGACAGTGACAGTTACCATTGGTTCACTCCCCAAATGCCCATCACGCCAGGGTTGAAATGAGGAATGCTATCCTGGTCTCCCACAGAGATGACAAGAACACAATTACTTGAACCAATCACTGCTACCTCCCCAGGTCTGCATTAGAGTCAGGTGTCAGAGCTAGGAATTGCATCCAGACACTCTGATGTGCGCCACGGGCAGGTCCTCTGCTAAGCCAAACATTCACTACCAGAAAAGAGAGATATTTTTTTAAGCCCTGATTTGAAATTAATTAATTCACTAATGAATTTCCATTTTATTTGACAGGCAGAGAGTCAGAGAGAAGCAGGTAGGGGAGAGGACAGAGAGGTGACTTTTCCATTTCCTGCTTCACTCCCCAAATAATAGCAACACCCAGGGCTAAGCCAGGCTGAAGCCAGGAACCTGGTGCTCAATCCAGGTCTTCCACGCAGGTGGGAGGGACTGCGCTACTTAAACCATCATATGTTGCCTTCCGGGGGGGGCACGTTAGCAGGAAACTGGATCAGAAGTGGACTTGGGACTTGAACCAGGCATTCAGGTGTGGGATGCAAGTATCCCCAGCAGCGACTTAACCACCACACCAAATGCTCACACCAGGACAGATTTTTAACATGCTAACTAAAAACCCTAGGAAAGGGTTAGTGGAGGAGCTTTAAGAGGCCCATGAGTCCCACACAGTTAGGTCAAAAAAATGTTGCAAATGTTTTTTTCTAAGTGCAGTTATAGGCTTTATTATTACATTCTCTGGGACAAGGAAAACATGTAAAAGTTGATACAGTGGTAGACACATTTTCTTTGAATTACTATAAACCTAAATATGAAGAACTTGGACATTTTCAATTATTTCTGTTGCACATTTATATTGCTTCTCTCAAACGGCATCCTTTTATCTTCAAATGAGTTTATTTTAGAATCAAGTTAATCTCAAGAGCCACGAAGTATTTAGACTTTTCAAACTTTCTGTAGCTGTCATTGATTTGTTCTGTAAAAAATTCAGTAGTTTAACTTTCTCAAACTGGTGTTATATTTAGCCATTTCTGCATTTCCAGGCACCCAGCATTTAATTAAAGGTCCCTTTCCACTTTTATTTAAATAGTCTTCTCGCTTCCTTCTCTCTCACACTGAGCCAAAACCTTAGTAAAAAACAAGGTTTTATGAAACATTTTGGATTAAAAAAAAAAAAAAAACTGAAAGACCTCCCAATAGGAAACTTCAGAAAACAGCATGTAAAAAAGGTATACACTGAAGTTATGAGAGGGTTTGAAAATGTTCACAGAAAATGAAATTAAAAGTTCATTTTTGTGCAAAAACGTTTGAAATCCATGCACAGACTTTTCATAATATGCATTTTCCATGCTCTCTTTGGAGACCCCTTATACAAATATAAAGCAACCTAATGTTTATGGAACTAAATTCAAATATATTAAGTTATATATATATACACATAAACATATATATATTATATATACACATATGTATTATATATAAAATATATATACATTACTGACAAAAATCTTTCCCTGACCCACAATCATGTTTCTCAAAGAGGAAGGCTTTAAATCAACAGGTCTAATCAGTTAAACACTTGGTTTAAGCAGAAAACAATTAATTAATTGGATATTGAGTAATTCCCAGAATCAGTAAGAGTTCAAGAAAACCAGTAAGATGGCAAGAAGTTAGGAAACCATGTCCAGAAATGCTCAGCACTGGTCTAGTGAGTAAACATGACATCTACTACTGAATATTAGATGTCGCCCTTGGAGCTGCCATTATTAGCAAAGCTACCAATCACTGCCCCTAACACAACTTCCATTACTGTCCCTGGAAAGCAGACCACGTGCTCCCCCAGAGCCTGAATTGCCACTGTCACTACCATTTCCACCACTTCTGCTGCTGTGTCTTTCCCACTGACCCCACCACGCACACCACTATCAGCACGCGAGAGAGGGTGCTGCAGTCTCTCTCCGAGACTACACCAAGAGCAAGAGCACATTTCCTAGTTGCAAAGCAAGCTTGAAACTGAACACCCAAGGTTTACAGCATTCATGGTGACAAACGACCGTGATGCTCACCCAAACTGGCAAAATGAGGATCCAAATGTAGAAAGGAACTGTAGCACTTGGCAGAGAAAAATAATTAAGCTCTTCTAGTAAAACACCCACGTGTGTATTTAGGTGCACATAACTGCATGTGAGTACATGAAAGCAATCAGGACCGTGCCTTTCACATCAAATACACACTCACCACCACGCCCAAGGACTCCCAGTGAGCATCCAGATCTCTTGAGAACGCCTACTCCTTTCTTACTCCAGCGTAATCCTGTTCCAAGATAAAAAAAAAAAAAAAATCATCTTTAAAGTATGGACTAACCCAAGTGATCAATTTCTGTTCACAATTGATCATAATCATAGGACTAAGAGTCAAAGGGATCACATAAACAAGACTAGTGTCTGCAAATACTAACCGATAGAATAAAAAAGGGAGAGAACGATCCAACATGGGAAGCAGGATACACAGCAGACTCATAGAATGGCGGATGTCCTAAACAGCACTCTGGCCTCAGAATCAGTCCTTAAGGCATGTGGATCCGGCTGAAAAGCCCATGAGAGTATTGCAGGCATGGAAAGCCAAGACACTCTGGCAAAAAAAAAAAAAAAAAAAAAAAAAAAAAAAGAAAGAAAGACATAAATGAAAGATCTCCGCGATTGAGATCCTAGTGGAAAGAACAGGTCATCAAAGAAGGAGGTACCTTTCTCTGAAGGGAGGAGAGAACTTCCACTTTGACTACGACCTTGTCTAAATATGATCAGAGTCAGTGAACTCAAAAGGCTTCCATAGCCTTGGCAACTCATGACAAGAGCCTAGAGTGATTACTGATGCCATAAACAAGAGTGTCAATTGGTAAAGTCAACAACAGGAGTCACTGTGCACTTACTCCTCATGTAGGATCTCTGTCCTTAATGTGCTGTACATTGAGATTTAATGCTATAACTAGTACTCAAACAGTATTTTTCACTTTGTGTTTCTATGTGGGTGCAAACTGTTGAAATCTTTACTTAATATTTGCTAAACTGATCTTCTGTATATAAAGAGAATTGAAAATGAATCTTGATGGGAATGGAAGGGGAGAGGGAGTGGGAAAGGGGAGGGTTGTGGGTGGGAGGGAAGTTATGGGGGGGAGCCATTGTAATCCATAAGCTGTACTTTGGAAATTTATATTCATTAAATAAAAGTTAAAAATGTATATATAAGGAATATCATTATATTGGTACTATGATTTTTTTCCACAGAGCCAATAAAACCCAAAGAACAAATGAGGGAAAAAAAGTATGGACTAACATGAAATAATATGAGAGAGAAGGAAATAGAGAGAGAAACAAAAATTAAAGACTGTTTTGTATTTTCCGTCTTTATACCCAAAGGTTGGAAGACTACAGTTGTTATTTATGGCATGCATCTCTAATTAATAGTTCCATTTAATTTCCTATTCCTGCAGCCAACACCTAATTTGACATGCATTCTCTGCACAAGTTTTTGACCTACACCTTAATTTCTTCAAAACTAATATCTAGAAGTCCTGCCTCCAAAGTATTGCTTTTTATTCCATCTACTGGAGATGGATGTACAGATATCTCCCAGGTTTTCACTATTCTTCTTCCAGTCTCCATTGTATAGCAGCTAACCTGTCTGTGTTTGCGAGTCAGGTGACATCACCCAAGACAACACCACAACCCTTGATAGTTTGCCTTTCATTAGATGGCATTTAGAGTCCAAAGTTTCCAGGTGAAAATTTCAGCTTCCAATTACTGGATCTCTGGAAAGCATCCACCCATGGAAAGACAAGATATCAGCAGGAAGAATGCATAGTTTATACATGATGAGCAAATTCTGTGTCTATGAGAGAAAAAGTACCATTTAATGCACCTGAGGCATCCGAGGAGAAAACACTTAAAACTCATGGGTTTGCTTCCCAGCTGGCACTTAACTAAGTCTTCCACTGTTTCATAAGAAAAAGTCCTTCTCAATGTTGGGTATATGTTAGACCCAAGAACTCTCATTCAGATCAGCCTGTTGTACCGCAAATACGTATCTACTGAGTAGCAGCTAGCCAAACAGCCTCAATGAGCTGTGTAAGAAGCATCTGTCTACCTCACAGTTAGAGCTTCCGAGCCAACAAATCCATTCCCATGTTGAAAACACTGCTGCCACTGGCACTGTACACTATATAGAATTGTGTCTGTCCAAGGAACTTTCCATATAGGCAAATAAATAATGAAGCAGAGACCAGAGACACAGGAACAGGGAGCAAATGTGAATGGAATCCTGATGTTAACAGTAATAACAGAACTTGGACCTAAGTTGTCATGATGCTATGTAATCTCCAAGAAAATTAAATACCTTGGAAGATTGGATGGGAGTTGAATCAACAGAGGTTTGCAAGATTCGGTTCTCACCACTGAGTAAGAAGAGGAACTGGAGATTGAACCTAAATTCAATTATAGGAAAAGTAAGGTTGCCCTTTCGGGACATGAGTTTAGCACCACCAGAAATTCGTTCCGTCTCTGTATTTGCAGTGTAGACTACAATATCCTCTTGACTGACAGAATTTCCTCCAGCCACACTCATTGAATAGTCAGTTGTAAACATGAAATTTAAATGATCAACAGTTCAAAATTTTTTCTCTAGATGCAATGGTGACATTTAATTTCTGGAGATCATGAACCATACCACATTTATTCACTTATTTACCTTAACACTTAGAATATTACCCTTCACAAAGAGTAAATTCCTGGCCGGCACTGCAGCTCACTAGGCTAACCCTCCACCTGCGGCACCAGCACCCCGGGTTCTAGACCCTGTCGGGGTGCCAGAGTCTGTCCCGGTTGCTCCTTTTCCAGTCTAGCTCTCTGCTGTGGCCTGGGAGTGCAGTGGAGGATGGCCCAGGTCCCTGGGCCCTGCACCCGCATGGGAGACCAGGAGGAAGCTCCTGGCTCCTGGCTTCGGATCGGCGTGATGTGCCGGCCTTCGTGGCCACTTGGGTGAACCAACGGAAAAAGGAAGACCTTTCTCTCTCTCTCTCTCTCTCTCTAACTCTGCCTGTCCAAAAAACAAACAAACAAACAAACCACAAAGAGTAAATTCCCAAACATGCTTAATGAATAATGAATAATGTAGGAAGAAGCGCTGGCACAACGTGGTGGTGTCAGCTGTGTTGTATCAGCAGCAATGGACCGCTCCACCACCCCATTCTCTTCCATGCATGCTTCTACTCAGTGAAACTCCAGCTGAGTAGAATAAGGAACACATCTAACATTAAACTGATCGCCACCTGGCTCTCTTCTCCAGAGTTCCCACATCATCTGTTATCAAGTCGAGAGTTAGAACAGAATCACCACCCCAGGGACCACCTGGTAAAAAGGCTGACAGCACACATCCGGTGTTGGGCAGTGGTGGCCCACGCAGGCTCACAGGGACCACCTATTTCCTGCCTTCCTCCTAAGATCAAAGGCTATTTCCTGCTGGCTGCTTCAACTTCGGCATTTCATTGTAACTACGTCCAAAATAAGACTGAAAGAACGGGACTTATTCCAAGATGGTTTTGTTCCAAGATGGCGGCTTGAAAAGTTTCATTTATTGTGCCTTTTGATGCAGTTGCTCTCAAGTAATTTTAGGAAATAACACAAGTTATTCTTCAGATTTTGAAAAGCAGGAAAGGATAACACAGACGGATTACATGGAGAACATGTCTTTAGAAAAACATAGTTCCTACTATGTTCTGTGTTGTGACACTTGATTCAGAAGGCCCTAGGTCTGAGACTTGAGGAATCTTTCCAAACGAGGAAAAAACTGAGATATACTGATTTTTAATTTTTTTTCATGAACATGCGTTTCTATAGTAACATACTAACTATGAGTTAGAGGAATACTGTGTAGTGCCACTTTGGTAGTTGTAGATGACAAGGTATCATCACACATAATAGACTCAAAACGCTGATTTTTCAATTACCTTAAAACACTGAAGCCATTTTCCCCACGAGCCTGTAAGCAGCCTACAGTTCTCTAGAATAAGTAGAACATTTAAGAATATGAGAAGTTGCTCTTTAAAGCATGGCATTGTTCTGGGTTTCAGTGGTATAATAGAACTCGACTTCCACAGGATGTAAAAATCAATCACTCCCCCACAACCTCCTTCTTTGTTTCCATTGGAAGTCATTAATTAACACATCTTGGAGATCTTTTATGACTCAGAATCCAAGGAGAGTCCTGAAAACTATTATTTGGTGGAAAGGCTAGGAAAATCCAACAGCTGTCATTGCAGGAAGGATTAGTAATCCACCCATTTATGGGAAAAATCTGAACAAAAAATAGATTCAGGTCTTGCCTCTAGAGCACCCGAAATGTGACAAAAATCAGCCTACAATATTGGCAGAAAAGTGTTACTTCTCTAATCATTAAATTGCCATTTTTGCCAAGTGTTTGTAAGACATTACAATGAAAATTTAAGTGTGGGAGTATCTACATGAAACCATAAAATCTAACATTTCTCTTCATAACAGAATATTGAGGGTGATATTGAAACTGGAGACCTAGATTTCAGAATCTTCTGCCTAAAGCTGCAGACACTCTATAAATATTAGCTATCAGACTGCCCCAGATACAGGTTCCATCCTTATCTCTACTGTCCTCTGAACTGCACCATTTCCTTCACTTGGGTTATCTATATAATGTACTCATTTACCCGTTTACCCAAGGGGAGCCTTGTAAGTTACAAACATCTTACTATTTCTCTGTATTCATTTTATAATAAAGTCCAAAATGTGCCTCAACTTGACTCCCAAGTCCCTGATGTGACCCTAAGAGTCTCTGATAGCTTCTTTACTTTGTGGACTTTGTGGCATGAAAAGATGTTGCACGTTCCTCTTATACATGTCTTTGTTTCAGAACTAGAATAAACATGATGAGACCTAACTAATAGCAATGGTAATAAAATTAATAAATTGGACTGAAAGATTATAAAAAAGACCCAACCAGATACATTTCACTTTTGTAAATATATTAAAATCAAATTTTTAGAATTATAAATTCTAGAAAGTTATGATAAAGTACTAGCATGGACTGGATATTCTAAAGTTCACAAAAAACAAAAATTGCATAAGTAGTCAAATAGGAACATTATTCATAAAATGTATGAGCATACTATTCACATTATTTTATTACATACATTTTATATATAGTATATATATAATATACTATATATAGTAATATATATAGTATATATAATATACTATATATAGTAATATATGTCAAAATGCATGAAAGGCTCTGCCAATTAAAATAAACAAATGATGATATTATGTTGCCAGAGTAATTGTTTTTAAAACAACCTATCAACGAAAATATAATCTCAGTTAAAATTGACAATTCAAATCAAAAGGGAAAAGATGGTTTATTTAGTAAATGCTATTAAAACAAATAGCAGTCAATTTAGAAAGACATAATCCCTACCTCACATCCTACTGAAAAAGTAAATTACAAATTGCTTCTTTGACAAATATATAAAACGAGCCTATAATACTGCTAGAACAGAGTGAGCACACACACACAGGAATTCCATAGCAAAAATCAACATGGCTGGTCATACACGAGAAACATCACAAGGAATTAAATCTCTGTGTCAAAGGATAACACAAAGTGAAACACAAGCAAAGGACTTAAAGACATATTTGAAAGCAATGCTGGGGCCGGCGCTGTGGCGCAGCTGGATAACGCCCTGGCCTGAAGCACCGGCTACCCATGGGGCGCCAGTTCTAGTCCTGGCTGCTCCACTTCTGATCCAGCTCTCTGCTATGGCCTGGGAAAGAGGTGGAAAATGGGTAGCTCAAACCTGTTCTCCCACACAGGTGCAGGGAGCCATCCCCACCTTTTCCAAGGCTGTGTATTAGCCAGAAGCAAGAATCAGGAGTAGATCTGGAATTCATACCCCAGCACTGGAGTATGGGATGCAGGTGCCTGATCCTAGGTTTTTCATTGTATTACTTTCTTTTTTTAAAAGATTTATTTATTTATTTGAAAATCAGGGTTACACAGAGAGAGGAGAGGCAGAGAGAGAGAGGTCTTCCATCTTATGGCTCACTCCCCAAATGGCCGCAATGGCTGGAACTGCGCTGATCCGAAGCCAGGAGCCAGGAGCTTCCTCTGGGTCTCCCACATGGGTGCAGGGGCCCAAGGACTTGGGCCACCTTCTACTGCTTTCCCAGGCCACAGCAGAGAGCTGGATCGGAAGAGGAGCAGCTGTGTCTCAAACCGGTGCCCATATGGGATGCCAGTGCTTCAGGCCAGGGTGTTAACCCGCTGTGCCACAGTGCCAGCCCCATAAACAAAACTTTATTTCCTGTGACAAAAGCTTTCAGAGATAAAGCTGTCAGTTATTTCACAGCTCCAATTTAGTCAGGACTGGAGGCAGAAGAAAAGTATCCATTTTACCATTTACAGTTAATCAAATAAAAATTATGTCAATGCATGAATAATAGCTTAAAGAAAGTTTAACAGTAAAGAAACAGAGTGTGTTTACTGTAGAGGTCTGTTACTACCATGAAGTTTGCATTCTTTTGAGAGTCAAATGAAAAGAAACAATCTTTTTTTCTACTGGGTATGATGCACAAAGACACACACAGATATTTCCTGCAGGGATATGAGTTAACAATTTCTATGTCTGAAACTACTAATTTGGAAATTGGTGTGCCTTAGTTACTTCATTTAATCCCTTTCTGTTTTCATGTTTTTTTGAAAGATTTCTTTATTTATCTGAAAGGCAGAGTTACAGAGAGAGAGAGGTTTTCCGTACACTGGCTCAGTCTCCAAATGGCTGCAATGGCTAGAGCTGGCCAGAACCAAAGCCAGGAGCCAGGATCTTCCTCTGGGTCTCCCACGTGGGTGCAGGGGCCCAAGGACTTGGGCTGTCTTCTACTTGTTTCCCAGGCCATAGCAGAGAGCTGGATTGGAGGTGGGGAGCTGGGACTCGAACTGGAGCCCATATGGGATGAGGGCACTGCAGGTGGCAGCCTCACCCGCTTCTAAGCCACAAAGCCAGCCCCTGTCTCCATTTCTGAGAGAGAAAGAAGACAGGAGAGGGAGAGGAGGAGAAGGAATTGCTCTTTCCCTTGGGGTTTTATTAATGTGGCTATTTTAATGAAAATTTCCAAATATACAGAATGTGTAAAATACAGAATGATAAAATCACTTGTTTCCCTCACCTAACTCATAATTATCTACTCAAAGCCAGTCTTGCTTCATCTATACTCAACTTCCTTCCACCTGTCCCTCAGATTATTTTAAATCAAATTCAAGATATCATATCATTCCATCTATAAAACTGTAGAATGTAGCTATAAAGGGGATGCATGCTTAAAAATAAAATCACAGGGGTTGGCACTGTGGCACAGCAGGTAAAGCAGCTGCCTGCAGTGCCGGCATTCCATATGGGCACCGGTTCAAGTCCCAGCTGCTCCATTTCTGAACCATCTCTCTGCTGTGGCCTGGGAAAGCAGTGGAAGATGACCCAAATCCTTGAGCCCCTGCACTGGTGTGGAAACCAGAAAGAAGCTCCTGGCTTTGGATGGGTGCAGCTTGGCTGTTGCGGCCATCTAGGGAGTGAACCAGAGAATAGAAGACCTCTTTCTGTCTCTGTCTCTCTGTAACTCTGCTTCAAATAAAAATCAATAAATCTCTAAAAAAATAAGAAAATAAAATCACAAAACTAATACCCAACCCACAGAGTTAACTACAGTTTCTTTGTATTAAATATCCAGTCAGTATTCATACTTCCCTGATAGAATATTTCACAGTTTTTGGAGCTCATTTTCTTGAATCAGGATCAAAATATGGTCTACACATTGCCATTTGTTGGTAAATCCTTATAATTTTTTTTTAATATAGAGTCTCTCTCTCCACTCCCCAGCCTTGCAATTTATTTCTGGTAAGAACTGTACCTGTTTTGGGGCTGGCACTTTGGCGTAGGGGTAAAGCCGCTGTCTGCAGTGCCGGTACTCCACTAGTTCGAGTCCTGGCTGCTCCACTTCTGATCCAGCTCTCTGCTATGGCCTGGGAAAGCAATGGAGGACGGCCCAAGTCCTTGGGCCCCTGCACCTGAGTGGAGGACCCGGAAGAAGCTCCTGGCTTCAGACTGGCTCAGCTCCAACCATTGTGGCCAGCTGGGGAGTGAACCAGTGGATGGAAGACCTTTCTCTCTCTCTCTGCCTTTGCCTCTCTGTAACTCTGCCTTTCAAATAAATAATTTTTTTAAAAAAAGAACTGTACCTGTTTTGTAGAATTCCTCCCTAAATTTGGCTGAGTGCATCTTTGTCTTATCAAATAACACACTCCACTGCTCCCCGTATTTCTTGTAGAGTGGCAGTTGCATTTCAAGCCTTGCTCAGATTGACTTTCAATTGTTTGGGAAAACGGCTGCAGTCACACATCATCTAACAGTGGGAACACATTCTCAGAAATGCATCATCAGGGTATTCCATTGCTGCGTGAGTACCACAGGTGTACTTGCACAGACACATGCATAGCCTACTGCACACATACACTCTGTGGTTTATGGTCTATGCCACCATTCATGCACTCCATTTTTGACCCCAGCATCATTATGCTGCACTGAACCTGTAGATCCAGGACACCGTGGGCTACTAGCAGGGGCCGCCTGGCTTCTGCTTGTCTGTCTTGTGACTTCAGTAATCCTTCAGGTTCATTCCCGAGACTCTGACAGATGCACAATTTTGAAAAGATTTAAGTTTTTATGTTGTAAATTTTGCTACCACAACTTAGCAGGCATGGCACTGGTGTCTCCATTTTATTGAGGAAATAATAACTAAGTTATGGAAGAAGTGGTGCGAACCCAAACAACTTCATCAGCTCACTGAGACCACAAAAACATGGTTATCTCGCCTCAGTTTGCCTCTCCACATACAAACTATGTGTTTGCATAAAAGAACTTTATGCCTCATCCTCAAACTAACTGCTGGTGGGGGCAGCAGAATCAGGAATGGGGGGAAACAGACTCACAGGTGACTTCCACTGCACAAACAGGACTATGCATGCGCTTGCTCTTTCACTGCGTTCTGCCACACGCATCAGTCACAACAACAACAAACCCAAGAAACAGAAAGGAGAAAGCTGTCCTCCAACCATGGCTGAATCCATGTGGCTCCAAGGAAAGACAGAGGTAAGTAACAGGTTCTGTAAAGACCAGCAGCAAATATTGGGGGCACTTTGATGTTAAAAATCTCAGTTTGTAAAATTCAAACTATGTTGGGGTTGGAGTGCACAGAGACTTCCTCAGATCCGTATTCATTGGAGCAGACCCCTAAGGCATGGTCATCCTCTCTCCATCTTGATTTCCTATCTTCATTTATTTGTTCCATGCCTAAAAAACATTTATTGTCAAGAGCGGCGCTGTGGCATGGTGGGTAATGCTGCTGCCTGCAGTGCCAGCAACCCATATGGGTGCAGATTTGAGTCCTGGTTGCTCTACTTCCAATCCAGCTCTCTGCTATGGCCTGGGAAAGCAGTAGAAGATGGCCCAAGTCCTTGGGCCCCCACATCCACGTGGGAGACCGGGAAGAAGCTCCTGGCTCCTGGCTTCAGATGGCCCAGCTCCAGCCATTGTGGCCATCTGGGGAGTCAACTAGCAGATGGGAGACCTTCTCTCTCTCTGTAACTCTCTCTCCCTGTAACTCTGCCTTTCAAATAAATAAATCTTTTAAAAAATATTTACTGTCTACTATGTAGTAGATGTTTTCCCAGGAAATTTATATACATAGCAAGCGAAGTAGTACCCTAGATAGCGAGACACAATTAACACAAGTTAACCTGAAATCACATGAAGCAGATGTATCTGATATTTTAAGAAAACATAAGAAGGTGACTTGGCTTAGACCAGAGAATCAGAAACTTTTTTCCTGGGGAGAGAAGCCAGAATGGTATGGACTGTGGAATGAATAGAAAGTAATAAAAACAACAGTATGTCTTTTTAAAGTTCCACTGCAAAGGGAGGAGAAAGAGAAACACGGAGCTCAGTGGAGTAGCTTGGGGTGAGGTCTGAGGGATGAGTCAGCCAGAACAGGTGCGGGAGGAGAGCAGCTCCTTCCACCAGAGAAAGAACGAGACCAGCTCAGAGCAGAGCAGCTCCTTCCACCGGAGAGAGAACGAGACCAGCTCAGAGCAGAAAAGAGGAAGCAGAGAACGTGGCTGGACTGCTTTTACCTGACGGGGAGGGCGCGGCAGCGAGACCGGAGACACAAGCAGTGAAAGCATCAACGGGAGGCTGCAGCGTCGGGCCAGAGGCCCAGGTCTCCCTGGGTAGCCCAGGTGTAAAGAATGCTTCTATTAACACTGCCCTCTTTTACCTATGAAAGTGTCCTTACCTGGACTGTAAGTCCTACAGTCACCCTGTTTGGGCCACTGGATAACATATATGCCAAGAACAAAGGATGGAATTTTTTAAAGATTTATTTCTTTATCTATTTGAGAGGCAGAGTTAGAGAAAGGAAGAGACAGAGACAGACAGAGATCTTCCATCCACTGGTTCACTCCACGAATGGTCACAACGGTTGACCACAAGGGTGTTGGTCAATGGCTGGCAGGTGTGTGGAGTGTGTTTATAGCCACAAACATTGTAACCATGTGTTACCAGCTCAGTAATTCAGCAGTTAAGCTAAATTTTGTCAACTCTCACACACTTTTATTTGCCTCCTACAAATGACTCAGGCTTTTGTTCAGAATTAATAAGGATGAATACATATTTATCTTCATTATCAATTAACACACATCACTTATTCAAATAGAGCTCTTTAAATATTAAGAAAATCTGCATATAAAAGTAAGTGCCTCTCAAAAGGCCTGCTTAAAACAAAAGGTGTATTTTATGAATAGAATTCAAAAGCTTTAAAAAATGCCTGCCATTGAATTTATACTATATTTGGTTTATATTTGTACATCATATTACCATATAAAACTCATCTACTTCCTGTCTAAAAATATGTTCGCTATTAAATAGTCAGTTTAATCAGTTAGGATTGTTTTGACTTTAGCAGAACACCCAATCTACTGGTTTAAAAGAAAAGAAGAAAATGTATTGAATCAAAGACCTAAAAAATCCCAGTGATGCTTCTAAAATCGGGGTAAACACAGGAGCTCCAGGCATTCGTCTTCCCTGTATCAGCTTCTTCACTGCCTCCAGTCAGCGCCAGGGCCACAGCCTCATTCTTATCAGCAGTTAAGCCAAAGACAAAACTCCCTCTCTCAGTGATCTTGGTCAAAAGCTACTTGTTCAGGTCTGACTGGGGCCCAGACAGAGTCCTGATTCCTTCACCGGCACCAGGGAGAAGAGATGCTGGGAGTGGTTAGCCCCTGCCCCCGCCCCAACTTGCTACCCTGTCCACCCCGTGAAGCAGATTCCCAGAGCTGAGCAGAGTCAGTGCCTGGAAACACAAGGAGGCAGAGTGGGGGAGACGTGAGCGAGCGCTCATAGCCCCGCCGTCAGCCAGTCTCCCGCCTGCAGTCTCTGAACAATAAAAACGTCTCAAACTCCGTGTTAGGATTCCTTACACTGCAAAGATTGGGATTAAAGCGAAGAATTCTGTTGGTTAGAGATAAAAGTATTCATTAGTTTTCTTTGTGATAGAAATGCACACAAAATTTTAGCTTTAAATGATACAATCAATGGGCTTCAAATTGAAATAATTGTGTACTATGAATCGAGATCTCTGCTTTATTTTATCTGTGCTAATGCCTATTGAATCCCTCCAGGCCTGAGTTTCTTCCTCATGTTTGATGATTCCTCACCCACAGTTGCACTTTCCACTACTCCGAGCTTCTGTTATGCTGTTGGGATTTTGACAAACGTTGTGTGGGAACTATAACTTAGGAGTGCTGAACCTAGTGGTTAAGGCAACCACGTCACAAATCAGAGTGCCTGGGTTCAAGTCCAAGCCCTGTTCTGATTCCAGCCTACACTAACACAGAGCCTGGGACGTGGCAGGTGATGGCACAAGTAGCTGGAGCCCTGCCACCTACGAGGGAGACCCAGACTGAGTTCCTGGTTCCCAGCTCTCAGCTCTGACCCCAACCCTGCCCCAGCCCTGGTGCAGGCCCAGCCCTGGTCGTTACAGGCATCTGGAGAAAACCGATAGACTGGTTCTCGTTCTCTCTCTCTGCATACCAAACAAAAATCTTTAATTTAGAAAGAATTTAAACATTTATAGCTTTAGGTTATGTCACCAAAGAGCACTATATTTCTGTTCATTTCAGTCCAGCCTTCTTCCACATCCACTCAGAAGAACATTTAGTTTTCTTCATGAGTTTCTTTCTCTTAATTCCTCGGTGTTTTTGAGCTTTTTTATAAACGGTTATTTTCACCAGTTAATACTGACTCAAAGGAAAGCTGATGATTTTTGTAAACGTATATAGTTTTCTATTCACTTTGATGGATTTCTAGTCATTCTCATGTTTTCAGGGGGTTCCCCAGAGCGTTTCTGGGATACAATCTTGTAATAAGCAAATAATAATTTTATCGCCATTTTTTGACCTCCATTTTGAACTACATTATTTTGACTAGAGTTCCTATAAACACAAGTGCCTGTCAGTAGCTGGTCAAGAAAATGAAGTAATAAAAGTAGGATGGCTGGCGCCATGGCTCAATAGGCTAATCCTCTGCCTAGCGGCGCCGGCACACCGGGTTCTAGTCCCGGTCGGGGCGCCGGATTCTGTCCCGGTCGCCCCTCTTCCAGGCCAGCTCTCTGCTGTGGCCCGGGAGTACAGTACAGGATGGCCCAAGTGCTTGGGCCCTGCACCCCATGGGAGACCAGGAGAAGCACCTGGCTCCTGCCTTTGGATCAGCGCAGTGCGCCGGCCACAGCGCGCCGGCCGCGGCGGCCATTGGAGGGTGAACCAATGGCAAAAAGGAAGACCTTTCTCTCTCTCTCTCTCTCTCTCTCTCACTGTCCACTCTGCCTGTCAAAAAAAAAAAAAGTAGGACAAGTTCCAGCACATTTACATCAGCTCGTTGAAAGACAAGCAGCCAGGCTGGCACCGTGGCTCACTTGGCTAATCCTCCGCCTGCGGCGCCAGTACTCCAGGTTCTAATCCAGGTTGGGGCGCCGGATTCTGTCCCGGTTGCTCCTCTTCCAGGCCAGCTCTCTGCTGTGGCCTGGGAGGGCAGTGGAGGATGGCCCAAGTGCTTGGGCCCTGCACCCCATGGGAGACCAGGAGGAAGCACATGGCTCCTGGCTTCGGATCGGCACAGCCATAGCAGCCATTTCAGGGGTGAACCAACGGAAGGAAGAACTTTCTCTCCATCTCTCTCTCTGTCTCACTGTCTAACGCTGCCTGTCACCAAAAAAAAAAAAAAAAAAAAGACAAGAGCCAGGGCATTTCTGCAGAGCTCCCATCAGTGTTTGCCCTGGACTACCTTCCAAGGTTGTTTATGAGTAAACACAGACACGGGCTTTTCTTCTGCGACAGAGAATACACGTTCCCTGCACGAAGGCTGCTCAAGGTTCCCAGCGGCCCCAGGTACGCCTGGGGTTTTCCAGAGCTGGGATTTCTCAGCCAGGACACAAAGCCACTAGGTGTGTGGCATCCTCCACGTGGCTCCCCACCACTCTCACAGTGTGCAGACGAGGGAGCTGCTCTGAACAGGAAGCGCATGCCGTCTGCTGTGCCGCCAGCAGTAAGGTCCTCATCAGGTGCAGGAGTCCCATGTCTCTGCCCGCACTCAAGAAGCTGTGGCAGGCTAACTTGATAGAAACTCTTAAGCCCTCTCAGCCTTTGATATTTCGGCCTACTGGCACCTACGAGTGTTCACGCGGCTGATATTGGAGAACAATGTTTTTCCTCCTCTTCTAATGAATTTCTCACGATTGCCTCTCCTTGTGCACAAAAGTCAAAGCCCTATAGGCAAAAGCAACCTACGTTTCCTGGTCATTTCTTTTTTCAGTAGCCATGGTAATCTCTATCTGATATCCTGTAAGTCAACTACAGAACTTATAGGATACAACACATCCTATATGGAATTTGAAGAGTGAAGGAGGAAATGATAACACCTACATTTTTAGATGTATGAAAAACAAGGAAGAAAAGATTCCTAGCTGAGGCAACCCTAATTTTTGTACTCAGTCTTGAAATCACTTTGATATTTACCAATCTGTTCAGCGCCTATTACTTGGTTCTCAGCTGGTCATGAGTTGTATTTATTTAAATGAGATTTACCCAAACCTTACTCCTAAGGACTCTGAGTCCTTTGTGTTCCTAAGTTCCCTGGGTTGGTGTAGTCCTCCATCCTCCCATCACTGTGTGGAAACACAGAATGTGCCCCAGAATATCCCCCACCGTTCCATATTCTTTCTGATCCCCACTGTGGAGCAGCTGCCTTTAACTTCTAAAAATGAAACCAGCCACTTCATCCCACCCAGTAACACATTCCCCTTCCTCTCTGCCTTGGGAACAACTCTTCTCAACTAGTCTGAGGGCATTAGAAGCAAAATAATTTCTTACTGTAAATGACTTTGCTACCCCTGGTTCCCAGGCCCTAGTGTTCCGGATACAGGATCTAGAACTCCACACATGGGATCCTGCTTAGAACCTGCTGAGTCCTTTGGAACAGCACATCAGCCCCTTGTGGTTCTTACCTTAATCTGCAAACCAAGCTTTTAGTATCTTGTTCTGCATTTGTGAAAAGATCTAATGATTCTCGTGGATACAGCCCAAGAAAACAGAGAACAGTTCTTTTTTGCTGCATACGGTGATGTTGAATAATGCATGCAGTATGGTTTCAGGTTTAAGACTGGGTTGTGGGTAGGGAAGACAAATCAATATATTTCAGTCCACTCCAGCAAAGTGCGATTGCTGCCCCTACTGGGAGAGAAGGGGAAATGGCTGGCTGGTTCTGGTGGGATGGCGCCCAGCAGACATCAATGTTGGCTGCTATGGCAAGCAAGCTGCTCAGCCTGTGCGGAGTCACTCAGCCCAACGATGGACTCAGAAACCTGGGAAATAACCCTAGAGCAGACTCACTGTAGATGCTCTCTGCTGAAGGGACTTGGGCTGAAATGCCATGTGCTCCCTGGATATAACTTTCCAGTCTGACGGAGGAAGCGTGAGGGCAGGCTGGGTCTCCCAGGATTCAGTTCAGTTCCATCAGGGATCCTTTATCCCTGAAGTCCCCAGGCATTTCTCCTCCTGCACTGTATCATCATGCTCATGAATGGTGTCTTTTTCTTTTAGTGAAAGCTAAGAAGAAGATTTTTACTGGCGTCACTACTGAAAGGTATTTCCTTAAGTGAGCCACACGTGCCATTTAGTCATGATGTAATACAATCTGGATCCTGCCAACCACACACAGATGTGCCAGTTCCTGGATGTGAAAATATGCATAAAGCTGTGGTCTGTGTTCAAGGGCTGATGTCCTGGCTGGTGTGATACTGGAGCCTCAATTCCCAGTTCTGAGTATCGCAGATCCCAGGCAGCAGCGGCAGGTGACACTCTACCTAGGAAAGCTCTGCAATACTGTTGAACACAGTTTCTGGCTGCTTGGCCCCTCTGCCTCACCAGGAGATTGTGGGACCTTCCCAGTATCTTTTAAAGAAATCATTTCTCTGTGGAGGTTGGCAGGACTAAATTCTGTTGTTTGGGGAAGAAATTAAGTAACTGAACCACTTAAGGAGAGAAAGAATACAAGTGTTCATGAATAGTTTGAATTTAGCCCTTATCTGAAGAAGTGTTTGTCATCAGTACCCAGATTAGAAAGATACATCCATCAATATAGAACGCTTTTCCAGGGTAAGGAAATATCAGAGTGTCATTACAGAGCTAGTATCAAAATCAGTATCATCATGTAATTCCCAGCAGAGGAGAGTCAAGACTGAATGGGAGGCCGGTGTCACGGCTCACTAGGCTAATCCTCCACCTTGCAGCGCTGGCACACTGGGTTCTAGTCCCGGTCGGGGCACCGGATTCTGTCCCAGTTGCCCCTCTTCCAGGCCAGCTCTCTGCTGTGGCCAGGGAGTGCAGTGGAGGATGGCCCAAGTGCTTGGGCCCTGCACCCCATGGGAGACCAGGAGAAGTACCTGGCTCCTGCTATCGGATCAGCGTGGTGCGCCGGCCGGGCCATTGGAGGGTGAACCAACGGCAAAGGAAGACCTTTCTCTCTGTCTCTCTCTCTCACTGTCCACTCTGCCTGTAAAAAAATAAATAAATAAATAAATAAATAAAAAAAAGACTGAATAGGAACTGCAGATCTGAGCTTAAATCATAGCCCCAAACACTGAACTAGCTATGCAACTTTCAGAAAGTTGCTAAATCTCCGGTACTCAATTTATATGCTTTCCAACTGGAGAAAATAATACTTGACTTGTAGAGTCATTAGGAAGATCTAATGAGAAAATGGGAGAGCCTGCCAGAATGCTTCATACACAGCATTTAGATGTTCCATAAATATGAATTTCTTCATTCCAGTTTTCTGTGCTCGCAATTTGGCCCCTGGCTGATGATGGTAAGAATCTTATAAAAGGAATATTAGAAGCGCAAATTTCATCAATCGCTCATATGAGTTATTTCTTTGGACCTCGAGAATGGGAGCAGGGATTAGAGGTTAGGACGCCTGTGTTCCTCTTCAGGGTGCCTGAGTTTGAGTCTTGGCTCCAGATTCTAACTCCATCTTCCTGCCAATGTAGATCCTGGGAGGCAGAAGCGCTGGCTCCATTATGTACGATTCTGCCACCCACACAGGAGAACCGGGTTGTGTTCCTGGCTCCAGACCTTGGTCTGGGCCAGCCTCAGCCTTTCCAGGCACTGGGGGAATAGACCAGCTGATGAGCTCTCCCTCTCTCTGTCTCTCTTACTCTGTTTTTCCCCCCATCCCAAAAATACTTTTTGAAATCACAAAATGAATATACTCCATTTTATAACACAGCAGTCTCTCCAGCTAGAAACTATTCTTCAATTCCCCTATCAATTCTGGGTTTCAATTTACATAAATACTACCAGAGTCCTTTTCTATCCTGAGCGACTCAGTTCCTAGTCTAAGAGATGGATCACATTGTGATAATCAGTGTATTCTAACCAACTCCAAAGGCAATGCTCTCAGCACAAACTACAGGAGTGCAAACTGAATTTGTGAGCCCAGCCTACACTCAACAGCATGAGAGAACAAAGAACAAGAATCTT
Source organism: Oryctolagus cuniculus (assembly GCF_051225735.1). Lineage (NCBI taxonomy): Eukaryota > Metazoa > Chordata > Mammalia > Lagomorpha > Leporidae > Oryctolagus > Oryctolagus cuniculus. The sequence continues at coordinate 130,802,901 of NC_142875.1, forward strand.
CCATGTAATATCTTCCCAGTTCATGCTTTTTTGAAAATACTTTTTATCCTTAAATAGTTTAAAACTCACAAGAAGTAGCCAAAATATTAGGACAGAGTCCCCCTCTACTCTTCACCCTGCCCCCTTCTCTGAAAACATCTTACATAACCACAACATATTGCCCAAACCAGGACATCCCAATTGCTATACTTACATTGGTATAGCACTATGGTACAACACTATTAGCACAAGTACAAGCCTCATGTGTATTTCACCAGTTTTCCATACCTTCGACCCAAAGGTAGAGAATGCACATATCTACTGATCCATGGTTTTATTTGGGCTTCTTTTTTAACATGCAAAAAGTATAATAATTTCCTTGAAACTCAATACATCTGAGTAAACAAAAGGATATTCTAAAAAATACAACCTTAATTCAATTCTGCATACATTGGGGTAGACTGTCAGAATCATGTATTAAACATTTTGAAAGTTCCATTGAGTATGTATTTAAATGCTCCTTCATTCATAATTTTCTTTAAGTCCTCATGTTATTTGGTAAGTAAAGTTTCTTATAGGAAATCTCCTTGGTTCTGATTGTTCCTTTTTGTGCATTAATTTTTAACAGCTCTACTTATGGCCTTTTCGTCAGTTTGTTTATAGTATGGCATGCCAATTCTACATGCTACCACTTAAAAAGCAATAATTTTAAAAAATGTAACAATCATGTGGTTTTTTAAAAAGTCACTGATGCTCAGAAAGCTATAGTCAAAGCCTTGAAATTCCCAACACTACAGTGTGCTAAAAGTGAGGTATTCACCAGTTTATTTAATTTCAGGAAATCTGCTGAGGGATTTGGGATAGTACGTAATTCTTTATGATTTTCCTCTTTTAAAAATGAATAACAGGCTCCTTGTAGTGATTTCCTGATTACCAGAATTAAATGGGAGATGCTAGCATATATACTTAAGAACCGATAGGGTCTCTAAAGCAGATAAACAGGTAAATGATGGACCACTTCAGATTCCCCATTGGATAAGATGGTCTATCTCTGAAGTTAAAATGCAATCCAAAAAAGTACCAAACATGCTGGAGAAATTAGATTTTGTTCAAGAACATGGTGCTGGGGGAGAAACCGGAAAGCTCTGTGGAAACAGAGTCGCATACATCGCACTGATGGTCAGTGTTTCCACTCATTCTCTTTCCTTGCCTGAGGCACCCATGTTTCCTATCCTCTGCCTTCAACAACTTACTTTTCTCTCAAGTAAGAATTCCACTGGCCCCATCCTGCCCACTCCATCCCCTCTATTTTCTCCACCCCCTTCTCCCTCCCTCCAAGACATCACCGGCCCTTTTCCATGGAGTGAGCCAAGCCCTCCACCTGCTCTCCTACAGGGCACGGCCACTGCTACTTGACAGCACACACTGCCCTCTGCTTTGCCTTGTCCTGGGTCTCAGTGGTCATCTCTCCAGCTCTAGGTCTGAGTGTAAAGAGGGACTGGACTCAAGGGATTCCGAACAATTTCCTGATGTGCCACCAGGAGGGAAGAGAGGACTGGATCTTTCCAGGTAAGGAGAAGCCATGCGGCTGCACAGCGTCCGACTCCTCTCCGATTCCTGGACATGATCAGATGCTGCTGCTGACCGCCAACTCTCACCTGGTGCACCTTGGGCACGACTCTTCTCTCTTCTCCCAGCTCCATTCGTTCCAAGAGGACATTACTGAACTTCTCACGCTTTCCTTCTCTCAAAGGTCCATCATTTCGCAACACCATCTGTCTCTGTGGGTATCTGCATCATAGGGGATGAAGGCTCATTAGCACAGGTAAGCAGATGGCCTCCATTTCAGCGCATTTCTGCATTCTCCACTTAACAAGGCCTGTGTCTGCCTTGCTGATTATGTCTAAGATACACTGCAAAAATTATGTGTTGCAACTAAGCTCAAAGATAGAAGCAGAAGTGATATTTGAGTTTAATGCTAAGCCTAAAATCAGGTTCTAAGGAGAAAAGGTTTTTTTACTGATAAGTTGTTGTCATCCTATGAGTATTTTTGGTAACATTTAAATCCAAGAATTTAAATATTAATGAGGTCTTCTATCTCTCTTTTGATACCAATTTTTCCTCAGAAAAATTCTGATTAAGCCATCCTCAGCTGCAAATCTCAGTATAAAATCCATGCCTCGAAATTGGCAATCAAGAAAGTTCACTCAGAACCTGGCAGTTACAATACATGATTGTGCAGTAATCTTATCTGATTATATTATCAAGAGAAAGGAAATTTTCATTAGTTATCATAATATTAATCTGTACAGTTTATCTGTACAGATTATTTTGCTGCATTTAGTTTGCCATTGGTGGTGGGAACTCATTGAAATGTCCCCTATTTACTGAAAATAACCTAGGCGGGAGAATCTGGCATCGTTCTGGTGTGCGTGTGTGTGGGTGTGTGTGTGTATTCTGATTGAAATAGAAGCTGTGTTATTCATGAAACAATAGAGGATTGAATATTGTTCCCAGCTTCTAGATTTGTTTATTTTCTTCAAATAAATTCAATACGTTTAGGGTCTGCCAAAAATTATCAGCAAAATGCCATGCCACCAATTTGTTTTTTTCCAAATGAAGATCGTGGGAAGACTTGGAGGTGAATGAGTTACACCTTGGTCACAGTGGTCCAGATTAAATACCGGGACCTGCAGACCTGCCCTGGCCATCCTGAGAAGTACTTTGAATCTGGATGCTGCTCTCAGGACCTGCTGAGGGTTAGGCTGTTGGGGGAGAGCTCTGGGCGAGAGCTTCCTGGGAGAGGTCCCTTCACATGGGTGGAGTGGTCTCTGCCCGCGCCCCCCCCCCCCCCCCGTCAGTCCTTTGGAAGAGACCCTGCCTCAGCCCACCCAGCTTCCTCTCCTGGAAGGAGACCTTTGGGAGATTCTTGTTCCGGGGTTTTTGTGAAGTGGGTATGGAGAACTGGTAGGGAAAGTGCAGAGGGCAGCAATGGGAGGTGGGGCAGTCCACAGTGGAGGCTGGGGCCTGTCTGGCTTCTTGCTGAGGTTTGGGAGATGGGGGGAGAGTGAAGAACTCAGCAGGGGACAGTCCCTGTCAGCTGAGGGTGGGACACAATGGATTTGGGGAGCAAATTTTGTGGGTGATATATTGCAGCTTGTAACAGTATTTGAAAAATGGACGTATTTTGGAATTTGATTTGAATTGACCAGTGGATTAGATTAGTCTATTCGAAGGTAAGAACTCCATTTCCAAAATGAGCTTTGACTTCTCTGACACCACAGATCTTGGCTTGCTTTGGTAGAAGCTGGAGGCAGCTCTCTGCTCTCTGCCCCTCAGCCCTGCAGATTCTAGGTGCCCTGGCCTCCCCTGCACCTGGCTGGGAGCTCCCTCCAGACAGCAAGCTGGGGCACTGGCATGCTCCCCTCCAGAGTGCCCGCCTCGCAAGCGTCACCAGCCTGCTCCACCTCTTACCCCTGGGCTCACTTGTCTCTTCTGTCTTTGCTGCTGCTGCTGCTTCCTCTTGTCTTAGCTATTTCAGGTGGAATGGCACACCTAGCCCCTAAAACTCTCCTAGTCCAGGTGTAATATTTCCATTTACCTGCAGTGGGAAAGGAATGCCTCGGGGCACTTGTAACCTGTCCCTCCTCAGGGGCAGCATTTCCCTGGAGTGGTGACACACTTGCTGCTGCACTCTCGTCCTCTGCTGTGCTACTTCTGCACGGGGACAAGGCAGTGAGCCCCGTGAGAAGGCACCTGCAGCTCTCTCCTAACCCCTTTTACACAAAGCTGGGCTCTGTGCTGCTGTTCATCGGACAGCCCACAGCTTAAAATGCACAATACTGAGTTCCCCAGACTGATCACTGAATGTGTCATTTGTGTACACATTGCACACATGGGTTGTGGAGTGGATTGCATGTGTGTGCATCCCTACACTCCCTCATACACACACAGACATGCAAACATGTACCTGCCAGGAGCATTGGCAGTGACACTGCCCAAAGTGTCCCAGAGCAGCTCCCAGTCTCTGGGTCTCCTGCATGGACAGGCTTGGGTGGGGTCTACACCTCAGCTCCTCACACTCAGTATCACCGGCAGTCTGGTAACCAAGACACTCAACTCCCACTCTGACAGCGGCCAGGTGGGTCACGGCGTGTCCTCATCTTATCAGTAGTATCTCAGTCTCTCTCTGTATCCACTTCTGAGTCATTTTCCAAGTTATTCTGGACTCCTTTGGCCATTTTCCTATGAAAACACTCTCTACTCTCATACTTAAAACCCATTGTGTGCCCTCGAAATGCCTTTGTTAGGTTTAACCAAATCAATTTCCTTCTTCCCATGGGGCCTTCTGAGAGCTTTAGGTCTAAAGACTTCTACTTCTTTATCCTCACAAGGGCTTCAGCAAACGCCAGCACGCTCCCCCCGAGATGGGCCGAGACTATACTTCTAGGCAATGTGAATGTTTCTTTTCCTGTATTGTGGTTCAGAGTTGGGATCCTGCCTGTATGTGTCTGAAAGTTGATCCCTACACAATACCTGAGAGTGTCCTCTGCATGCCTGAGAGTGCTTGTGTGTGCCTGCTTCCTCACACCTCACCACCACAGACAAGAAAACACTTCACCAGTAAAACTGGGAGGCCCTGGGAGCTGACAATTCATTCACAGTGGGGTTTTTCTCTTGTACATAATTAGCACCTCAAGACATGCTCCATTTTATCATGTGCAGAATTCGCTCAGAAAAAGACAAGACAGATGGGCTGGGGAATGCAAATAGAAACACGTGATGGTACAATGAATACCCAGGCATGCAACTTAAATAATTTACACAAATATGTTCTAATTTGCGAGCCAGAATAAAAATAGCACCACTTGTCAAATAAAAGTTAAAACTTTGTTGGAAATTATTAGCCTTGACTGATACATCAGATTGTTGGATTTTCCATTATTAAGCATACCATAAGGGCAGAAATCTAAGAATACACATGGCCCCTTTCACAGCTGCACAATTGTCTTAATTGGCACTAATTTCCCTGCAATTTCAGTGTCATTTGTTTTCCTTGGTGTGGAAAAACACAGTGAGTTTGCCTTCTCTATCAATATTCCCAGGAAACCAAGCAGTGGGCCTTGGGAAGCAAACAAGGAAAACTGATCCATAATCAATATGTGAGCCACACTTGGGGAGACAGCCCAAGGGGCCCATCTGTTACATGTTCTGGGGCCAGAAGTAGACACGGGTGATGTCATTCTGATGTGCGCAGTATTTGAATTCCCGTTTCTGGGTGTCTGGAACGGGCGGCAATGGGCCTATGGAGTATTTCTGAAAATCAGTCCTGCATTTCCTGTGTATGGCAAAGCTTGGCAGACGTCACATCTGCACTGAAGTTTTGTTCTGAGGAGTACTCTTTCATTTAAGTTAACTAACTACACTCTCCTTACATATTGCATGGGCCTGAAAAGAGAAGTAAGCATATTGCCTTTTTTCTTTTGTTTCCAACACCACAAGAAGAATTTTTTGTCTTAGTTCAGAGTTCAAAGGAACAGATCTTTAAAAAAAAGTGTTGGAGAACAATTCTAGGAACACTTTAAAGGTGACCATCCATCCATCAATCAGTTTCAATATGTCTTAAAACCATTCTCACTGAAAAATCACGTTTCGTAAACTTCAGCATGTCAACACTGTACTGGTCTGAAAGAACCGAGAATCACCTGAAAGATTCTCAGTGCAGAAGAGATGTCACTCAGGGAGACAGCCCTGGTGCCGGCGCTGTGGCGTAACAGTACAGCCACCACCTGTGACAGTGGCATCCCATATTGGAACACTGGGTCAAGCCCAGCCTGCTCTGATTCTGATCCAGCTCCCTGCCAATGAATCTGGAAAAGCAGCAGAAGATGGCCAGAACTGCTTGGGCCCCTGCACCCACATGGCAGACCCGGGTGGAATTCTAGGCGCCCAGATTCAGCCTGGCCCACCACCAGTCTGGCCATTTTGAGAGTGGACAAGCAAATGAAGGATCTCTCTCTTCCTCTGCCTCTCCTTTTCCCTCTAACTTTGACTTTCAAATACATAAGAAGCACATGAAAAAATAAAAAACAGAGACATCTTCATGGATACAGTGGCACATGCCAACATGCCTCTCCTGGAGAGAAGCCTGTGGTTCTTAGAGCTCTTTGCAAGTGCCACTAGGGAAACTGCAAATGCCTCTGGGCGTCAGGTCATGGGGTAAGATGTTCCCTCACTGGGGGCAGCATTGTGGCTTAGCAAATCAATCTGCTGCCTGCAATGCCAGCATCCCATATGGCACAGATTTGTGTCCTGGCTGCTACATTTCCAATCCAGCTCTCTGCTAATGGCCTGGGCAAACAGCAGAAGACTGCCCAAGTGCTTGGGCCCTGGCCACCCATATGGGCAACCTGGACGGAGATCCAGGCACCTGGCTTCAACCTGGCCCAGCACCGGCTGTTGCGGCCATTTGGGGAATGTGCCAACAGAGGGAAGATTGATCTCTCTCTCTCTCTCTCTCTCTCTCTCTCTCTCCTTTCCCTGTAACTGACTTTGAAATAAATACATGAATCTTAAAAATAAAAATAAAAAAGGGCATTTCTCCAACAGTGAAGAATGTCTGCTCCTTCTTCCCTTGGTTATCAAAGACAATGCATACCTTTCTAAAATATCTTCTACCGTCTCCGCAGAACACTTTGGGAAATTTTCTTCTATCCAAAAGAACAGACCTGGGGACTGGACACAGTAGCAGCACTGGGACTTCCAGACAGTCTGGCAACATGCTTGGACTTTGCCACAAGTGACTCTCTTAGCTAACTCTGATGTGTCCCTAAAGAAGGGTGTTAATGTGGTAGACCAGAGGCCTGAGATGACGCCTTCCCTCTTCCACCCACAGTGTTCCCAGAGAGCAGCCAAATGCTCACCACCAGGGGGCCAACACTGACAGATACTCAGCACGCAGTATATAGGTTTATCTATCCCATGCTGACAACAGTAGGATTCACAACCTGTGGGGCTCATCAACCATATCTATACCATATTGATTTCATATCTATAAAACTGGATCAAACATAAATTTAAGACTGAGAGCAATCTGGATTTCAATATCAGTTTCATTAGAATAAACAGCTGGAAGCTCTTGAACTTAAAAAGATAATTGTACTTCCAGGATAGTTTTACATGGTATACAGGCTTAACATAACCAGCCACTTTGCTGCAAGTGCCACATTGCTGTCACAGCGGCTTCGGAGGAAGTCACAATGAATGGGGAGCTGAAATGGTGACGACCCGCGTAGAGAACTTAACAGTGAAGCATTGACTCCTGCCGGGAAGACAGCACCAAATTACAAGCGAACTGTGAACTCTGGGATGCTCCATATGTTTTCTCCTTCATAAACTTTGAGAATTTTGGAATAATTTTTAGATTTAGAGAAAAGCTGCAGTGACAGTATAAAGTATCAATCACTCAGTTCTGCCTATTGTTAACGTCTTGTGTTACTATGGCGCACTTGTTGTAATTGACTAACTGAAAACGGTATGTTAACTAAACTCAGTGCTGTCTTCAGATCTCATTACCTTTTCCGAATGGCTTCTTTCTGTTCCAGGATCCTGTTGATTAGATCTAGCCTTCGTGTCTCCTTAGGCTGCTCTTCATTGTGACTTTCTCACACTTTACTTGATTCTAACAACCCAGGCAGTTCCTAATACTGGTCACGGGTGGTTGTCTGCTGGGACAAGTGCATCCCATTTCAGAGCGCCTGGATTCAAGTCCTGGCTCTGCCTCTGATTCCAACCTCCTGCTAATGTGCAGTCGTGGGAGCAGCAGGTGATCACTCAACTACTTGGGGCCGTGCCACCATGTGGGAGATGTAGACTGAATTCCCAGTGCCTAGCATTATCCTTGCCTAGCCCCAGTCATTGTGGGCATTTGAGGGGGTGACCCAGAGAAGGAAGAGTTCTTCTCTCTGTCGTTCAATTAAAATGCAAACAAATAAATCCTAAATATTGATTATTATTTTAAAAAAGAAGCTTTCTAGCTAAATATTTCATAGACTAGTGCTCAACTTGGGTCTGATTTTTTTCTTATGGTTAGACTTGGCATATCAATTTCTGGGAAGCATATTACAGAGGGTAAAGTGTTACTTTCAAACAACATGTCAAGAATAGATATTTCAATGTAATGCATTACTGATGATATTAGCATTGACCACCCATCTGAAGAAGCATTTGTCTGGTTTCTGCCCTCTTGTCACTTCTTAATTTTCCCCAATTTCCATAAAGTCCTCTTCAGTAGAAAGTCTGTATTCCACAGCTGATGGGGAAGTGTCTTCATTAATTATCTGGAATTCTTCTCTATGGGAGTTGTGCCTCTTATTTCTCATTTACTCCTTTATTAAATAATTTAGTTCTATTAGTATGGACCCACCCACTGATATTGCTTTTATGCTCTAGGTGAAAATCCACTACTACATTATTCATTTTGTTGTTCAAATTGTCCCAGCTTTGGCTGTTGAAAGCTCTTTGGTTCCTGGGGACCTTTGGCATGTTTCTGCCATGTTATTTTTTTGGGAATTTCGCTATTTCCTGGCATTGAATTATGGTTCAGGCTCATAATGTGTTATTTCCTGTGCCAAACCAAAAACAGTCACTTCTCAAGGGATCTCTCATTCTTTTAGTAGAGAAGGTTGTTAGAAACCAAGGTCTGAGTGGTTAAGAGTGCTTGTGGCTACTTGCTGTGTCCTTCCCGTATATTTCTTCCTGTAGAAGAACATCTTGGTTGCTTCCATTTTGGGGGAATTAGGGGTAAATCTGCTATACACATTTATGAGCAGGTTTTTGTGTGGGCATACATTTTCAAATCAGTTCAGTAAATGCCTGTGGTGTGATTACTGAGTCCCACGACAAGCAGATGAGTAGCTAGGAAACAGCCACATCTTACAGCAAGGAGGCAGTGCAGTTCTGCCTTCCTGAATGACGACTCCTATCCTACTAGGCTAAACCATTCTGTATCCTCCTAAGCACTCGCTGTTAGCAGTTTTGGAAAACATTTCAGCCATTCTAATAGTTGTGTGGTGGGTTTTGTGCTTTGGATTTGATTTTAACTCAATCCTTCCAAGCTTAGACAAACAGTGCATCTTAAACACGGGTTCTGGTATCACCAACCACATTACAGCCTGGAGCTCATCTTTAACTCACACAAAAGTTAAAACACAGCATACATGTCCACAGGACCTTTGTTGTGGGTATTTTTCAACCAATAGCTGCTGCCCACATAAAGTTAATTTCAAGAATCCCATTCCCCTACTGCCAGCTCCCAATGCTCTCTCCAGCCATGCCTGCTATGCTTTGAGTCTCTAACCTATTAATCTATTGATGTCTCCATGCCCCCACATCCTGAATAGCCTCTTTCTTTGCCTAGCTTGCTTCCGTGATTCATCTCTGTGACCATTCACTTGTATTTCTGTCGCTTTGCACACCTTCTACCCCATCTTTTATTGGAGCACAAATTCCATCCCAGTGGAATTCAACTCTCTTACTGGTTTCTGCCTGTACCCAAACAGCCAGATCCGGGTGGAGAAACCACAAATCCTGCTGTGGACAGAACTTTAAGTGGGCTTTGGTGCTAAGGAGAAGTTTTGCAACATCTCCCTCGTCCATTTCATCTTCCTCTTCTCAAACTTCCAGCACTTCTTGACCTGCCCTCATTCTAAACTGGTGATAGGTTTTACTTCATTAAGAAAAAAGCTGGGGCCAGTGCTGTGGCGCAGTCAGTTAATGCCCTGTCCTGAAGTGCCAGCATCCCATGTGGGCACTGGTTTAAGACCCAGCTGCTCCACTTCCCATCCAGCTCTCTGCTATGGCCTGGAAAAGCAGTGGAAGATGGCCCAAGCCCTTGGGCCCCTACACCCATGTGAGAGACCCGGAAGAAGCTCCTGGCTCCTGGCTTTGGATCGGCGCAGCCCTGGCCATTGTGGCCATCTGGGGAGTGAACCGGCAGATGGAAGATTCTCTCTCTCTCTCTCTTTCTCTCTCTCTCTGCCTCTCCTCTGTGTAACTCTTTCAAATAAATAAATAAATCTTTAAAAGAAAAAAGCTAATGAAAAAGAACTTCCACATCTTTCCACCCGTGTATCTACAAATCAGCCTGTGTTTCCTCTGACAAACATACGCTAGCGTTCATTCTACAGGGACGAAAGGGCTCCTTGGTCTCACAGCAGGTGCCACATCCTCCACTTGTACATTCCATTCCATCCTCTCACGCTTCCTTAAAACCAAGTTGTCTATCATCACTCCTTCTTACTCGCTCTGCGGTTTTTTTTTTTTTTTTTTTTTTTTTTTTTTTGGACAGTGAGAGAGAGAGACAGAGAGAAAGGTCTTCCTTTGCCATTGGTTAACCCTCCAATGGCCGCCGCGGCCAGCGCGCTGATCCGAAGGCAGGAGGCAGGTGCTTCTCCTGGTCTCCCATGGGGTGCAGGGCCCAAGCACTTGGGCCATCCTCCACTGCACTCCCTGGCCACAGCAGAGAGCTGGCCTGGAAGAGGGGCAACCGAGACAGAATCCGGCGCTCCGACCGGGACTAGAACCCGGTGTGCCGGCGCCGCAAGGCGGAGGATTAGCCTAGTGAGCCGCGGCGCCAGCTCGTACTTGCTCTTACACCTCCTTCAGTCCAGTGCATCTCCTGTCATGTTCACAACCACATCCAACTTGATCAACTCAACTCTTATTCCTCAAGGACCACGTTTTGACCAAGCAGCCTTGTTTAGAGATTGACTTATTCCTTCATAAGAGACTTTCTTCACTTGACTCGTGGACCCTCACCCTTGGCTTCGTTCCATCTCACGGGCCTCTCCTTAACCCCCTAGTTACCACAGAATAGTGAATCAACTTGGTGCAACAAATAACTACACCAGCACTTTTAAAATTTAAACAAACAGTTTCTTTTTCACAAGATTTATCTATTCATTTATTTGAAAGGTATGGTGACAGAGAGAGGGAGAGACAGAGGGAGAGAGATCCCATCTGTTGGCCCACTCCCCACGTGGCTGCAATAGCTGTGGCTGAGCCCCAGGAAGGAGTCACAAACCAGGAACTGCATCAGGGTCTCCCACAGTGGTGGCAGGGACTCAGCATTTGAGCCTTCGGCTGCTGCTCTCCAAGCACATTAGCAGGGAGCTGCATGGGAAGCATAGTGGCTAGAGTGCAAACCAGCACTCTGATACGGGGTGTGGACATCACCAGCTGCAGCGTAACTCCTGTACCGCCACATCTACCCATAAGAAAACAGCTCCTTGACATTCCTGACTCTGACCTGCAAACTTCTACTTAGATGTTTTACTTATTGTGTTGCAAAGGAATGTTTTAGGGAACCTAGTAGTGGGCATTTAGTCTAGCAGCATCTCAGAGAACCTGGGTTCAATTCCCAGCTCTGGCTCCTGAGTCCAAGTTCCTACTAATGCATGCTCCAAGAGACAGCAGGTGAGGGCTCAAGTAATGGGCCTCCTGCCAGCCACAGCAAAGACTCAGTTTGAGTTCCTGGCTCCTGGCTTCATCCCCAGCCTAGTTCCAGCCATTGCAGACATTTGGAGAGTGAATCAACAGATAGAAGATCTCTGTCTCTCTGCTTGCCAAAAAAAATACCTTTTTTTTTTTTTTTTTAATTTGACAGGTAGAGTTATAGACAGTGAGAGAAAGAGATAGAAAGGTCTTCCTTAGATTGGTTCACTTCCCAAATGGCTGGCGCTGCACCGATCTGAAGCCAGGAGCCAGGTACTTCTTCCTGGTCTCCCATGTGGGTACAGGGCCCAAGCACTTGGGCCATCCTCCATTGCCCTCCTGGGCCACAGCAGAGAGCTAGACTGGAAGAAGAGCAACCGGGACTAGAACCCAGTGCCCATATGGGATGCTGGCGCCGCAGGTGGAGGATTAACCAAGTGAGCCACGGTGCCAGCCCCAAAAAATACCTTTTAAAAAAATTTTCAAGTAATCTAAAGTGAAAATCAAGTTCATGTTCCAAGTTTTTAAAACACAACTTTTCTTGATCAAACTTTAGCATTTACAAAAAGGTACCTTTTGCCAGAAATCTACCACGTTTCAGAGTGTTCACAAGCCTTCTACTGAATCAATTCCAGAATGCTTCTTTTGAACACTTGCTTTGAAGACCAAAAACAACAGCTAGCTTAATTGTATTGCTATTTAAATTAAACAACTGTATCATTTGAATGATTTTAACTTACAAATAGCTGTACTGCTTTTTTGTAATACAAATTTTCCATGAACTTTTTATGTACATTGATTTCAAGAATTTTTTTTGCACCCAGATAAACTTACCTTTTATTCTATCTCCACAACCTTTTGTACCATATATAATGAGTATAATACATGTAACCACACTAACAATAAATTATTAAGATGCTGACATGAAAAGCCCATTAAAGAACTTACTTTATCAAAAATCATCTCTGCATCTAGAACGTCATCAAGCATTTTTTTTCAAGACCTGCCCCATCTATATGAGAAACAAATACGTGGGAACCAGTTCACACACTGTTCTGTTGACCTGAACAACCAGTTTTAGTTTATCAGGGAGGTGAGAAAAAGAGAGGACTGGGGAAGAAGGGGACACTCAGGTTTCTAATAGTATTGCTACTCACCATGAGGGAGGCCATTCTTGACATCATTCCTCCCCTCTCCAAAAATCTGGAAGACAACATCAGCCATTCATCCGTTGTCCCCTGTCAACTAGGAAACTTCAAGGAAGGAATTGTTATGATGATGCAAATATCAAGTAATGCAAACTTTCCTCCATAAGAGAAAAAAAATTCATTCAATTAAAGAAGGACATGTTTTGCTTAGATTATTACTCAAATGGCTGCGTTATCAAATCTTTTTTAAATTAAAAATCAAAAATTTCAGTAGTTTGGGTTTCAGGTCCGTGCTGTATGCTAGTGCTGACCCTTCTGTCTGTGGGATAAGGTGGTAGGCATGCAAATGAGGGCTTCCGGGACTGAAATCTCCACTTGCAGAAGTGCTGTATTTACTTAGTTTTCAGGATGGGGCCATGTCTGCCATCTGCAGGCATGGGTCTGGGGTACAGACACACTGTCAAACTTCCACAGGAGCTCACTATAACATGCTTCATGTCCGGACGGAAACACCCATGAGCTTCCAGGGGTTTCAAGAGTAAGACTCAGTTCCATCACTTTTAACAGTGAATGACCTTGGTAAGTCACTTGATCACTGTGTATGCTTGGTTAAATAAATGCACATTAAATGAAGGAGATGGAATAGGGCACCCCCAGACCCTTCCACTTTTACAGATTTCCCATAAACTTTAGTTCTCATTTCTTTTAGCTCCCTATATATCTTTATGTTCCACTTGCCAAGAACACACGAGCCATGTATGGTCTCGTCTGTGCCATTTAATCCAACAAAATTCCTAATCCTGATAGCTGCATACTTTTGACTGGAAATACAACTCTACGCTTATTATCTTCCTGGCGTTTCACAAGAAGGAAAGCTATTCTTTGAGAAACAGGAACTACCATGTGGCTTTTACACGGGGCAGCATTCAAGGAAAAGTCCATTGTTAGCATTCAGGCTCTAAGAAAGGACCTTTTGTCTTGTAAATCAATATTTTTTTTTAACCTACCTGTATTGCAGTTGGAACTGGAACCCTACCACACTCTACACTGTTGCTGGGAATGGTCCTTCCATTCACATAAATAATACTTGGCTCTGAAGCCAAACCAAGAACATGCACGTGGCTTGGTGCATGTGTCCAATCTCAGGGGTCCTCAGAGTACTCCTGAGGACTGGAGGGAAAGGAAGCACTTGAAAACAAATGACACAAATGGCTACACAGTGTAATCTGGAAACCTGACAGTATTTTGAAACTTTTGTTATTTTCCAGATCTGTTGTAACATATTTTCTTTGGGAAAATGAACTATTACATCACAACAAGTACTGAATGTTTAAACTCACTTCACTGGTTGTAGACAGAGAGAAGTACCATGCCACTTCAGTAGAAACTACAAAATAAATGTTAACATCTAAGAATGAAGGCCAAAGTTACCTTTTACTGTTTTTTTAAAAAAAATTTTAAATTCTTACCAGCTAAGCAACAGGTCTGCAAGGTCTTGTTCTAAGCTTTGGAATCCCCTAAATTATCTGTAATTCACTGGGGATTGGAGCTTAGTTCCTGGTTCTTTTTTTTAAAAGACTTATTTATTTATTTGAAAGTCAGAGAGAGAGGCAGAGAGAGAGAGAGAGTGAGAGAGAGAGAGAGAGAGAGAGTTCTTCCATCCGATGGTTCACTCCCCAATTGGCCAGAAAGCCTGGAACTGCGCCGATCCGAAGCCAGGAGCCTCTTTCGGGCTTCCCATGTGGTGCAGGGGCCCAAGGACTGGGCCATCTTCTGCCGCTTTCCCAGGCCACAGCAGAGAGCTGGATCAGAAGTCGGGCAGCCGGGTCTCAAACTGGTGCCCATATGGGATGTCAGCGCTTCAGGCCAGGGTGTTAACCCACGCACCACAATGCTGGCCCCAATTCCTGGTTCTTAGCTTAAATTTTTCCTAACACTGTTTGGAAAATAAAAAAAATAAAGACAATCCGGGAAAGCATAATCATCTCACCATGCTTCCACTTTCCCCTGATTTCTTACTCATATTGTACCTGGGACATCAGAAGAAACGAACTTTGTTTTACACAAGTTTTCAGAACTTGAATTTAGTAAGGGGGAATACGGTCTAAGAACACCATGGACAACCTCTTCCCCCACGTCTTTATTGTCTGTATGAAAAACCACCACAAGCAGACCTGTGCCTCTCTCCACCCACTCCCAACATCCTTTTGCTGCCAGTTCTTGTCTCTAAAATTCAGCAGCAGTCTTTCAAGGTGACATTTAATCACTGTATCCCGATTAAATAAGAGAAAAAATAGGGGGAAAAAAAAAACCAACAACAGGGACACTGGAGAATGCTGGTTATTACATCAACCCAGGCTGGCCAGGCCCCTGTACCATCTCTTAGGAGCAAGCAGATGCAGGGTTAGGGACGTATTTTCCTGTTTGACACCATGTTCTGTTTTTCCTGCAGGAAAATCATTCTGCTTCATGCATTTCTTGCTCCTGCAAGAGGGACAGGGAAAAGACGGCTCTGAGGTCAGCCTACACGGAAACAGAAGCAGCGTTCTGAACTGTTGGCATTACTGTCTCTGCTGTGTACCCCGGAAAACTCATTTCTGATTTTCAAAATATGGCTTCTTTGACTATATTTGTCCATGTGTATGGGAAGTACGCATCATCCTTATCATGAATCCATGGGGTTAGACTGAAGGAGCAATGGAGAGAAAGGAGGGGGAACTGAATGAGCAAATACTGACAGGGTGGTTGGCCCTGCCGTGCCTCGCCCTGCTTTCTCAGGTGCACATCAAGCCCAGTCCCTGCTCCCTGTGTCCTCACTGGGGCACGTCGCCGGCCCCTCCTCCTCCAGCCGCACAGCTGTGCCACCAGCACCAGTTGTGTACAACTTGCTGGTGAAAGTTCTACCCTCTTGAGACTGGTGCTTCCATTCCTCCCAAAGGGCAGAATGTGTAGCGAGGATAAGCTTGGCTTTGGCATCTCCGGAGCCCCAGACCTGCTCTCTGCTCTCAGGAAGTCCACGCATGATGTGTGTTTTGTTAGCATGTTTCCAAAGGTAATGTTCTCACTCACGCTGCTTAACCCAGGGCCCTGGTCAAATACAAGTAAGGTTGCACATCCCTGGAAATGGACAGTGATGCTGGGGACAGCAGGAGCTTGCCATGGCATTCCCTACATCGTGGTCTGTGGGCTTAAGTCTCCGACCTTCACTGTGATGAGAACTCCAGTTTCCGTTGGCCTGCTGACCGACAGTGTCTTCATCAGCCCAGAGATGCCGCTTCCTGCTGTTCTTGAGCAATTATAAGGCCAACAGAATTCAGAAGACTACAGAAAATAAAGTGAAAATGAGCACTGATTTTTTCAAAGTATTTTCAAGATTAAAAGAGCCTAACTCTCACCGTCTCCTAGAATGATCTAGAAAACACCGAGTCTTCAACATCTTCACCAGTGACAGGAAACCTGAAAAATCCTTAAGCAACCTATTTCGGCTTCTGAACTATTCAATCAGAAAAAAAATGACGGTGATAGCACAGATCTCTCTACAGCACAATTACCTGAGGAACAGTACAGGTTCTTGTGATTAATAACATGATATAATTATTAAGCCATTCTAAACGGAGGTGTGCCTATCAGTTTCTTTGGTTCACCTGCAGTCAGGAGAAAGCCATAACAAAGTTGCCACAGTCATTGGATCAGGATAGTGGCAGCTGATTTTAAGGCATGACCAAAGGAATGCCAGTGAAAATTGGGCTTCAGGAACCATTTGGTATGCACTGCTGGGAGATGTATTAGTATTATCTCGGGGATGCCAGGGTCCACCATGCTCCATGTTTGAGGTTTCACAAGAGAGACAGCACTCCAGGATTTGACCCTAACCACTAGTAGAAAACTACATCATGAGAAAAGAACTATAAAGCATAAACGATACAAGAAACTTACCTGTAGAGAAGCTGAGTTACAGTGAAATTCCCTAAGGCAAATGTTTTGATTTCAGATAAGATATACCTCTGTCATTACAATTTTTCCTATTGAAATGAAAGCTTAATATTTTTTACCTTGACAGTGAATAATATCATGACTTGAAATTCAAATTCGGTGACTCAAGTCACTGCTTGGGAATGATGGGTCTAGAACACAGTCTGTGTATCCTTAGGGTCTTTTCAATATTTCAAGAATGTCTAGCCAAAACCTCCTCCTGATCAGCATATACATTTTCAGCTGGTTTCATTTTCAATTAAGGCTGATTAGAAGTTATGATTGGCTATTAAGTATCTGATGTAAAGGGGAATAGGAACTAATTATTATTTTAAAAATCTGCTTGCTTGCTTTACAAAATCTTTGCTTACATCTATCTATGGGGTAAAAATGACTAATTAAATATAACTTAAACTGAAAAACAGCTTGAGGATGCTACTTTGTCTTCATATAAAATAAGAGGGAATTCATGTATCAAAAATCATGATCTAACTTTATAATAATAATACTAGGAAGATGTTTAGACAATGACAGCTAGCAACCATACTAAATGCTCCAGCAGAATATCACTGATTTTCCTTTTTCCTTCTCTTTCTTCCTCTGTCTCTGGCTGTCTCTCACACACACTCGAGTGTCTGAGTATCTATATACAAACCCACTCATAGAAAGCTGACTGCACCACTAACTGTGCCAACCCAGTGCCACAGCCTCACACCCAGGAACAAGCAGGCAGGTGCAGCACAGGCAGTGTGAAGGCCCTGACAGGACATGCCTGTTCCCTCAGCACTGTGTGCACTGGGGAGCTGTGCAGATGGAATGCACCCTCACAGAAGGAAAGGAGGGACTACATCCACTGCTCTGCCAATGAGATGCGTCTGGACTGCCCAGCATACAGCAAGCCACAGTGAACTGCTCCAGAGACATAATTAGGAACAAGGAATACGTTTCAAGGATGTGGTAAGTTGAAACCCAAACGCATTTCAATTCAACAAAGCATTCGTTCATGGAATTCACTAACATAGATTCACTAACAGGGTGGCTTAAAATGCCTCAGAGAGAAAGAGAGAGAGACCTTCCATCTGCTGGTTCACTCCCCAAATGACCACAGCAGCCACGGCTGGCCAGCCTGAAGCCCAGGGCCAGGAGTTTCACCCAGGACTCCCATGTGGGTGCAGGGACCCAAGTACCTGGGCCATCTTCCACTGCTTTCTCAGGAGCATTAGTGGGGACCTGAATCAGAAGTGGAGGAGCTGGGTCTAGAACTGGCACCCACATGGGATGTTGGTGTCACATGTGGCAGCTCTACCCACTGCAACACAATGCCAGCCTCCACTGTAGTATATTTATAATCAACTTACATAGCTTCGAATATGTAAAGAACAACAAAGTACCATTTATTAGTATATGCTCATTTCAAAAGTTCAGCTTTGTAGCCACAATTACTATCTAAAGTACTAAAATCATGATATTAGAAAGATTTTATCTGAGGATTTCTATTCTATTCTCTTTAAAGCTTCAGTTTTAAGAAATGAGATTTAATGCAGATGTTTATGCAAATCTATGAAGCACCTCTGCAGAGAATAATTTCAAAAGCACTGATTGAGTGCTCAGAATACCGTAATAACCTGAGCACTAATGAAGAATTCTTAATACCACATACCCCAGTCATAACATACCTATAATTTAAAAATAGGTCATATATCCTTTCTTCCAACTCGAGATTACTCTATGCTAAGAATGAAAACCTATTCCCATCAATGTTTCTTGAAGACTGGGTAAGACTAGCTAGTGGTCATCTGAACACCCTAAGAGGAGAGAGAAATAAACTCATTAGTTCAAGTTCACGCCCACATCACTATTCTAGGTTGGCACACTACGTGCAGCTTGGATAAAAAAGGTGAGTTGGATCAACAATACTCTATAGTCTGTGAACCAGAGCTATAAAGCCTAGAAAGAGGCTGTCACTTTTTCCAGAGCACCAAGAACATAAGAGGACTCAAGTCTCTTCCTAGAGCCAGAGTCCTGCCAGGACAAGGCAGGTTGGAAGTTCACTGTCACAAAGCAGAGGCATCCCAAGTGAGGCTGCACCCCGAGTGCAGCCCAACAACAGGCTGAAGTGCACAAACTCCGGCAGCTGGACCCAGCGTCCCTGCCTGAATCCCACGCCATTCTCGCAACTCCCTTTCTTAGTTCTCGCACACCCATGTCCCCACCGTGAATCCTACACCATAGCCAGCTTGAAAAGGCATTTTCTGACGAGATAGAGGGTCTGTCTTATGGACGATAGCCTCCATCATACTCCACTGTGGGGATCCTTGCTCCTAACTGAATGAATTAAAAGACAGGTCTACTCTGCTCTTCAAAAAACTCATGCCATGCTTCATTGGAAACATGTGTTGGTCTATATTTGGCCAATCTCACTCTGAGAAGAGCAGACAATTCTAAACCAAAAGGCTTCACAAAGAAGCAAATTATGACTTACTCATTACAAAGCTTTAGAATTTATATACAAACAATAAAAATGATGCCACAAAATTATCTGAGTTAAAGGACTTTTTTTTTCAACGAAATGTCTAAAATACATACTATATAAAAGTTAAAGGCCGGCACTGTGGCTCAATAGGCTAATCCTCTGCCTTGTGGCGCCGGCACACCGGGTTCTAGTTCCAGTCGGGGCGCCGGATTCTGTCCCGGTTGCTCCTCTTCCAGGCCAGCTCTCTGCTGTGGCCCGGGAGTGCAGTGGAGGATGGCCCAGGTGCTTGGGCCCTGCACCCCATGGGAGACCAGGAGAAGCACCTGCCTCCTGCCTTCGGATCAGTGCACTGTGCCAGCCCCAGCGGCCCTTGCGGGGTGAACCAACGGAAAAGGACGACCTTTCTCTCTGTCTGTCTCTCTCATTGTCCACTCTGCCTGTCCAAAAAAAAAAGTTAAACCAGAATGCTTCAACAAAATATACATACAGAGATTTTTTTTTTTTTGGAAAAAGAAAACATTTGACTGTTAAAAATATTTTTAAATTAAGATATCCCAGTACAGATGCATTGGGTTCCATGAACATTTAATCCTAAATTATTTAGCATTTGTGCCTAGTCAACTCACCTGTGATTATGTAGTAAAGCTGGAACATCTCAATAAAACATTCATGATCTATGAAAAATGAATTTCATGTGTAAGGCATGGAACTTTTTAAATATGACTTATTTTGCTTCAAAGAGTTACAGAGAGGGAGAGAGAAGAATCTTCCACCTGGTGGTTCAATTTCTAAATGCCTATACAAGCTAGAGATGGGCCAGGAACAAAGCCAAGATCTTCATCTGGGTCCCCCAGTGTGGGTGCAGGGCCCCAAGCACTTGGGCCATTGTCTGCTGCTTTCCCAGGCACATTAGCAGGGAGTTGGATTGAAGTGAAACAGCCAGCCTCTAACAGACACTCATGTGGGATGCTGGTGCTGCAGATCGTGGCTTAACCTGCTAAGCCACAATTCTGGTTAATCATGGGACTTTTAAAAAAGATGCATTTATTTGAAAGGGAAGGAGGGATGGAGGGATAGAGGGAGGAAGAGAGGGAGAGAGAGAACGAACAAAAGAGATAGCTTATATCTGCTGATTTATTCTCCAAACACTCACAACAGCCTAGGATGGGCCAGGTCAAAGCCAGGAGCCTGGAATTCCATCTATGTCTTCTATACGGATGGCAAGGACCCAAGTGTTTGGGCCACCTTCCATTGCTTTCCCAGGTTGCATCAACAGGGAGCTGAATACAAAACAGAGCAGTCAAGACTTGAACTTACTCTCCAATATGAGTTAGCAGTGTGATAAGCAGCAGCATAACCTGCTGAGCCGCAACCCCAACACTTGATCATGGAATTGTGATGTACACTGTTTCTAATTTTTTCAAAAGTCTAACTGGATTTACTAGATTTCAAAATACTAAATTTCACTACAATGGAAATGTATTTTATTGCCAACCATGCAATTACTTTGTGGCATTTTACTCAATGTTAATTGTCAAATAGTAATGGAAAAATGTAAAACACAAAACATCTCTCAATTTGCTCCAAAAAATATTTATTTTACTTTTTACTAAATATATACAAGGCATTTGTTGAGCATGAAGTGTAGAAACATGAAAAAAATTGATAACACCCTTGCCTTCAGTAGATCAAAACCTAGTTAAGGGGCCAGCGCTGTGGCACTGCAGGTAAAGCCACCGCATGCAGTCACAGCATCTCATATGTGCACAGGTTCGAGTCTTGGCAGGTCCAGCTCTGATCCAGCTCTGTCTATGGCCATAGCACCCTGAACGCGCCCGATCTCGTCTGATCCAGCTCTCTGCTATAACCTGAGAAAGCAGTAGAAGATGGCTCAAGTGCACCTGCATGGGAGACCTGAAAGAAGCTCCTTGTTCCTGGCTTTGGACTGGCGTAGCTTGGCTGTTGCAGAAGTGAACCAGCAGACGGAAGACTCCCTCCCTCCCTCCCTCCCTCCCTCTCTTTCTCTCTCTAGTAAAATAATGAAGTGTACAACTTTAAAGTTTTTAATTATTAAACTGAATCCGACGTCATTCAGATGGCAGAATAGGGAGCCCCATGCTATGTTCTCTACTGGAAACACCAGTTTCCCAGTGATACATGAGTGCCTTCACACGTGGTCTAGAATCCAGGAAGAGGCTGCAGACCACAGAGGAGCACAATCCCTAGGAAGCAGCCGGAAACAGGTCAGAGGAGCAGTTTTGATTGAGCTGAGTCAGCCCTCCTCCAGGGCGGCACAGCTCCGTTCCCAGAGGGATGACCTCAGCCCATAGTCTCTCCCACTAGGGTAAGTGACAGCAGAGCATGCCTCCAGCACCCTCGACCTTTGCTGCTCTGCCCTGGGAGCAGCTTCTGTCTCCTCTCTAAGGTGGTTCTGAGCCAACTGGCATAGGACGCCCAGAGGCTGAGAGTCAGTAAGAACAGAGACTGGGGGATTTTATTAAAGGGATAAATTTGCCATCCCCACTGACTTTGAGTCTGGCCTGGAGGGTTGGTGTAGGGTAGGGGACCCGCATAGGCTTGTGAAGTGATCCCGTCCTCTTCCTCTATCAGGGCTCCTGGACTCAACTTGCAAGACAGAGCACTCACCAATGTCAGGCGGGCAGACAGCTGGCTCTGGGAACTGTGGCTCTTTCTGCAGACCAGGGAGGCCCACAGGGCTGAGGGCAGATCCCCTGCTCTGTGTGGGGGTGGGAGCCTTGCATGCTATGACTGTGGTAATTCCGTGACTGCTGGATGGGGCGTGGGGTGGAGCTGGGTCTCCGAGCACTCACTGGGTCTGGCTCCAGAGAGTTTCCAGAGTGCTGGGATGGGGTCATTGCAGAGGGTACTGCACTCAAAACCTTTTTCAGTTCATGCATCCACATGGGTGAGGTATGTACCAACCACATGCTCACATGAGCAGCTGGTTCAACTTGGCAGAGAGCGACTGAGGGTGTGATCACACCAGGTTCATACAGGGGACTTCTACCACGCTCACCTTGGATGTCCCTGTGCACTCCTGCCCCACCCTGAAGCACTGGCCAGAGCTCCCTGGCCCCATCCAGCACACACCTCTGGACATCCACTGAAGGAGCAGACACTCCACTGAGCCACAGAGGCATAGTTCAAAGAGAAAAGGCGTCAAAGGAGACAACCAAGTTTTCCTCAAATGCCTAAAAATAAACATAGAAATACAAGAAGCATGCACAAGGAAGGCCCTCCAAAGGAAACACAATACTTCAATATTAGAATGTGAAGATAAAGAGACTGATGGAATGCCTGAAAAAGAATCCAAAAGACCGATCAAAGGATTACTCAAAAACACAGAGAAACAGATACCTGAGTTAAAGAAATCCAAACATGGCATGGATGAGAAACTGTGCTGGGAAATGGAGATACTGAAGAGGAACCAAGCTGAAATGTCAGGAATAAAGATCTTAAGATGTCAAATAAAAATATGGCGGGAAGGTTTAACAACAGACATGGTAAGGCAGAACAAAGAATGTATGAGCCAGAAGATAAATCCTTGGAAATATCTCAGTCATACAGGGAAAACAAAAACAAACAAACAAAAAGAAAAGAAAAAGAAAAATACAAAGATGGAATATAGTGTTAGAGATTTATGGGATGCTATCAAATGATCAAATACATGTGTCCAGGAGTTCCTGAAGGTGTGAACACACTGGACTTGAAGACCTATTTAATGAGATAACTACAGAAAGCTTCCCTAGTTTTGAGAAAGATAGGGGTGTTCAAGTATAGGAAGCATGTAACTCCTAATAGACATGATCAGAAAAGATTTTCACCACAACACATCAGTAAAATTGTCAAAAGTAAAACATAAAAAAAATCCTAACATGTGCAGGAGAGAAATGCGAGATTACTTTCTAATCTAATTACTTTCTCTAATCTAATAGAATGACAGCCGATTTCTCACCAGAAATATTATAGGCTAGGAGAGACTGGGGAGACATAGAGCAAGTTCTAAAAGAAAAAAAACCTGTTAACCCAGCATATTGTACCCAGCAAAGCTCTCATTTATAAATAAAGGTAAAATAAATACCCTCTAAAACAGAAATTGAAAAAATTTGTTCACCACTCATCCAGCCTTACAAATGATACTTAAGGTTGTGGTGCACACAGGAAAAATAGTCATCATCATTAAGAGTGTAAATGTAGAAAATCTAGTGAAAGTACAAAGGAAATCAAACAATCCGAATATTGATAGAAAAATGGTATGACTTGGTCATTACTAATCAATAATAACCTTGAAAGTAAGTGGCCTAAATTCTCCAATTAAAAGATACAGATTGGCTGAAAAGATTAAAAAACAAGACCAATCTGTGTGCTACCTATAAGATACACACCTTACCAACAAAGATACACACAAAGTAAAAGGATGGAAAAAGATATTTCATGCTAGTGCAAAGCAAAAATGAGCAATAGTAGTCATTCTAATATCAGACAAGTGGATTTTAATAGACAAACTTTTAAAAGAGACAATAAAAGGCATTATGTAATGTTTAAGCAATCAATTCAACAGGAAGATGTGACTACAGCAAATGTACATGCACCCACTGCAAGGGTCTCTGGCTATTTAAATCAACTGTTAATGAACCTAAACAAATACATAAGCTCTAATACAATAATAATGGGGGACTTCAACACCCCACTTTCATCAATGGACAGTTTAGGCAAAAAGTCAACAAAGAAACAACCGAGCTAATCTACACTATGGATCAAATGGACCTAAATGATATCTACAGAACAATTCATTGCACAGTTGAAGAATACGTTCCTTCATTAGCATATGGAACTTTGTTTAGGACAGACCCTATGCTGGGCCATAAAGCAAGACTCAACAAATTCAAAAAACTGAACTCACAGCATGTATCTTTTCTGATCATAATGCAGTAAGTTAGAAAATAACAACTTAAGAAATGCTAAAAAGTATGCAAATACCTGGAGCTGAACAACATGCTTTCAAATGAACAGTTGGTCATAGAAGGAATAAAAAAATAAAAAAAAAATTCCTGGAATGAATGAAGATGACTACACAACACATCAAAACTTGTGAGATACAACAAAAGCAGTGTTAAGAGGAAAGTATATAGCAATTAGTGCCTACATCAAGAAATTGCAGAGCCATTAAATAAATGATCTAAGGATACATCTCAATGATCTAGAAAAACAAGAACAAAAATACCTTAATTATTAGGAAGAAAGAAATAACAAAAATTAGAGAATTAAAAAAAACTGAAATAAAAAGATACAAAAGATTAATGAAATTAAGAGGTTCTTTTAAAAAAAGAAACAAAATTGATACACCATTGGCACAACTATCCAAAAAGGGGGAGAAAGACTCAAATTAAAAACATCAGAAATGAAAAGGAAGATGTTACAATGGATACAACAGAATTAAGTAGAATCATCAGGGATTACTAAAAATGGCTATCTGGCAACAAATTGGAAAATACAGAAGAAGTGGAAAGGCTTCTGGATACATACAACCTTTCAAAATTATGTCACAAAGACACAGAAAATCTACATAGACCAGTAACAAAAACAAATATTGCATCGGTAATACAGAACTTCCCAACAAAGCCCAGTACTGGATGGCTTCACTGCTAAAGTCTACCAAACTGTTAAAAAAAAAAAAAACTAATTTGATTTCTTCTCAAACTATTTGAAAAACTAACAATCCTCCAAACTCCTTTTCTGAGGCCAGAATTCCAAAACCAGAAAAAGATACAACAAAGAAAGATAACTACAGGCCGGCACCATGGCTCACTAGGCTAATCCTCGATCTGTGGCGCCAGTACCCCGAGTTCTAGTCCTGGTTAGGGTGCCGGTTTCTGTCCTGGTTGCTCCTCTTCCAGTCCAGCTCTCTGCTGTGGCCTGGGAAGGCCGTGGAGGATGGCCCAAATCCTTGGGCCCTGCACCCATATGGGGAACCAGGAGGAAGCACCTGGCTCCTGGCTTTGGATCAGGGCAGTGCACCGGCCATGGTGGCCATTTGGGGGGGGGTGAACCAAAGGAAGGAAGACCTTTCTCTCTGTCTCTCTCTTTCTCACTGTCTAACTCTGCCTGTCAAAAAAAAAAAAAAAAAAAAAAAGAATGAAAGACAGATAACTAAAAACCAATACCCCTGAAGAACACAGATGCAAAACTTTTCAACATAATGGTAGCTAATCAAATCCAACAACACATCAGAAAGATCATTCATTTGGACCAATGGGATTTATCACTGGTATGCCAGGATGGATCAAAGACACAAAACAATAATTGCGATTATCACATTAACATTCTGAAGAATAAAAACCATATGATTATTTCAATAGATATGGAAAAAGCATTTGATAACAGCATCTTTTTATGATCAAAACCTTAGGCAAATTGGGTATAGAAGGAACATACTTTAACACAACCAAAGCAATATATGACATACCCACAGCCAGCATCCTATTGAATTGGGAAAAGCTGGAAGCATTTCCACTAAGATCCAGAACTAGACAAGGATGCTCACTCTAACTATTACTATTCAATGTATTTCTGAACATTTTAGCCAGAGCATTTAAACAAGAAATAGAAACTAAAGGTATACAAATTGGAAAGGAGGAACTCAAACCATCCCTGTTTTCAGATGATATGATCCTATGCACAGAGAAACCAAAAGACCCCACTAAGATTTTTGGAATTCATGAGACTTTGACAAAGTTGTACAATATAAAATCAACACACAAAAATCAACAGACTTCCTATACACAAATAATGCCATGGTCAATAAAGAACTTGTAAAATCGTAGAGATCTTTAACGTCCTTGGTTAAGTTTATTCCAAGGAATTTGATTGTTTTTGTAGCTATTGTGAATGGGATTGATCTTAGAAGTTCTTCCTCAGCCGTGGCATTGCCTGTGTATACAAAGGCTGTTGATTTTTGTATATTGATTTTATATCCTGCTACTTTGCCATACTCTTCTATGAGTTCCAATAGTCTCTTAGTAGAGTTCTTTGGATCCCCTAAATAAAGAATCATATCATCTGCAAAGAGGGATAGTTTGAGTTCTTCCTTCCCAATTTGTATCCCTTTAATTTCTTTTTCTTGCCTAATAGCTCTGGCTAGAACCTCCAGAACTATATTGAATAGCAGTGGTGAGAGTGGGCATCCCTGCCTGGTACCAGATCTCAGTGGAAATGCTTCCAACTTTTCCCCATTCAATAGGATGCTGGCTGTGGGTTTTTCATAAATTGCTTTGATTGTATTGAGGAATGATCCTTCCATACCCAGTTTGCTTAGAGTTTTCATCATGAACGGGTGTTGTATTTTATCAAATGCTTTCTCTGTGTATATTGAGATAATCATATGGTTTTTCTTCTGCAGTCTGTTAATATGGTGTATCACGTTGATTGTTTTGCGAACATTGAACCATTCCTGCATACCAGGGATAAATTCCACTTGGTCTGGGTGAATGATCTTTCTGATGTGTTGTTGCATTCTATTGACCAGAATTTTATTGAGGATTTTTTCATCTATGTTCATCAGGGATATTGGTCTGTAATTCTCTTTTTTTTTTTTTTTTTTTTTTTTGGACAGGCAGAGTGGACAGTGAGAGAGAGACAGAGAGAAAGGTCTTCCTTTGCCGTTGGTTCACCCTCCAATGGCCGCCGCGGCCGGCGCGCTGCGGCCGGCGCACCGCGCTGATCCGATGGCAGGAGCCAGGAGCCAGGTGCTTTTCCTGGTCTCCCATGGGGTGCAGGGCCCAAGCACCTGGGCCATCCTCCACTGCACTCCCTGGCCACAGCAGAGGGCTGGCCTGGAAGAGGGGCAACCGGGACAGAATCCGGCGCCCCGACCGGGACTAGAACCCGGTGTGCCGGCGCCGCTAGGCGGAGGATTAGCCTAGTGAGCCGCGGCGCCGGCTGTAATTCTCTTTCAATGATGCATCTTTTTCTGGCTTAGGAATTAAGGTGATGCTCGCTTCATAGAAAGAATTTGGGAGGATTTCCTCTTTTTTGATCATTCTGAATAGTTTGAGAAGAATTGGAGTTAGTTCTTCTTTAAATGTCTGGTAGAATTCAGCAGTGAATCCATCTGGTCCTGGGCTTTTCTTTGTTGGGAGGGCCTTTATTACTGTTTAATCAATGTTGTGAAAGATCTCTACAATGAAAATTATAAAACATTAAAGAAAGAAACAGAAGACAACACAAAAAAGTGGAAAAAATCTTCCACGTTCATGAATTAGAAGAATTAACATCATAACATATTCAAAGCAATTTACAGATTCAATGCAATCACTATTAAAATACCAAAGACATTCTTTTCGTTTATGGAGAAAATGCCTGTGAAACTCATATGGAATCACAAGCCATCTCAAATAGTGAAATTAATCCTAAGCAATGAGATTAAAGCTGGAGGTCTCACAATGCCTGATTTCAAAACATATTACAAGGCAGTTATAATAAAAAAAATGCTTAGGTACTAGCTCAAGAATAGACATGTCAACCAATAGAACAGAATAGAGACACCAGAAATCAGTCCATGCATCTATAGTAATGGAATTTTTAAGAAATGAGGTAAAATCAATCTCTCAAGAAATGGTGTTGGGAAAATTGGATCTCTGCAAGTAGAGGTATGAAACAAGACCCCTACTTTACACCTTATACAAAAATCAACTGACAATCGATCAGGGTTCTAAATCTAAGACCTGAAACCATCAAATTACTAGAGGAAAACATGGGGGAAACATTGCAAGATATTACACAGGCAAATAATTCTTGGATAAGACCGCAGAAGCACAGGCAATAAAGGCAAAATAGACAAATGGGATTACATCAAGTTAAGACACTTCTGCACTGCAAAGGAAACGCTCAACGAAGAAAGAGACAACGGAAAGCATGGGAGAAAATATCCACAAACTATACCTCTGATAAAAGGTTAATATCCAAGGTATATAAGGAGCTCAAGAAACTCAACAAGAACAAAACAAATAATCCTATTAAGAAATGGGCTAAGGGTAGGAACAGGCATTTTTCAGAGAATGAAATACAAATGGTCAACAGACACATGAAAAAAAAATTGCTCAGGATCACTTGTCATTGGGGAAATACAAATAAAAACCACAATGGTGTTTCACCTCACCCCAGTCAGAATGGCTATTACCCAAAAATAAAAAAAATAACAAATGCTGGTGAGAATGTAGGGACAAAGGGACACTAACATACTACTGGTGGGAATGTGAACTAGTACAACTGTGGGGGAAGACAGTATGGAGATTCCCCAGAAACCTGAGAATAGATCTACTATGCATCCCACTACTGGGATGAAATCAGCATATGAATGAGTCACTTGTACCCCTATGTTTATAGCAGCTCAACTCACAATAGCTAAGATATGGAGCCATCCCAGATGTCCATCAACTGTTTACTGGATTAAGACACTGTGGTATATATACACTATGGAATACCACTCAATCATTAAAAAGAATGAAATCTGGGGCTGGTGCTATGGTGCAGTAGGTTAATCCTCTGCCTGCGTTGCTGGCATCCCATATAGGCGCCGGTTCTAGTCCTGGCTGCTCCTCTTCCAATCCAGATCTCTGCTATGGCTTGGGAAAGCAGTAGAAGATGGACCAAGTCCTTGGGCCCCTGCACCCACGTGGGAGACTGTCGCTCCCCCTCTTCGTGGAGGAACGACACTAAACCCTGCCTAGGCTTCATATCCGAGTCACGGCACCATTATGTCGCTCCCCCTCTTCGTGGAGGAACGACACAGGACCCTGCGCTGCTCTTTCGTCTGCTCGGCCCTCCCCGGGTTTGCTGCTGGTTCTTCCCGGGTTGGCTACCGACCCTTCCACCTCCGTGGAAGGGCAGTTCCCCCTGCCACATTCCCCACTTCCGCAGGGGAGCGGCACACCGCCGGCCAGCTCTCTGGGGGCTGCACAGGTGTTCCTTCAGATGTTCCCCTTAGATGTTCCCCGTGAATGCCGTCTCTCTCCTCCTTTATAGTCCTCCTCCGCCAATCCTGACTCGGCTGCCCACACGCCGAGTACGCTGCTCTCCAATCAGGAGCAAGTCCTACAGTTTATTGGTTGAACTGGAGGCAGCTGTGCGGAAGCTGTTTACTTCTCTCCCAGCGCCATATTGTGGGAGAGCAGATGCATAGAACAAGTCTTAATTCCAGTAACTCAGTCTAGTCCAGTTTGCTCCCCACAGGAGACCAGGAAGGGGCTCCGGGCTCCTGGCTTCAGATCTCAGCTCTAGCCATTGTGGCCATTTGGGGAGTGAACCAATGGACAGAAGACCTTTCTCTCTGTCTCTTCCTCTCACTGTCTATAACTCTACCTACCTAACTAATAAATTAAAAATTAAACAAATTAAATTCTTTATTTCACAACAAAACGAATACAACTGAAAGCTAATATGCTTGGTGAAATAAGCCACACCCCCAAAGACAAATATCATGTTTTCCTTGATTGTAGTAACTAACAGAGGACAAAACAAAACGTTATATGAGCAAAATTGACATTTTGAGATTTGATTACTACTTATGGCCCTGTCTATAAATAATAATAATAAATAATCATCTCATGAGTGGGCATTTGGCCTAGCTATCAGGATGCTGGTTAGGATGGTAGCATCTTATGTAGCATTACCTGGATTTGATACCCAGCTCCAACTCCTGACTCCAGCTTCCTGCCACTGCTGACTAGGGGAGGCAGCATGATGGCTCAAGTAACCGAGTCACTGTCATCCATGTGGGAGACCAATATCCAGTGCTCAGCTTCTGATTCTGCCCCAGCTCGGCACTGAACTCTGAGAGCATTTGAAGAATAAGCCACTCACAGCAGAGCTTGCTCTTGCTCTCTCTCCAGTATTTTTTTTCTTTCAAAAAGGAGAAACATTCCAGTATTCTTACCTGATATGTGAACTTTTAAAGTGCTTTTTTTTTTTTCTATTTGGAGGATTTGATTGTGGGGAGCAACTCGGACTAGACTAAGTTACTGGAATTAAGACTTATTCTATGCATCTGCTCTCCCACAATATGGCACTGGGAGAGGAATAAACAACTTCTACGCAGCTGCCTCTCGCCAACTTGACTGATGACCTGCAGGAGCTGATCCTGCTCCTGATTGGAGGAAAGCAGCGTGCTCGGCGTGTGGGTAGCAGAGTTGGGATTGGTGGAAGAGGACTATAAAGGAGGAGAGAGACAACATGCACCAGGAACATCCGGATAACATCTGAGCAGCCCCTGAGAGAGCTGGCCAGCGGTGTGCCGCTCCTCCGCGGAAGTGGGGGAAGTTGCAGGGGGAGCCACCCCTCCACGGAGGTGGAGGGGTTGGCAGCCAACCCGGGAAGGACCAGCAGCAAACCCGGGAAGGGCCGAGCAGACAAAAGAACAGCACAGGGTCCTGTGTCGTTCCTCTGCGAATGGGGGAGCGACATTTGATACTTTGGATATTGTTTTCCTCTACTTGAGAGCAGTAGTGCAGGCTATTGGGACCAGCATTGTGGCACAGCAGGCAAAGCCAACACCCACCTCACGTATGGGTACTGGTTCATGTCCCTGCTGCTCCATTTCTGATCCAGCTCCCTGCTAAAGGCCTGGGAAACGCAGGATAGGATGGCCCAGTGCTTGGGCCCCTGTCACCTACATGAGAGACCCAGTTGAAGCTGGGTCTGCAGAGGGAACCAGTACATGGAAGAGTCCTTTCTCCTCTCTTTCAAAATAAATACACAAATAAATCTTTTTTTAAAACCATGTGGGCTATGGTAGACCTGTCTCTCAGCTAAACAGCTCCTACTCATGAATTCTGCATATTGCTGTGTGCACTGTGCATGCTCCTGACCTATAAATCCTGACTGTTTTCAGGTATAGCATCAACCGCCCCCCTCCTCAGCGCAGTGAGAGCTTTCACAGCCCTTCAACTGGGAAGCGACTTTGTCCAGAGACTGCAGTGAGAATCCCGTACCAGATCGCACTGTAATCTGCCTGCCATCACAACAAAGACTTGGAATTTAGTCAAATACTGATCTATTGGGATAATTACAAATATCATACATTTGACAGCTCCTGTCATGTTTCAGAAGAGAAAATTTATTGCTAGTTTATTTGAAATGATGTAGTAATATCCCTTTTTTAGATATGACAAACAAGGCATTTTCAGGAATAATTATAGGACAGCTATTTCTGTAACATGTATTTCTCATCATTCTTTCACATGTTTTGATAAAAATCCACAAAATCTAAATTTAAAAAATAGTCACGTTTTGACAGCTTGAATTGCAGAATAGTTTACTTTTATTCCTACTTTGATGATATAATATATATCTTTTATAATCCCAGTTTCTAATTACAGATTAATACTGAGTATAGCCATTATCACTTCAAATTGACTCGCAACTCCCTTGTTTCTGACTGCATTATGGTTTCTAGGAATGGCATAAAATACTTCAAGTTGCATTCAACATTGGCACAGTTCAAAAACTGCCTTTTTAAAACACACATATATCAGCTCCAGGAAGAAGCTTTTACTGACTTCAAAATGTATCACTGGTTAATTCTGCCATAGAATCCAGACTGAAGCATTTCAGGCCGCATTATTTTTGGTGAAAATACATTTAACACTACAAGGACATCATTTTCATGTTGTAGAATCTGAAAATGTAAATATGTTCTGGTAGATGAGTAAATAAAACAGTGACAAATCGCTTTTGTCCATCTTGGATTATAGGAAAACTGTGGGCTGTATCATCCTAGGAGCATGGAATCTTTTGGGGAATTCAATATTCCTAAAAATTACTCCCAAGTGGAGTGTTGTGGCTCCCATCTTAATACTATAAGTTAAAAGACTCTGACCACTCACAAACACTAAGCTGATCCAACAGCCTTAAGACTGGCCACTCAGGCTGAGATCAAGGGCCTGGGGTTACTGCACCTGACTATAATCCCCATTTCAATACTAAATTACAGAAACCTTGCAACCTGGCATCTAATAATGGCCTCTCCCAGTTATCAAATTTTTAAAATTATTTATAATTATATAAATTGAAAAAATGTCATGTAATTCATATATACATATTTAAGAGCATAGTGATACTTCCTACCCTACCCTCCCTCCAACCTATACTCCAGATCTCACTCTTCCTTTCCTTTTTATTCTTCCTTTTAATTTTTACAACTATAATGATATACCTGGAGTCTATTTTATGGTCACAAGCGTAACCCTCCACTAAATAAAGAATGCAACAAGCAGTAAGTAGACAAAGCATTGTGCCTGAGGCATACAGACAAGGGCTATAAACAATCAACAAATCTCAGAATGTCAATTTTGCTTATATACATTACATTTTTTGTACTCTGTATATTAGTTACCACAAATCAGGGAAAAGATATGATATTTGTCTTTTGGGGACAAAAGACTTTTTTCACTAAGTGTAATGGTTTAAAGCTGCATCTATTTTGTTGCAAAACACAGGATTTCTTTTTTCTGGCTGAGTAGCATCCCATAGTGTATTTATACCATGTTTTCTTTATCCAGTCATCAGTTTACAGATATCTGGGTTGATTCCATACCTCAGCTATTATGAACTGAGTTGTGGTAAACATGGAGTCACAGGTAACTCTTTCATATGCTGATTTCATTTGGTTTGGGTAAATTCCCACACTGGAATAGCTGAGGTATATGGTAGATCTATTTTCAGATTTCTGAGGAAATCTCCATACTGTCTTCCACAATGGCCGCTGTGCTAGTTTATATTCCCATCAACAGTGTGTTAGGGTACTTTTTCCCCCATGTCATTACCATCATTTATTGTTTTTTGTTTTTGTTTCTTTCTTTGTTTTTGGATAACTATTCTAACTGGGGTGAAGTGAAACCTCATTTTGGTTTTGATTTCTATTTCCCTGATGGTTAGTGATCCTAAGCATTTTTTCATGTGTCTGTTGGCCATTTGAATTTCATGCTTTGACAAATGCCTGTTCAAGTCTTTTGCCCCTTTCTTAACTGGATTCTGTGGTTTGTTGTTGAGCTCTGCACAGATTCTGGCTATTAATCCTTTATCAGTTGCACAGCTTGCAAATATTTTCTCCAATTCTGTTGGTTGCCACTTGTTTGAATGATTCCTTTGCAGTGCATAAGTTTCTTAGCTTCATGTAATCGCATTTGTCTATTTTTGCTTTTATTGCCTTTGCTACTGGGATATTGTCAAAGAAGTCTTTGCCTATGTGAATGTTGTAGAGTTTCCCCCATGTTTTCCTCTAGTAACTTGATGCTGTCAGGTCCTAGTTTTAGATGCTTGATCTGTTGTTGTCGTTCCCCCTCTTCGTGGAGGAACGACACAGGACCCTGCGCTGTTCTTTGGTCTGCTCAGCCCTCCCCGGGTTTACTGCTGGTTCTTCCCGGGTTGGCTACTATCCCTTCCACCTCTGTGGAAGGGCAGTTCCCCCTGGCCACATTCCCCACTTCCGCAGGGGAGCGGCACACCACCGGCCGGCTCTCTCGGGGGCTGCACAGGTGTTCCCCTTAGATGTTCCTCTTAGATGTTCCTGGTGCATGCCGTCTCTCTCCTCCTTTATAGTCCTCCTCCACCAATCCCAACTCGGCTGCCCACACGCCGAGCACGCTGCTCTCCTCCAATCAGGAGCAAGTCCTACAGTTTATTGGCTGAACTGGAGGCAGCTGTGTAGAAGCTGTTTTCTTCTCTCCCAGCGCCATATTGTGGGAGAGCAGATGCATAGAATAAGTCTTAATTCCAGTAACTTAGTCTAGTCCGAGTTGCTCCCCACAGTTGTGAGTTCATTTTTGTACACGTTGTAAGGCGGGGGTTTTACCTCATAACTCTGCATGTGTAGATCCAGTTTTCCCAGCACCATCTGCTGAAGACTGTCTTTTCCCCAATAACTGGTTTTACCTCGTTTGTTAAAGGTGAGTTCCTTGTACATATGTGTATTAATTTCTGAGGTTTCAAATTGTTGTTTTTTTCTAGAGCTCTCACTGCAATCTCAGAAATGCAACCTTTAATCACAGGGCTTAAAAAGTCAGTGCTGGCATTGTGGTGCAGCGGGTTAAACCCCCAGGTGTAATCTCAGTGTCTCATACCCAGGCAACAGTCCGAGCCCTTAGCTACTCCGCTTCCTTTCCATCTCCCTGCTGACACTCCTGGGAAGGAAGTGGAAGATGGTCCAAGTGCCTGAGCCCCTGTCACCCCTGTGGGAGACCCAGATAGCATTGCTGTGCCAGCCCTGACTGTTGCAACCATTTGGGGAGTGAACCAGTGGATGGAAGATCTCTTTCTCTCTCTCTGTCTCTCCCTCTCTGTCACTCTGAACGTCAGGTAAAACATTTTAAAAAGTCATGAATAAGTAAATCATGGAGTCATACAACAAGTTAATTGCAAGAAAAACGTTAGTCCCTAGATAGCAGAGACCGCACTGTGCACACTTCCTGGAGAAAGAGCAGGTTGTGACCCCTTTCTCTCAGAGCCTGCTTATATCAACACTTTTGCTTTGTCTGCTACTGACCCATAACAACTGAAAGCTCTGTTTCCTTTTCAGTATTTACTCAGAAAGCCTTCTTTGAATGTAGCTAAACCATCCTTGGAACAAATGCAATTCTCACTCAGTTTAAAGGCTGACAACAATTTTATTCGCTGCATTCCAAAATAAGGCAAAAACTGGTGTATACTTTTGGAAACATCATTGGAATATGGAGAAACTGCTACAACAGAACTTCCTACTTTGTTAATACAGCAGTAAAATTTTTAACCACTACACTGTTTGTCACTAGGGGTCAGGTTACAGGAACTATTTGGCTTGTTTAAAATTGCTTCTTGGCATCACTGGAGATGAAGATACCTCTGAAATGATTTTTTTTTTTTGACAGGCAGAGTGGATAGTGAAAGAGAGAGAGAGAGAGAGAAAGGTCTTCCTTTTGCCTTGGTTCACCCTCCAATGGCCGCTGCAGCCGGCGCACCACGCTGATCCGATGGCAGGAGCCAGGTGCTTCTCCTGGTCTCCCATGGGGTGCAGGGCCCAAGCACTTGGGCCATCCTCCACTGCACTCCCTGGCCACAGCAGAGAGCTGGCCTGGAAGAGGGGCAACCGGGACAGAATCCGGCGCCCCGACCGGGACTAGAACCCGGTGTGCTGGAGCCGCTAGGTGGAGGATTAGCCTATTGAGCCACGGTGCCAGCCTGAAATGAACTTTTTATCCATCCTTCTAAATTGTCTGCCTCTTCTTTTTCCTCTCTTATCTTTAAAGCTCCTCATAGGTTATAGATGGGTCTTGAATGGGGTTGGGGTACAGGTGAGTGACAGAGGAAATACAGTTCTCTGGTTTTACCTGGACCAAGTGCTTCAGCAACTTAAGACAACCAGAAAAAATAATAATGAAGACAGACATGGTACTCATGAGCTCATCAAGGTTAAGTGGATTTCTATAACATTTCTACAGCTGTATCACTGACAGTGCCCTGAAAACTACTTGAGTACATTATATCCAAATAAAGGCAGATGCTAGATTCCCAGATAATGTTGATCATAATATAGGCTATAATATAGTTGACTAATTTTAAAATATATATAAAATTCCAAGGAGATTAAATTCTAACACCCCAATGATTGACATATTCATGTCTTTCCAATGTGAAAATTATCACTCAGCCAATCCCCAGCATATTTCATACTCCCAACGAAGGTTGAACAACTCAAGACAAATACTTACTTCCCTGTAGCATACGAAAAGCACTGAAGAAAATATAAGGAAAGATTTATTCAGAATTATTCTAAAAACATTCTGTATGTTTCCTTTTCCAAAATAAAACCTCCCTGGTTTTAAGATATCTAAACAATCCCCAATATTCATGTAATTCAAATACTTCATCAAAGGCATGAATCTGTGTGAAGATAAAATGCAATGAAACAAGTAAAAAAACAAAATGACCACATATAAACTTTGAATTCATTTTCTGAAAAAGCTATTGAAATCCAATGATAAGCAGCCAAATCCAATTTGCTTGCATTAAATTCTTCTTTGAGTTATGCTATAGTTCAGGGTTTCTCAAGCATGGCTGTATATTAGAAGTTTCCAGGAGCTTTAAAAACAAAATAATACAAAATACCAAGACCCCATTCCTGGTCAGTGAAATCAGACTATTCAGGGATGGGACCTGGATATAGCTTTTAAACTCCCACGTGATTCTAACATGGCTTTTATGCTAATGTTGGAAAAGCTAGCCAGGAATTTTCTTTTGACAACTGATTATATTTCCCAAAAGAAATCTTAACATGTGTACAAAAAAGAATAGATGGGGGCCGGCTCTGTGGTGCAGTGGGTTAAAGCCCTGGCCTGAAGTGCCAGCATACCATACGGACACCGGTTCTAGTCCCAGCTGCCCCTCTTCCAATCCAGCTCTCTGCTATGGCCTGGGAAAGCAGTAGAAGATGGCCCAAGTGCTTGGGCCTCTGCACCTACGTGGGAGACCTGGAGGAAGCTCATGGCTCCTGGCTTCGGATTGACACAGCTCTGGCCATTGCAGCCATCTGAAGAGTGAACCTTCAGATGGAAGACCCCTCTCTCTGTCTCTACAACTCTCTATAACTCTGTCTTTCAAATAAATAAAACAAATCTAAAAAAAAAAAAAGAATAGATGGGCTAGTATCAAAAAGGATAATAAGTGTTAGTGAGGATGTCAGGGCTAGGGGAGAAAAGGGAACTCTGGCACACAGAATTAGAGAGAGAGGGAGAGAGAGAGAAAGAGAAGGAGGGAAGGAGGGAGGGAGAGAGACTGACTTTTTATCTGCTGGTTCACGCAAAGGCCAAGTCTGGGCCAGGCGGAAGCCAGGAGCCAGGAATTTCAAGCAGTGTCCCACACAGGTAGCAAAGGCCCAAGCACCTGGGCCATTATCTACTGCTTTCCCTGGGGCATTAGCAGGGAGATGGATTGGTAGCAGAGTGGCCAGGACTTGACCCAGTGCTCCAATATGGGATGCTGTCATCGCAAACAGCAGGTTGACTTGCTGCAGTGGCCCCCTTATGGCCACTAGTTTAAACTCTACCCAGCTCCTCCAGGTGAATGTACGTAATTGTGAGTGGGTGACTTCTCTACTGTAAAATGAAGCCGGCAACTTTTAACTTCACAGGGTTTTTGTAATGTTTACGAGAAGATACGAGAGCGCTTCAAAATATTTGTGAAATTAAAAGATAACTTTATTTTGGTGCAAAAACTTTTGAAATCTCTGCATATTTTTTCATCATATGCATTTTCTATGAACTATTGGGAGACCCTTGTATGAATGGAGTTCAAAATGGAATAAACTTATCTTTTATTTCCGTTTTCCACAAACTTGTGAAGTACTTGTATATATCTCTCTCCAAGCGGCTAGCAACACACAAGCAAACTGTACTGGGCAGTTACAGCCTCGGATCTGTTTTGCCCCTGTTAGTTGTAGCCATTATCTACCGAAAATTCCAGGACCAATCTTTTTGTGTCGCAAGCATAAAACAATGAGAGGAGGAAGGAGTCTATTAGGCTAAATTAAAGGACAAAAGCTCTACTAATAAATTCAGTAAACACTCATACTGCTTCATCAAGGAGAATCTTACTAATGCTTCCATTTAAAACTATATTTACATCTCCGGGAAGTAATTTCATTAAGTTTAGAATTCTGGGGGTCATATTAACTTTACTGAAAAATGTTCAGAAACTCAGTTCTCAACACCGAAGAGAAATCATGCATAAATTTATCCTTCTTCCTTCCTTCCTCTTCCCCCTCTTCCCTTGGATACAAGTCCTTTAAGAGTTCGACTCAAGTAGCAGTTTCTTAGAGGACGTAGGTGTGACTGGTACAATCTTAAGTCTAAAGAACCGATTCCTTGTCCTAGTAGAGATTTTAACCCTTGTTAAAACACGATAAAGTGGGGGGAGCATTTGGCACAGCAGTTGATACGTTTAGGACATCTACATCCCATAGCAGAGTGTCCCGGCCACTATATTTGTAATTCAACTTTCAGCTAATACAACTCTCAGAGACAACAGTGATGGCTCAAGAACGTGGGCCCTGCCACTCACGAAGGAGACTCAGATGGAGTTCTGAGTCCCTGGCTTTAGCCTGGGCCCGCCCTGGCTGTTGGCATGTAGGAAATAAACCAACAGATGGAAAATCTCTCTCTTCCATTCAAATAAAAATAAATAAAATTTTAAATAGGATAAATTAACCTGAAAAAGCTATAAAGAAGTCACTCAACTTCTTCCTATTATAATAGTGACATGTGATTTCATTTTTTAAAAATATTATTATTTTTGTACTTAAAAGTAACCTTTTTTTGGCCAGTAAAAGAGTGCTTTGGGGGAGCAGATATGTCAATTTGTTATATTTTTTAAATTATATATTCAGAAATTTATCTACCAAGTTTACTACTTAATTTGGTTATTTTATTTTCAGTCAAATCATAACCCAAGAATTTTTCAGTAAGAGTTAAGAGAGAGCCTTGTTAAATGACTCTTAAATTTGCCCTTAGCTATGTAAGCAAATTTCATTAATTCCCTGAACATATAGTTCTACTCTAAAACATAAAAAATGAAATATATTTACACATGACGAATACAATCAATTTGATCCTTGTTCTCACCCTTTGAACCACCTTTCCGAGAGTTCACCTCATAAACTACACATGGAGACTATTAATCATATGTATTTTGCCCACATATAACACAGCTTATTACAGCTCAATTAAAAACAAATATGGAATTGAACAGAAAGCCTGGTTTAGGCAGACAAGGCTGCAGCCAATGGAAACACAAAGTTCCGTACCTGAGCCCATAAACCTGATTCCACTGAGCTGAGAGAGGAGTTTCCCAAGAGACACTTGCAGGAAGATGGGAATGGTCCAACACAGTGAGTCCTCGCTGGAGGAGCCGACAGTCAGCTGAAGAGCTGGGTCTGTAACTAGGAGAGAAGGGGTTCCTGCTGCCTGGTCTATGGGGCCCTGCACTCAGCCCGCATCCCACTGACAAATCCTGATTCACGAGACAAGTGGCGGGGATTTCACACGCTCACATTTATCCAGGCTTAAACATGTCTCTGTTCAGAGCTGAAGGAGTCAGAGGTCACTGGGTCAGGGCAGTCACACCCCAACACCATAGCTGGTCATCAATCACCTGCTGCATGTTAGTCAGCCATCCACTGCAGCACGCACAGCTTAGGGAGACAAGAGGCTTACGGGGCTGATGGCTTTTGGAGGGCACACAATGACACGATTGGAGGGCACCATGCTAAGTGAACTAAGATGGAGACACAAATACCGTAAGTTCTCTCCTGTATGTGGGAACTAAAATTAAAAAAAAAAATATGTACATGTAGCAATATTGCTGCCAATACAGTTTTGTAAAATGTGGTTTTATACCAGTGTCAAGCCAATGGTTAAGAATGTTATACTACTGTAGTTTTAATGACCTCTGATTAGTTCAAAATTTACTGTCTATGGGTGAAATGGTCATTTTTCCATTTCCATAAGAGTGGGAATAAGTGAAGGAGGAGATATACAATTTGGAACATGCTCAATCGGACTTGCCCCAAAAGGTGGAGTTAGAATCATGCCAGGGGATCCCAATACAATCCCATCAAGGTGGCATGTACCAATGCCATCTCACTAGTCCAAGTGATCAATTTCAGTTTACAATTTATCACACTGATAGGTCTAAGAGTCAAAGGGATCACACAAACAAGACTAGTGTCTGCTAATACTAGCTGACAGAATCAAAAAGGGAGAGAATGATCCATCATGGGAAGCGGGATACACAGCAGACCCATAGAATGGCAGATGTCCTAAACAGCACTCTGGCCTCAGAATCAGCCCTTAATGCCCATGAGAGTATTTCAGGCATGGAAAGCCAAGACACTCTGGGGGGGAAAAAAAAAAAAAAAAAAAAAGACCTAAATGGAAGATCTCTGTGAGTGAGATCCCAGTGGAAAGAACGGGCCATCAAAGAAGGAGGTACCTTTCTCTGAAGGGAGGAGAGAACTTCCATTTTGACTATGACCCTGTCAG
This sequence comes from Oryctolagus cuniculus, assembly GCF_051225735.1. Taxonomy (NCBI): domain Eukaryota; kingdom Metazoa; phylum Chordata; class Mammalia; order Lagomorpha; family Leporidae; genus Oryctolagus; species Oryctolagus cuniculus. The sequence continues at coordinate 130,843,052 of NC_142875.1, forward strand.
AATAAGATCGAAGTCTGAGAACTCAAAAGGCTTCCATGGCCTTGGCAACTCATGACTAGAGCCTAGGGAGATTTCTGACGCCGTAAACAAGAGTGTCAAATCGTTAAGTCAACAACAGGAGTCACTGTGCACTTACTTCTCATGTGGGATCTGTCCTTAGTGTGTTGTCCAATGTGAAGTAATGCTATAACTAGTACTGAAACAGTATTTTACACTTTGTGTTTCTGTGTGGGTGCAAACTGATGAAATCTTTACTTAATATATACTAAATCGATCTTCTGTATATAAAGATATTGAAAATGGATCTTGATGTGAATGGAATGGGAGAGGGAGCAGGAGATGGGAGGGGTGTGAGTGGGAGGGAAATTATGGGGGGGAAGCCATTGTAATCCATTAACTGTACTTTGGAAATTTATATTTAGTAAATAAAAAATAAAAAAATAAAAAAAAGAATTGAAAAAAAATAAATGTTATACTACTGTAGTTTTAATGACCTCTGATTAGTTCAAAATTTACTGTCTATGGGTGAAATGGTCATTTTTCCATTCCATTATTGTTTATATTTGTTGTCTATAGTCTCACTAAACTTTTTTGCTTTCTACTCATTACACTCTTTATCTGATGAACTATTAAGCATTCTTACTGTCAAGTAATTTTAAAACATATTATCTCAAAAATGAAAAAAGTCAAGAAGGGAAGAGGGTGGAAGGGAAAGAGAGGGAGGAAGGGAGAGAATATGATGATGCTCTTAGAATTGTATCTACAAATCGCACTGAATTGTTTAAAACTAATCAACCTTTTTAAAAATCTAATCAAATCTGATCACCCCTCAAAGGCCCTACCTCCACACACCACAAGTAGGCTACGCTTCCATCCTCTTAACCACAGTCTTTGGAGAACAAGCCTTTAGCAGACGGGCCTCTAGGCAACATCATATATCCACATCACACCATGACATCATAACGTCACTCCAAATCGCTATCTCTTCCAGCATCTGTCTGAGACGGAGATGTCAGCTCTAGCAGCATAGACAAGCTTTTATGCTTCCACTACAGCCATCGAACTCTGCTTTTGTGCCACTGCAATGGGTTGTCAAAAACATCCGCTAAAATCAATACAAACGCAATAAAAATAATAAATCCATAAGATGAAGTCTTAGGAAAGGTTATCTACCAGTTCTTAAAAATTAACAATGTAATATTAGGCTAGAAACAGACTATTTTCCCTATCTCTAAAGTGTAATTTATTAATAATTGTGATTAGTAAAACCAATATGGCTTTTCATGGAGATTTACAAACCACTCACTGGAGTGCAGGTGGATCTGCTGCTTGGGGTGAGAAGAACAGAACTTGTGTAGTGATGACATCCAAGAGAAGCAAACACGGCACAGTGAGGCGGGGGTGGGAGGAGAGGTCTTCCATCTGCTGGTTCACTCCCCAGATGGCTGCAATGGCCAGGGCTGGGCCAATCCAAAGCCAGGAGCCAGGAACTTCTTCCAGGTCTCCCACATGGGTGCAGGGGCCCAAGGGCTTGGGCCATCTTCCACTGCTTTCCCAGGTCATAGCAGAGAGCTGGATCAGAAGTGGAGCAGCCGGGTCTCAAACTAGCACCCCTATGGGATGCCGGCACTGCAGGTGGTGGCTTTACCTGCTCCACCACAGCGTCCGCCCCTCAGACACACATTTCTTACACAATCTACATGTGCTTGTTTATGTCCTGGCCACTCTTTCTAGTCTACGAGCTTTGTAAGGACATCAAAAGCTTTTCATGAGTGAGAACAGTGTTATATTCACATGAAAAACATTTTAATTATATTTTGAACTGGGAACATTTGGATATTATTATTATTGGATATTATTATCAATACCAAGGTAGACTTACCTCAGAAATACAAAATGTATTTTTCATCAGAAAAACCAATCAACATAATTCACATAGTAACACACTTTACAGGAAGCATTTAGTCATCTTGACACTTTGCACATGTTTTAATGCTTTTGATAAAATTTGGCACGGGCGCTGTGGCATACCAGGTAAAACTGCTTTTCATGAAGACAACTGGTTTGTATCCCAGCTGTTCACTTCGGGTACAGCTCCCTGCTAATGGCCTGGGAAAGCAGCACAAGATAGCCCAAGTGCTTGGGCCCCTGCACCCTCGTGGGAGACCTGGATGAACTTCCTGGGTGTTGACTTCAGCCTGGCCCAGCCCTGGCTATTCCAGTAATCTGGGGAGTGAACCAACAGGTGGAAGTTCTCTCTCTCCATGTCTCCCTCTCTGAAACTCTTTCAAATAAGTCAATAAATCTTTTAAAATAAAAATTGATAACATTCAACATCTCTATTGATAAAATCTCATAGTAATAAAATGAAATTTCCTTGACCTCATTAAAATTATTTACAAACACCCAGAGTCAATTAAACATATCCTTGTGAAATAGTAAGACATTCTTTTGAGACTGGGAATGAGAGGATACCTGCTGTCACCACCTCTGTCCCAACGTTGGGGGTGAGCATTGGACCCAGCAGTTAAGACACCAGGCCCCATGCTGGAGTCGCTAGGTTTGATACCAGCTCCTGATACCAGCCCCTGACCTCAATTTCATGATCATGCAGACCTGAGGTAGTAGTGATGGCTCAAGTAATTGGGCTCCTGTCACCCACATGGAGTCCTGGAATGAGTCCCCAGGTCCTTACTCCTGGCCAAAGCCAAGGCAACACCAGCTGTTGTGGCTATCTGGGGATGAACTAGAGAACGAGGAAGTTCTCTATGTTGCTTCCTCTCCCTACCTGTCTCAATTCCTCAATTTCTCTCTCTCTCTCTGTCTCTTTCTCCCCTCCCCCATCCAACACTTATAAAATAAAAAAAAAGATTACAATGGTAACCAGTGCCCTGATTAATTCACATGTAAAATTGTCTACATAGAAAAGCTTAAAATATCTGCAATAAATTGTGAGAATTAACACCACGGTGTAGCAAACTTTCTGAATTAAAAAAATTCATATGCAAACCCAAGCAAATACATTCTATAAATCAGCAACAAACAGAAAAGACTAAAAATAGAGCATTTAAAATAGCATAAAAATTGAGAACCTAAGATTAACCAACAAATCTAAAACTTCATAGAGACATTATACAATATTATGGGAATAATTTTAAAAGACTACCAAATAAAAGGAGCAAATCTCGTACCATTAAGAATGCTGTATTTAAGAAGATATTAATTCTTTCCAAATTGATCAATGAATTCAATATCAAAAACGGCCAAAAGCCTCCTGGAGGCCAAGATGGGAACACCCACTTCCAACCTTTTTTCAAAGTTTATTAAAAATCAATAGAAATTGAGATGGTGTCCAATGGGAGGCGGGACAGAAAAATAAACCAACGAAACAGAAAATGCAGTCTGGAAGCAACACTTAGGAGTGTCTGGTTACATGCATATTTTTATAAGAAACAGCGAGGGCCCAGCCCAGGGTTGTGGCACAGGCTAAGCCTGTGGTTTCAACGCCGGGATCCTGAATCACAGCACCTGTCCCGTCTTGGTGGCTCTGCTTCCGACCCAGCTTTCTTCTAATGCTCCTGGGAAGGCAGCAGTTCCTGGGCCCCTGTCATCTACATGGGCACCAGCGTGAAGCTCCTGGCTTCAGTCTCACCAGCCCTGGCTGTTGCAACCATCCAGGGGTGACTCAGTGAACAGAGAATCCACTTTCTGTCCCCCCCGCCACCCCCAGCCCCCAGCCATTCCTTCCCCTCTGTCTCTTGGCCCTGCAAACAAATAAATCTATTATTCAAACAAAGAGAGCAGCAGGGATCAGAGTGGGAAAGAGTAAATTTTCAATCCGTTCTAGACAATTATTTTCCATGTAGGGAAAAAAAAATGAAGCTAGCCTGTTACCTCAATTAGAGACCTGTGTTCAACAGAAGATACTGAGAAGGTCAGGAATTATGAGACATCTGTTAACACATGCAACTGAAAAATCAGTTCAGTGGAACTCCCACCCCAGTATAATAATGGGGAAAAAAAAAACCAACACTGAACAGGCCAGGAAAACCAGAGAAGGCAATGGAGAGGAAAATTCCCTGGTCTCCTTTATAACAGACATAACAGAGATACCCAAATGAAATAGTGACTTGGCATTCTGCACCCGCCAGACGGGCACAAATTAGCACGACTGGGCAGCTGGCTGTGTTCTGTTGCCAAGCTCTGGCCGATTGAGACAAACGTCATCTTGGGTGTGTTCTCCCTTCCCTGACTGAGGAGTAGGGTAAAGTCCATCTCTCTGGGCCGCTTGCCTTAGGCCACAAAGCTTTTAGCAGCTAAACTTCGCCTCAGGCTCAGCTTTCTAGGGAATCTAGCTAGGCTAGACCTCCCTCTGCCACTTTGGACAGTCATGGCATAAGACAGAGTTCCTTTTCTTGTTTTGGTTGGCTACTGACACAGTATTGCTTTTTACCACCCCCCCACACCTTCCCCACCCCCAGCCCCGCCCAGTTCATGCATTACTAGGGATGGGAAACACTGGGTGAGGCTTTGTTTTGCCGCCCTCACCTGGAAGTCTACACTTCGGTCACACGCACTAGGCCGTCAGTTTCATGGACAGCTGTCATTTAGGCCGCATGCCCCGTGCTTGGACAGGGAGAGCGTGTGGTAGGTACACAGCATCGTGTACCGTGTACCGTGTATAGTAAGCAGTGAGTGATCGATCGATTACTATGTGCTGAATGAAAGGCCCTCAGCAACCAAGGATTCTCACACAGGGCACAGCCAGAGGAAACGGTCTCACATGCCTAAAAATAGTTGAACAAGAACAAACAGACTTAAAGTATATCATAGGGGTTTGGTTAAACAAAAGGAAAATCCGCAGAAGGAAACGATGATTTTCTTTCTGAAAAGCACAAGACTTTGCAACTGTGGCAGACAGCTGGGACACTGGCCTGGCCTAGTGAGGGCTGGGTGGCGCCAAGGCCGCCTGCTAGCAGGAGGGATTGGTGCTGCCTCACGCACACAGCCGGACATAAAGCATTCACCTACAGAGGGCAGAACTCTGGAATTTCTAGAAAGAGAGACTCGGACAGGAAGGGCCTCCTCCTGCCAACTGACTCAGTGTTGAAACCAACCAGATGACACTTGCTTTCCAAAACTACGCAGCGTAGGTATCCGCCCACTCTCTCTTCTGCTTCTCCAAGTCTTTCAGAGGGACAAAAGACCTAAGCAATTAGAAATTGCATCTTGCATAATCTAGAGATCTCCCCAAACACACTTTTCGTAAGATCATAACCACTGCCACAAATACTCGTCTCTGAAGCGCCTCTGGATTGCACAGCTCAAGCAAGATCTGTCGGAGAACATTTACTACCTAAGAAGTCTCAAACTTGGGGGCCGGCACCGTGACTCACTTGGTTAACCCTCCGCCTGTGGCGCCGGTATCCCATATGGGCACCGGGTTCTAGTCCTGGTTGCTCCTCTTCCAGTCCAGCTCTCTGCTGTGGCCCGGGAAGGCAGTGGAGGATGGCCCAGGTGCTTGGGCTCCTGCACCTGCATGGGAGACCAGGAGGAAGCACCTGGCTCCTGGCTTCAGATCAGCGTAGCTCTGGCTGTGGCTGCTATCTGGGGGGTAAACCAACAGAAGGAAGACGTTTCTCTCTGTCTCTCTCTCTGTCTATAACTCTACCTGTCAAATAAAAAAAAACAAACAAAAAAACAAAACAAAACAAAACAAAAAAGAAGTCTCAATCTTGGGAGCGGACATGGGGCTCAGTGGTTAGGGAGCTCTGGTCCCACTTCAGTGCCCGAGCTCCATTACCGGCTCCATTCGCCGACTACAGGTTCCTGCTGGTGTGACCCTGGGGGGCAGTCCTGATGGCTCCAGGAGCTGCGTCCCTGTCACCCACCCAGGAGACCTGGACTAAGCTCCCAGCCCTGCCCCAGCACATGCAGTCATGTGAGGGATGAGCCAGCAGGTGCGAGCCTGGCTCTTTCTCTGCCACTCACAATTCTTTGAAGGCGAAAATTTGCAAAGTAGGATAAGAATTCAGAAAGGTACTAAAAAGATAGTCTCCAAGGACAGATTATTCAAAGTATTTGTAAAAAGAAGACTTTTTTCTTTTGCCCTAGCAACTTTTATCAACTTATTTAAATTTGGAGAAAAGTTTGCCTTTTGATTGAAAGTTATTTTCCCGATGCCTGTGCTATGTAGAACACGAAGTCGACAATAGCTGCTCTGAGGCAAAGGCAAGTATGGAAAGGATTCTGCTTTTTGTCCTGCTTTATAATCCTTTGCAATATTTCAGTAAAGTCAAACGGCAGTGAATTCACGAGGGCTCCAACCGGACAGGAGATTACAGCAGGCAGGCGGGTCTGGTTCTGCCCATGTGCGCTGCATGGGAGCTTTACTGCCGAGTGCGTCTTCACTGCACACAGGCCAGCATGGTGATGGAGGCTCCCACCCGGACTCTCAGCGGCCCTGGCTCTGGTCCTGGCGTTGCCATTTACCAGCATTGCGGTCCTCAGGAAGAGGCTACTCAGTGTCAGCACCCGGATGATGGGACCAGTAATTCTGACATCATGGTTATGTTGTGCTTACGAAATGAAATACTGGGTATGAATGAATAGGTCTTTTTGCATTATTCCCACTTAATAGTTTAATCCATCACTAATAATACCATTATTACTCATATTTATATAAAAATAGTATGAGTGTTATTTAAAATAGAAGTATTTGCTACGGTCCACAGTGTCCCTGCACAGTTTAATCCTTTCAGTCTGGTCTCACGCTGCCCACTCTGACTCTGACTTGTTTCTTCATTTATCACAGTGTGGCAGGAAGCTGCTGCACACAGCGAGGCAACAAACTAATCAAACCCGCACTGGAGTGAGATAACCTCTAACAGCACGCAGCCAGCAGCAAGGGGAAATCACTTACCTAATTACTAACTTGTACTTCGTCCCAGCCATAGTTCCCCCATTGCTCCAAGATGTGTTTTTCATTCCAGCGGATGCTTAGGGAGGCTCTTTAAAAAGCAGTTAACAGCCGACTACTTGATCTTCAAGTTTTTTAAAAAACATTTATTTATGTATTTGAAAAACAGACGTACATAGAGAGAAAGAAGGATTGGAAAACAGAAAGAGCAAGAGGTCTTCCATCCTCTGTTTCACTCCCCAAATGGCTGCAACAGATGGGGCTGGGCAGGCTGACAGCAGGGGTCTGAAATGTCATCCTGGTCTCCCACGTGGGTGCAGGAGCCCAAAACTCAGGTCATCACCTGCTGCCCTCCCAGGAGCATTAGAGGGATATGGATCAGAAGGGAAGCACCTGGCACTCAAACCAGTGCTCTAGCGGGCATGCCAGCATGGCAGACGGCGGCTTAACCTGCTCTTGTTCAACGCCAGCTGTTACAGACTTCACCGTGCACCATGTCTCCTCTAAGACAGCTCTCGCCTACCACATTCAATGGATCCCTTTGTATGAGTCCACACTGTGAGCTCCCCCTTTTTGGTAGTTTTCGGCTTTTCACTTGGTATCCCTCATATTTAACATCCATGACTTTTTAAAAATGCATTTATTTATTTGTTTGAAAGTCAGAGTTATAGAGCGGGAGAGGCAGAGGTAGAGAAAGAGCGAGCTTCCATCTGCTGCTTCAGTCTCCAGAAGGCTGCAACAGTCAGCGCTGGGTCGGGCTGAAGCCAGGAGCCAGGAGCTTCATCCGCGTCTCCCATGTGGGTTCAGGGGCCCAAGCATCTGAGCCATTTTTCTGCTGCATTCCTACGCCATTAGCAGGGAGCTGGACTGGAAGTGGGACAGTTGGGACTGGAACTGGCACCCATATGAGATGCCGGTGCTGCAGACGGTGGCTTTGCCTGCTATACTACAGCGCCGGCCCCAACTTCCATCACTTTCTAAAATGCACTTTGACGTGGGAGAAAGGATTGAAGGAATCTGATTCAATTTTGGATTATGCAGTATCATTTTAAGCTGTCGTCATGATACAGTTCAAAGACACATAAAATCATAACTGGTCAAAGTCTTTGGTCTTGCCGGCCAGGTAGCCTGGGAGAATCTTGTCCATGTAAATCACGATTATTGGAGCTGGAGTGGTGGTATAGTAGGTTAAGCCTGTATGGGCATTGCCAGCTGTATCTCTGGCATCCCATAGGTGCACCGGTTTGAGGCCCGGCTACTCCTTTTCCGATCCAACTCTCTGCTTATAGCCTGGGAAAGCAGAGAAAGCTGGCCCCATGCGTGGGCCCCAGGATCCATGTAGGATACTGGGAAACAGCTCTGGCTCCTGGCTTTGGATCAGCCCAGCTTTGGAACTTGTGGTCCTGTAGGGAGTGAACCAGTGGATGGAAGACCTTTCTCTGTCTCTTCCTCCACCTATAACTCTGCCTCTCAAATAAATAAATAAATCTTAGAAAAATTAGCATGATTATTTCTACCACAAACTTCCCCCCGAGCCTGGTCTGGTATTACTTTGAAGAGAAGCTGTTTCTGAACAAATGTGGAGCCTCATGACAGTTCATTTCCAATGCGAGACTAGGTCTTAGGAAATCCACAATGAGGTTTTGCTACATCAAGCACAGGTGAATCACCTTACCTCGCTATCAGTTAAGGCTGGAATTTAACTACAAATTTAGCTCAGCTCCATGAAAGTCATTCATGGTGCACATAAAACAATGGCACAGGAAGCCAGACAATGTGGGATTGTCTCCCTACCAGCCTGAGGATGGAGGCAGCCACCTCGTCATATTTTCTCACTCCTGGAAGAACATTCGAAGCACTAACTATATCATAATAGAGCCAGCCTACTCAGACACAAAGAAAAAAATGTAACAAATGTAGCTAATTACCCACTGGAATGCAGTGGGTAATTATAGGACTCCTGTACTTTAACCAGAATATAACTCTCAATTATCTCAAAAGCCTAGCTTTATATAATCAGAAACAGTTACCAATCAAAGAGATTACACAAAATGATAAAACCTTCGATTGTGGAATTGTAACTGAGATAAAAAAGAAATTTAATATTGGTTAAAAATAGCACAGAGAATAAGAACGTTCATCTAATGTGGCATCAGGTCTTTGTGGTCCCAGTATCTTGGTAACACTTGTTCCTACCGCAAGCATTTTCCTTCAGTACTTTCTGTAGTCATCTGTTCTAGAAACATTCCTCTGACAGCTCAGATGGACTTGTTCTTTTTTTTGGTGTCCCAAGTCGGTGGCAGCAGTCTCTTCCTTCTATTCCACCCACTTCTGCTCTGGGAATGGTAATTCCAATCGTTGCATGCTTGTAAACAGAGATCAGTCTTAAACTCCTGCAGTTCACATCTATTCTGTCAACTAACCCTGTTCACTCTTTCTCTAAAACACACACAGAGTCTGACCGTGCTTCATACACTCCACTGCCTCTCCACCAGGCTACCTCACCCGTGTCTTCACTGCATTGTTGCAATGACCACTTAGCTGCTCCCTCCCTTCAACAGAGACCCAAGGAGGATTTACCTGGAAGCTAATGAACGTCTCTCATGGCCAATTAATGCATGTCTTCCTTCATACTTGTATATCTAATTTTTTACTTGTAATTTTTCTTAAAGAAATCTGCCCAGATTGTATAAAGCTCCCTAACATCTGTATTCACTTGTTCTTACCTGCTTTTGCCTTCCTAGTCTAGTCTCAATAACACAACCACAGTGAACTTTGAAAACCGCTGCTTCAAACCCTCCACTGGTTTCCCACCACAGAGATTTTCAACTGGCCCATGATGCATTCTGAGACACTGAGTCCTCCTGCTCACCCTGCCCTTGACTTCTGGCTCCTCCTGGGAAGTGCCCAGCAGGTTCTGCCTTGGGGCTTTTGTACTTGCCATTCCCTGGCCTTCATGCTCTTCCCAAGGCTCAATCTCTCACTGCCTTCATTGCTTATAGCTTTATTTCACCAGCTGATCTAAATTTCCTTTTAAATTCTCAAATTTTCCACCTCACGTCCTACATCATCTCGTTTGCAGTCACTATAATCAAACTGAACATTTCATGCATTTATCTTGCTGCTCATCTGTGGCTCCTACTCAAAATGTCCCCAAGTACCTCTGCAATGCCTCCTGGCACACAGGAGGTGTTTGTTGAAATAAGAGAAAGTAACTGCTTCTGGTAAGGGTGCCAGGGCAGGGTCCACAGAGAAGACGTGTGGAGGCTGAATGCTGATGGTCCCAAGGAACGTGAACACATGGCAGTGAGGAAAAGTGGTCAGGAGAGCATGAGCAAGGGCACACGAATCAGAACACGTCAGTACTCCAACGAACCCCCGGAGGCCGGAAGTCATAAAGCAAAGAGGTTTTCTTAGCTCAGTTTCAGGGGCTCAAAGTGCAGACAACGCGGTACAGGCAGACAAGGAGAGCACGCGCAGCAAGAAGAGATGACATCTCCAAACAGGAAGCAAGAGAACCAGTGAGGCCACACTCAGGCTCCTACAAATCGGGGCTTTTAAACCTCTTAGCAAATCTACCCATGGTCTCATGAGCACTGTCTCAATCCATTTCAAGATCAAGCCCCAGGTCACCTAAAGACCCCCAATAAGGTCCCGCCTCTTAACAGTTCCACTTCACCTCCCAGTACCACCACCCAAGGGTCCGGGCTCTCAAGCTACGATCCTTTGTGTGTGTCTTGGTGGCCAGGAATAGGGGGCAACATCTAAACCACAGCAGCATACAGACAACAAACTATATTGTGTCTTTGGCAGCAGGAGCTCTCTGGTCTCACACAAGACTCTTTTTACAAGAGTGTGGCCCACTGGGCTTGCAACTGGCCACCGTACCTATAGCACTAGACTGGCACTTCTGCATATACTGTCCCCGCCTCCTGTTTCACTTAGCGAATCCCATCCACTTTCAGGGATCATCACCATCACCTCTACTGGTGAGCTCTTTTGGACTGCTTCAGACTTGAGTTTAACTGACCAGGGTCCAGTGCCTTTCATCTGGGTTTCCACCGTGTTCTTTGCTCTAACATGGGCAGACCATCGCTTCCTTCTGGGCCCATCTCCCCACTGGTGCCTCCTCACTTCCCTGCCCAGACGGCATATGGAATGATGAATACGTAAACAGGTTCCCGCAGAGCAAGATGGAGCAATGACCCAGCTGGCAGACACGGACACAGCCAGTCTTGGAAGGAGTGGTTCTGCCCTCCAGGGGGGCATGGGAGGAGCAGAAGCAGAGTGTATGAAAACAGAGAAGGAAAATTCCACTTCCTGTAGTACACCGGGCAAGTGGACAGATGCTCCACTTCCTGTGGTACACCAGGCAAGTGGACGGATGCTCCACTTCCTGTAGTACACCAGGCAAGCGGATGGGTGTTCCACTTCCTGTAGTACACCAGGCAAGCGGATGGATGTTCCAGTTTTCCCCAGGGACAAGCTCTTTAGAACAATAAATTTAGACTCAGGATCCAGATATCGTAATCAAGGATGTTCTTAAATTCCACGTACACAGTTAAGCCCGAGAAAGTCAGCCTTGTGCAGACAGCACCCAGCAGAGGGACCAGAGGTGTTGAAGTGTGGAGGAACCACAGTGCCAACTGGGACAGGGGAGGAAGGCCGGGGAGGCAGGTAGCTATCCAACCACACAATGAGGGCTACAATGAGAAAGTGCATATATTGAGGTGTCTTTTTTCAATTTTATATTAGGAAAACAATCAAGGATATACAAAAGCAGAGAGGGTAGGATGATTAATACCCAAGAAACCACAATCAATAAGGATCACTATTTTTTCCCTTTTAATCTTCCCAGCAATGCTATGTAGTAAACAAAACAAATGTTACCATCTTTTTTTTTTTTTAATCAAGGAAGCCATACTTCAACACCACAAGTTTTTATTGCCGGCTAAAAAGTAGCAGGTGGCAAAACCGTGCTCAGGTTTAGATGTCTGATTCCAAGTCGAATAAATTCTACTACCCCTTAAAGGCCTGGTGAGAAATCAGGGATAAATTTCTCTCTCATCACCATCTCCCTTTTGCTGTCCAGCCCATCCTCTTAGAATAACTTAATAAAAGAATAAATTTGAGTCCATCTACTTCTTTTCTAACCAAATTAAACATTTGTTTCCCTGGAGCAGAGCAGCTTTCCTGGATGAGATATTGTTGACAGACATGAGGACATAAGTTCCATCCTCATGGCTTACAAGGCCATCCAAGCACACTAGTTCTTTACCAGGCAAAGAAAACTGGCCCACTGTGGATTACAAATGGCCTCTTTCACTCATTGTGCAGCATAGAGCTACAGTAATTTTCCCTGCTCTCATTACTTCCTGCAACACACAATGACAACTCCTGCAGCCAGAGGGGTGGAGTAAGAAGTCACTCTTGGATAGGAAACTTCCTGCATTTCCCTCATCACATGTGCTCATGATTTGGCACGAGCTCTTGGCCATCTGCAAGTCCCGCGGCTGACATGGACTGACCGACAGGGAGGAGCAGAGCATGCTGGGAAGGGGCAGCTTTCTGTGGGGAGGGAGGGGACTCCCCCTGCTGCAGTGCTTGCTGGGTGCCTTCCTCTGTTGCCCACTGGATTCGGAGCCCTGCAGGTAGTTCAGTGAAAGCCATAAGCTCCCTGTGGCACCAGGCATTCAAAATCCACAGCTTTGGAAAGTCAACGAGGGACCACAAATGCAAAAACTCCTGTCACTACCTTCACCTTTTAGCAGAGAGCTGTCAGGAATTCCATCTGGACAAAACTGGGGGCGATGCAATTAACCTGCTTTACAAGTGAAATTAGGAAAACGCGTCCAGAGTAAAGCCGGAATTTCTATTACTAATAATTACAGCTGTCACTTACTGAGCAATTACTGTGCCCTTAGCACCATACTAAGAGCTAGTGAGATAATTTATGTAACGTATGCTATAAGATCCACTAGCCTCCTAGTAATCCAAACACTTAGGAACGTCCTGCCTGCCCACTTGAGGAAAGGGAGGTTAATGCACTCAGCTCGAAGCTTGCGTGGCCAGCATTCAAATTCCTCCAGCTGTCCATGTGCAAAGATCTTGCTCTGATTCGTTACCTCTCATGGCCTAATACAAACAACACTTACGCATGTGATTTATATTAATCCTCTGATCATTGTTTGCAAGAGAAAATATTTTGTTTGGCAGAAGTTATGTATCATTTCCCAATTTGTATTAATTAATGGTTTTAATGATTGGATTAAAAGTGACATTGAAAGGGGCTGGCACTGTGGTATATAGCTAGTAAGGCCGCTGCTTGAGATGCTGCGATCCCATCTATCTATCTATCTATCTATCTATCTATACACATACATATACATATATACATATATATACACACAATGCTTTATGTTAATAAAATATACTGTTTCAAATATAATTGTAATTATATGCAATTATAGGAGCAAATTTGGTAATCGGATAATGTTGCTTTTTTTCTTGACTACCCAATGCCTATAATTTACTTTACATTGACAACAGAGAAATATTTGCTTTTCAGGGTCATAGAAATCATTCTAACATTATTTTCAAATTCTTATTTTCCTTTTGGGCATAATGAACAAAAAAGAATGATTCAAAAGGCAATAATAAGTGGATGTGAGGTATGGAATACAGGGATTCTGAATTTTTTTTATAAGATAGGAGAATAGAGATTCTGAAGATTATTCTATACATTTCTTAATCTGGACTCCCACTGGCTGCTCTCAAAACAGAACACTCATAGAAGGTAGCACCATCAGTGGAAGAGCAACCTAAACCTTGTCACCATAACCATCTAGGCCTGGCCAGAACACCACAAATCCCCACTGTCGCAGCAGACACCTGCTTTTGAAGGGACTTTATTTCTGAAATTGAGCTGCTTTGTCCTGCACTAATTCAGGAGGGTATGAAGAAACAGAGGAGCTGGCATTGCTATAGCAACTGAAGGGAGAATTCTAATTACTTCTATCCCATATGTATATTTCATAGGAACTTAGAAAGGCAGGAAGTAGAACTCAGGAAGCTAAGCACAGATTGGAAATCACATAGGATCTGAAAGCCTTCTTCCTGTGGGATGAACACCCTACTGTTCTCTATGCATCAATTTCTCCTTCGGACCACAGGAGGAGAAAGTCCTAGGCTGATTCATGGCATCTCTTGGTGAATTACTGATGGACTCCAAGAGAAAATTTCTGGAAACACCTCAACAGAATGGTCCACGGTAGAGACAGGTCTCATTCTCCTACATGCTCAACTCATCAAGCTCTTGAACTTGACGGTCATATTATCCTCTGATCTATTTTAAAGACATTGTCCTAAGAGGAAAAAAATAGATCTTGACAGACAGTGAATTATAAATAAACTGAAGATACAGAGCTTGAAATTCTAGCTGCTTCCCTGTCCCACCACCAATATTCTCACTCAACTCTGAGTACATGCAAAACTGAAAACATTTTATTTCATCCATTAATGACATAAAGGGATGCAGGAGAAAGACCTTACAAACAAACACCAAACTGAGCAGAAGCAAGTCTTGAATTAACTTATTGTAACTGTGAGCTCTGTAGAAAACTCTGCTCTCTTGTCCAGACGCATCATGGCACTTCCATCAGCTTATCCAGAACCGATATTTACAATGAGCTGTTTGATTTCAATCACTTATTCACATCTCTCAAATCAGGCTTTCATTAAAAATCCATTCACAAGTAACTGGTAATACTAGCAACCCAACGTGTATCTCCAGCTTTCAAACCAGATACTAAGACCCAATGACAGTTCATTCATGCAGGATGCCACTTAGCCCTGTGGGTGAAAAGCATAAACTTGTTTGTTCATAACTTGAGCATGACACACAGGCTCAGCTATCATTCTCTGTTATGCAAGTGCATACTGATAAACAGGAAGAAATAGTAGCCAAGTGTTACTTACCCTGAACAAATGAATTTAACTACTGTTTTACACACGTAAATCTTACGATCCCTTGAGTGGAGGTAGCAGTGCCAGTGTGTGCAGTGAAGTCAACCAGGCGCAGGATATCAGGATCATAAGGGCTCTCAGCTCTCACGGTATGATGTTGCTTCGCTGGTTCAGTGGGTGCCATCTTCCTGCATGTCTCATGCTCGAAGGTTGAGCCTGTTCTGACCTTGCCTTCACGAGGGCCCATCTACAATAAGGATTAAACAATATAGTCTTGGAGAGTGAGAAAGCATCTACACCTACCAGACAACTAAGGGGCCACAACAGACACCACTTAGGGATTCTCCTGCCCCTCCCCCAAGGACTGTGCATGTGTGGGTGTGGTCTGTATCAATGAGATTAATTTTCATGGATTATATATTTATATATTTTTATGTTACATATTCTTATGTTATATTGAATAATTATATAGGAAATAAGTAATTTTAAAAGGTCATTTCCACTATTACCTAAAGTCAGTAGAGAATATGTAGGATGCTCACTGTGATCTCAGCATTCTATACCTACTCCATCTCCTAGATCGGCAAATCTTATTTCCAAAATAAATACCCTTCAGATCAGGTACAGCCACACAGGTAATAAAAACACCAAAAAGAAAGACAAACATGAGTAGTAACCACTTTAATCAATCATTCGGTGGTCCTAAAGGACCTTCCTCAACCAGGTCTTTACCACGGATGTGTAAGCCAGTGGCCTAATTTGTGAGACAAAGCCAACAGATCTTCAAGTAAACACTGCTTTTTAAAATATTTATTTATTTGAAAGGCAGAGTTTGAGAGAGAGAGTAGGAGAGAGAGTGGGGGGGGGGGAATCTTCCATCCACTGGTTCATTCTCCAAATGGCTGCAACAGCAGGGGTGGGGGCAGGCTGAAGCTAGGCACCTAGAACAGGATAGTAGTCTCCCAGACAGGTGGCAGAGACTCAAGTACTTGGGCCATCCTCTGTTGCTTTCCCATGTGCATTAGCAGGGAGCTACACTGGAAGCAAGGCAGCCAGACTAGAACTAGCACTCATGTAGGATGCTGGTGTTGTGGGCGGCCGCTTAACCGGCTGCACCACAATGCTGGCCCCAGGGAAATTCTTGTGTTCTATATGTATCCCACATGCCAATGCCTATAGAGAAAAGAATTTTATATATATATATAGTTCCACAACTATAAAATAGGCAGGAACTAGAAACCTCCTAATCTCATTTCATGCCAAACAGTCTGGGAGAAGCCTGCATGCAATTTCAGATATGATTTGCTTCAACCTCTTGATTGTAGTTTAGAGGATCTTCAAGTTTTCTTTTAAACTATCTTCCCCATCAGTTCATCTTACTGTTGAGTAACAATCACAACCAGGGATAACAGGGCTGTGCCTTCTGAGAGCACCAAGCTGTCTGGAGCTGCTATCAAAGGGAGACCATGTGGGTGCTCTACGTTGAAGCCAACAATATACCAAGAAAAAAAAAAAAACCTTCAAGAAGTGTCTGCCGTGCCGAGAGCCTGGGAAACAGCTCCATCATCTTCACATCCTATGGTACAGATACTGCATTCCACATACTTCCAAATTTCCTGTCTCCACATCCCTAAACACCATGCTTCCTCAATGCCAGCATATCTAGACACCCTCCATCCTTGGAGGCCCTGTTTGTGTGAGGCTCTAGACCCCTCTAGACCCCTCTCCATCTATCCCTCTTATCTTCTTTCTATGCACATAAAACTCCAACCTCACCAGAATTTTCTTCTCCTTTGCATTCGTTTGTTAATCAACAACTTCCCATTTTGCTCAGCACCTGTGCTTTGACTTTATTTAGGTAAATAGCCCTTCTGGATAGTTCTCTCTCAAAGGCAGACTGTCAGGTCTGGTATGTGATTCAGAAGTATTTAATACAAGTCTTCTGAACAGACTTTTAAGACTCATTTCTATGGAAGAATGTATTTTCATAAACATTTTCAGAATCCAGTCTTCTAAATAGAAAGATGGAATCTCCATAGTATTTTATTTAAAATGAAGGAAAATGGCCATGTAAAAGATCAGTCTTGTTTTCAACATACATCACAGGCAGGCAGGCTGAGATACCCTCTTTAAAGTTTTGAAAAGGAATTTTGCAGTTCCTTAGTCATTGCAACCTCTTTGATCTATCTACCTTCTGTGTTAACCTGCTCACTACTCTATCCCCAAAATACCTTTTATGTCCAAAATTGAAGCATCTATGTGAAACAGTTGGCTAATACATACATTTACCCATGCTCTGGAAAACCACAACTTGGTTTTCCTTCAGTTATTTACAACACCTTTGGCATTGTCTGAAGTCACTAGTCAATCTAACATTTTGAAAACCTAAAGCCTATGGTATTCTCTTGGCTTATAGTCCCTCTTATTGTCTGATAAAAGCCACTGACCCTGTCTTCCAGAAAACACAAAACATATACAGCGAGGGCACATTTATCGAAACTTACAAAGCATACTCCCAACTTTACTAATGCTGACATGTAGATCAGAATGGTAACTCGTCCCACCTCCCAGAAAACGCAATGTTAACAGAGTGAGGATGTTCCCCAAAGCTCCACCATCCACCAGTGGACTCGAGGTTGGAAGTCCTTGGTCAAAGTCATCACCTCGGCTGGATGAGCATCTTGAAAGGATGATTGCCCTTACAGAACCCAGCTGATTCTGTGTCTAGAATACCCTCTTGCAAGAGGGTCCCGAAACCATCACTGTTGGACAGAGACAGGGGATAACCACTTAGTTCACCTTCTCTTAAACCATGGAATTAGTTGTTTCTTTGTTCTGAACTACAATGCCAATGTTTTCACTTATCAATATGATGGGATTTTGACAATAATTGCAATTTGCAGTTGTTTTCCATAAACCACCTATTTATGTGCCTGTTCTTTATAAAAGTGAGAAAAGTCTCATCTTTCTAGATTATAAGGTATGTGGAAGAACATAGAAAAACACCAGAAAATCAAGTTTTTCTGGATGCAACACAATAGCTTAGTGAATAATAAGATGATGGGATACAGTAATGGGCAGAAGTATTTGGTAGAGACAGATTAATCAATTCCAGCTTTATAAAAAGAAATTGCTTTGAATATCTATTTCCTCAGTTCTACAGCTGTTTAAAGAAAGGTTGACCAGCCGCAGCCTGAGTTCTTCCAAGGCTCCTGGGAATTTGACTCACAAGAGGAACTGTGATGCAGATTGTACCAATCAATTTTGTAAGATGTGGAGGTCATCTTCTCGTCTATTCGTGATTGACAAGTGGTAACTATACAAACTTACAGGATACGATGATGTTTCCGTCCATGTATACATTGCATAATGAGCAAGTCAGACAAGTAGCATGACCATCACATGCAACATTTACCATTTCTCTGTGACAACAACATTTGAAATCCTGTCTTCTAGGTATTTTGAAGTCACTAGTCACCTGACTATACAATAAAGTAGTGACTCTACTGTGCAACAGAACACAGAATTTAATCTTCCTGTCCAGCTGTAACACTGTACCCCATAATCAGTCTCTCCCTATTCCACCTCCCCTGTCTCCTCCTCACCCTGGGATTCACTTTCTTAGACTACATATATTTATGAGACTGGTTTATTTGACTTAACACATGCCCTCTGGACCATCTGTGTTACTACAAACAGCAGGATTTCAACCTTTTGTTGACTCAGTAGTATTTCACCGAGTACACGTACCATGTTGTCTGTATCCATTCATCATTGCTGGACACCTACGCTGATTCCATATATTTGTCATTGTGAATGATGAATCAAAACACATGGGAGTACAGTCATCGCTCCAACATTCTGATTTCTTTTCCTTTGGCTATATACCCAGTACGGAGACTGCTGGAATACAGGGTAGTTCTCTTTGTGGTTTTCGTGAGGAACCTCCATCCTGTTTTATGAAATGTGTGTAATTACCTTACAAATGTGTAAGACTTCCCTTTTCTCCACATCCTCAGAAACATCTGCTACCTTTGTTTTTAATAACAGCTTCTTTTTTAAAAAATTATTTATTTATTTAACAGCCAGAATTACAGAGAGCAGGAGAGACAGAAAGAAAGGTTCGCTCATCCACTGGTTCACTCCCCAAATGGCCACAACAGCTGGAGCTGAGCCGATCCAAAGGCAGCAGCCAGGAGCCTCCTCCAGGTCTCCCATGCAGGTACGAGGGCCCCAGCACTTGGGCTTTCTTCTTCTGCTTCCCCACGCCATCAGCAGGGAGCTGGATCAGAAGAGTAGCAGCCGGGACTAGAACCAGCGCTGATATGGGATGCTGATGTCACAGGCAGAGGCTGAGCCCACTATACCACAGTGTTGGCCCCTCTCACAAGAGTGAGAAGATATTACATTGTGGTTTTGATTTGCATTTCCCTATGACTAGTGATATTGATTATTTTTTCGTATACCTATTGGCTATTTGTACATCATCTTTTTAGGACTATTTATTTAGGTATGTTGCTCATTTTAAAATTGGGGTATTTGTATTCTGCTTTTGAGTTGTACAAGTTTCTTATATTTGAGAATACTCTAAAACATTTGTGGAAAACTGGAATTGGAAGATAAATTTATTGCAATGCAAAAACATTTGAAATCTAAGTATATTGTTTTCTTTTTATAAACAAATATTTATTTATTTATTTATGTATTTGAAAGGCAGAGTGAGAGAGAGAGAGAGGTAAAGACAGAGAAACAGAAATTTTCCATCTTCTGATTTACTCCCCACATGGCCACAACGGCAGGGGCTGGGCCAGGCTGAAGACAGAAGCCAGGAACTCCATCTGGGTCTCCTACAAGGATGGCAGGGGTCCAAGCACCTGGGCCATCCTCTGTTGCTTTCCTAAGAGCATTAGGAAGAAGCTGGATTGGGAGTGGGGCAGTCACCAATCCAACCATACTGAATGCCAGCATCACAGGCAGCTGCTTAACCCACAACACCAGTCCCCAGTTTTTTCATAATATGAATTTTCTATGAGCTTCTTGAAGCCTCCTTGTATTTTGGAAATTAACCTTTTATCAGATGCACGATATGGAAATTCTTGCTCCCTTCCGTGGGTTCTCTCCTTACCCTGCCAACTGTTCCAACTATTTCCTTTGCTATGCAAAAGATTTTTTTTAGTTTGATGTAATCCCTTTTGTCTATTTTTGCTTTTGTTGCCTGTGTTTTTCAAGTCTTAAGCACAGCAGTGACCTTTGCTGTGTCCATTCTGGTTGTGATATTGGTTGAAAATCTAAAGTCAAAGGTGTCTATTATACTCAGATTCAAACACCTCTTAAGAACAGGCTTTTTTTTTTTTTTTGACATAGGAAAAGAATTAAAAACCAATACAGTATTTGAAAAAAAAAAAAAACAGGAGAAAATAGATGATATGGTTATATAGTTTTTTGACAAACAGAGTGGACAGAGAGATAAGGTTATATTTTAAACACTCTGTGACCTACCTAAGTTCTAAATGAACTTCAAAATTTAAAGATGAGAATGCTATCAATCTCTCTCTCTCTCTCCCTCTCTCTCTTTCTGCCTCTCAAATAAATAAATAAATAAATCTGAAATAAAAGAAGGGAGGGAAGGAAAAAGAAAAAAACACAAAGCCAACTTGCAATCTCCATCTTCTGATGATACAACCGTTTTGAATAAGAGGCAAGGTGCTCATCTCCAGCCTCTGACAAAAGCATATTATGAGGATTGCAAGCTGACACATTTTCAAATGTTACAACTTTCAGGAATCAGTGAGAGAGAGATGCAAGAATAAACATCAAGATCTTGGGTCATACAACTGTCTGTTCAGAGAAGGCAATAAAAACAGCTTAATAACAAGTCATCAGATAAATATATGTCGCACGGATTCTTGTCTCAGGTATTTGCTGGTGAGCGAACATTTATATACATCACAGAAATGCCTAATTCTGTGGTCAGAAGACAATCATGCCCCAAATGTCTGCAACAGATCGAAAGTGCCACAGGGGACAAAACAGACTACTGATCTAGGTGGGAATAAGATCGAAACTGCCATGGGTGCTGGAGGAAGTAGTGCTTCGTGCAGGTACCTGGGAGAGAATAGAAGCCCAGCGGAACAGGCAAGAGGGCAAGATCTGCGCCAGAAGGCAAGCTCGGCAGCAGAGAGCATCCATTTGGGAAATAACACTAGGTAACTTGGAGAGGAAGCATGGGCATTTAGGTAACCGTGTTTAGAAACGATGCAGTGAGGAGAGAGGACACGACAACCCACACTAGCAGAGCACATGCAAGGTGTGCGGGACCCGCCCTAAGAGTCACCGCAGAAGGCTGCAGCCAGCCAGGGCTCTGAGACACACAGACCAGCTCCGGAGGTGAGCGGAGTAGTTGTGCTCACGAGATCAATTTCCATAATTTCCTCTAAAGACACAAAAGCTGCTTTTCTGACATTCTCCTTCTGGGTATCTATTTCATGTGTGCTTTGAAGAAAGCCCTTAGAAAAGTGGTAATTGTTCCTAATCATGTGTACCTGAACACGACACAGGTTAAACGACCTCCGTTTCTTCCTCTGGCTCAGAATCCGCTGAATGCTTTCCCTTTTGATCTTCTCAACAGTCCGCAGGATCACAAGCCAAGACATTTAATTAAAGCCAGAATTTAATAGATACCAGGTTGGACAAGGAAAACTTATTACATTATGAATTTTAACACTACTCTAGCTTCATTAAAACTGAACATTAAAGCACTCGATGGAACGGAAAGAAACTTGAAAGGTTGCTGTCACTGCCTGCTTGTCTTAACCCTCTCATGATTTCCTAGCTTTACTGTACACCTTTTCTATTAGAATAATTTCTCATTTGTTGGCTGCACATGACCAGACCCTGGTATATCTTTTCAAAACCTCCTGTGCAAGCATCTGAACAAGTCTGCTCTAAGAGAAATTCACCTGAGCTCAAAAGGTCACAAAGGCTCTGTGAACACGCGTGGCTTTCTACAGATCTCCATCAGCAAGAAGTGAACGCAGCTGCTCGCTTCCAAGTCCGTTATTTTTCCCAATGCGCGATGATGCTTCCTTCACATGAAATTATAATATGATTTCAAATTCACTATCAATTAGCACCAAGTTACTTCTTAATACCAATCTTTTTTTTTTTTAAGAAGCTTATTTTTATCTCCTTGAAAGGCAGAAAGACAGGGATCTTCCACCCGCCAGTTTGTTCCCCAAATGACCCAAAGAGCCAGCTGGACCAGACTGCAGCCAGGAGCCCACACTCCATCTGGGCTTCACTTGGGTAGCATGGGCTCAGGCACTGCCCCCATCATCCACTGCCTCCCACAATGCACCTGCAGGAAGCTGGTCCAGAAGCAGAGGAGCCAGGATTCAAATCAGCACTCTGACATGAGATGCATGGGTCCCAAGCAGAGGCTTAAACCACTGTGCCACAAGACCTGCCCCTAATATTAGTTCTACATCAGAGTGCATTTCTAAAACTAAAAACTAACTCCCAAACAGTCCTCCACTGTCCAGATCCATAAGTCCGTCCAATAAACAAGGAGCTGCCGGCTAGGGGTGAGAACAGCACTCGAGCTGCAGCAGGTGCCTCCTTATCTTCCATTGCCTGAGGTCCCTTCTGCTCACCTCCGTTTCTTTTTTTAAAAAAAGAAATCTATTGTATGTATTTGAAAGAGTTACAGAAAGAGAGAGAGAGAGAGAGAGAGAGAGGTCTTCCATTCCCTGGTTCACTCCCCAAATGGCTGCAAAGGTCAGAGCTGAGCTAATCGGAAGCCAGGAGCCAGGAGCTTCTTCTGGGTCTCCCATGTGGGCACAGAGGCAGAAGCACTTGGGCCATCCTCCACTACTTTCCCAGGCACATTAGCAGGGATCTGGATTGGAAGTGGAGCATAATAGGATTCGAGCTGGCGTCCATAGGGGATGCCGGCGCTGCAGGCCAAGGCTTTAGCCCGCTGAACCACAACACTGGCCCCTCTCCTTGGTTTCAATGTGTTAATAAGAAAGAAAAAACTTTGTCAATCAGTAGGCTCATTAGTACTTGTCAAAGACTTGGCTCCCAAGACAGGACTTGGCTAATTCTCCTTCCTTGTAAATCACCAGATTTTTAAAAAATTCTACTCAGAATCATTAAGAGGCATGGAATACAGAGGCTAAAAAGGTCTTTTCTGGGAATCATGAGGAATTGATTCCACAAAACCAGCAAATTCATTTACAAGTAGACACTTGCTAAGGTTCACTAAGATGGAGAGGCACTCCTTGGCTTCATCCTATTTGGTAATAATTTGAAAGGCTTAATTACATTTCTCCACGAGTGTTTGGATTTGCAAAAGCCTGACTCTCCCTGCAGGAAGCAGACTGAGTGGCATCTCCATTCCAGCATCTCCATAGCAATCCCGCAGACCAGACTCTGTTGGGAAATGAAGCTTCCCGAAGCCTGGGAATCTTAGCTGCCTTAGCTCTCTTGAGGATTCACACACAAGCAGCAAAAGTGCAGGTGGACAGCAGGGGGCGGCTGGAACAGCCAGCTCTCTGCTTCCTGCTCTGCACCAAGGCCTGCCATGCGGCTTCAAGAAGCCAGCCAAGCTCTGCAGAGCGCCGCCACTCTCTCCCGCAATCAGCAAGATGGCCGGAAAGGGCGCTCCTCTGTGATTGGCCAATTGCACGGTAGACCTTGACAGAGCAACCCATAAGCTCAAATCTCAAGAGCCCAGTAAATGGCTTTGACGTTCCCAGCCCGAGAACCCCAGGGAGGATGCAGCCTGAAGTTCCCCAGGACTCCTGATGAGACGCAGACCTCGTGACTCAAGATGTGATATTTGCCTACATTTTGTTCTTAGTAACAATGTGGGAGGGAGCTATAAAAACCTGCGTGGGAGAGGGTGCTTAAATTAGCCGCTGTAGCAGTACTGGTTAGTCACGAGAAGCCTGAATTACACAGGGGCTGGAAGCGACTCCCCATGCCTTCGGCAGAACTGGACACAGCACAGGCACCTCCGTGCCCGCTTTGTCGCCACACAACGTCAGCCACGGCTCCAAGTCCAACACGCAGGAGTGAAACAGGAAGACGGCAAGAATTTGGGGAGAAGAGTGCAGTTCAGTTAATAACATCCTTTGATGTGGAAAGTAAATGTCTATGAAAAAGAAAATAAGGACAGAAGCATGGCGACGCCATCGAAGATTTCCACCCCAAATAGGACAGATCCCAGGAATTCAGCTGTGACCAGGATCAGGAGGCTGCTGTTAAATCCTTCCCAGCTGATGAAACCAACCAATCAATGACGGAGGAAACCGGGATTAGAAAGAACCAGCTTCTTACAGGCATCCCCGTCCTGCTTCAGCTGAGATAACTAAGCTCAGCCAGCTCAGCCTGCAGGGAAGAAACGCCCACGGAAGGCAACAGTGCGTCTGACAAAGCATCCACACGGTGTAGCTGTCCCACTTGAAGACGCAGGGCTAACTGTTAACGTGACCTCTCATTTCACGTGATTTCGAGGTCTCCAGAGATTTTTTATTTATTTATTTATTTTTTTTTTTTACAGGCAGAGTGGACAGTGAGAGAGAGAGAGAGAAAGGTCTTCCTTTGCCGTTGGTTCACCCCCCAGTGGCCACTGCGGCGGGTGCACTGCGGCCGGCGCACCGTGCTGATCCGAAGGCAGGAGCCAGGTGCTTCTCCTAGTCTCCCTTGGGGTGCAGGGCCCAAGGACCTGGGCCATCCTCCACTGAACTCTTGGGCCACAGCAGAGAGCTGGCCTGGAAGAGGAGCAACCAGGACAGAATCCGGCGCCCCGACCGGGACTAGAACCCAGGGTGCCGGTGTTGAACGCGGAGGATTAGCCTAGTGAGCAGTGGCGCCTGCCTCGAGGTCTCCAGAGAGTTTTAACACTGGGTTTCCTCCTCTCTCGATGGTGAGGCAGGCCTGTGCCTGTGCCTGTGTATGGGAACAATTTGAAGGCCAGAAGGGTTCAGGGATGCAGCCAAGCTTATACTTTGAGTGGGAGGCAGAGGGGATTGGGCCTCTGAGGAAAGGCGTCTTCCTATTCTAATTCCCAACAACGATTTGGTTGGAATATGCCCTTGAGGTCCTCTTGAAACAAGGTGCCTTGTTTCACGTTTTGGTGTAGACTTATTAACTCACTACATGGTCTTCCCAGTTTCAATCCTGCTGCTAAATTTTTCCAAGAGGATGTAATGGTGACCAGAAGCACAAAGTTCTCTGCACAGCCTCGTTCAAGCATCACCTCTTTCCTTCCCTTTCATTCACAAAAGACATGATTAGAGCTTGTGAGGCCGGCACTGTAAACACAGCAATAATGCTGGCCCAGGGAAGGCGTCATAAAAACGCGTCTTCCCACGGCTGTCGGAGAGAACATAAGATGCGCCCCGGTGACGGGCCAAGCTCCAACAACAGAAGGGGGGCTTCTCCCTGCATGCCCTCGGCCTGGATGGCTTCGAAGCCTGAGTTCCCCTTCCCAGTCCCTCCCTGACGGATGACACGGTCATCTGAAAGGTGTGCTTTCACAGGGTAAAGGCCCCGGTCTAGATAACAAAATCAAACTGTTGGTCGGCCCAGTTGGTGGGACGCCTGTTCACTGAAGCAGAGGCGAGGAGAAAGCTGCCGCTGACCCTGCTGCGTCACGGCAGTTTATTTCCTGGGAAACCCCCAGGCTGATAAAGATGTGGGCAAGCACTCAGAGTGCACATGAGAGCCCTCTAAGCCTTCCCCCTCCGCCTCCCGCACTCCTAAATCTGAAAGCACCAGCAAGCATGGGTGATCCGATGTCACGGGCACTTTGCTGCTCATCTACGTGATAATGGCCATGTGGGGCCCAGCGTTAGTGCATTTCAGGGCAAGTGCTCTAACTTTCAAAAATATCTTACTGAGGCTTTTTCTTGAAAGGGAGAATAAAAAGAATAAGCTAATTAAGTAGGTTCAACCTTCAACTGCATTCAAAGGTAAAGTGAGCCTGAAGAGCTTGGAACTGGTGCCACACAGATGACAGACACGACTTTCTCAGTGACCTAATTTACGTGAATAGTCCGACCACCCTCAGGACGTGGCTCTCGGGCCCAACGCACGGCCACACGCAGAGATCAGAGGAGAGCTCAGCGCACTTGGACACGAATCCTGATTCATTCTGCCTTTCACCACGGACATCCCTACATTCAGAGGCCCTGCCCTAAGCAAGCACCAAAACTCTACCAGGAGAACCACAGAGAAGGCAGAACCTAGGGCCTGTTTTTCCTGTTCTCAGCCGGGAAAAGCTGTGGATCCAGATGCTGACTTGAGCCTCTCCCCTTCTCTTCCCCCCTATAACTGCGGTTGGATAGAAAGGCATCTATCTGTTCTCTACAGGTGCTGAGCAAGGGGGAGACACACCAGCGAGCCACGGTGAAACCTTGACAGAATGCAGAAAGCAGGGGATGTTGTCCCAAAGACCAGTCAAGGGAAACAGGCCCCAGAAAGGACACAGGGCAATGAAAGATGCCTCAGTGAGCAGGGATTTCCTTGGAGTCCAGCTCGGGGTAAGCAGTTATGGAAATGGAGGAATGGACTCAGGCAGAAATCAAAGTATTCAGAAAAGCTTATGGGGAAGTTGCCCAAGTTCAACTGCCCCTACTTCATATTCTTCTTTTAAGCAACACCAGAGGTTGTAATTAGGAGATGGAAATACAGAATTTATTCCTTTCTTTTTTTAGATTTTATTTATTTATTTGAGAGATAGAGTTACAGACAATGAGATGGCGAGACAGAGGTAAAGGCCTTCCTTCTGTTGGTTCACTCCCCAAATGGCTGCAATGGCCAGAACTGCACCGATCCAAAGCCAGGAGCCAGGTGCTTCCTCCTGGTCTCCCACGTAGGTGCAGGGCCATCTTCTACTGTTTTCCCAAGCCATAGCAGAGAGCTGGATGGGAAGAGGGGCAGCCAGGACTAGAACCAGTGCCCACATGGGATGCTGGTACCACAGGTGGAGGATTAACCTACTATGCCACAGCCTGGCGCTCAGAATTTCTTTCTAAAGAAATGGAATTAGCTACCTCTCCCAAAAAAAGACTCTCAGGATTCCCCAACCACTGTGTGTCATGAATGAGTTATGGGTAGGGTGACTGTATGATGTAGGATTCAAACTGACACTATTCAGAGTGAAATAGAAGGCTGTTAATATGCTTTTGTGGTGAAGTGACCTTGTGGTGCAACAGGTTCAATGGTGACTTGCCATGCTGGCATCCCATACTGGAATGCTGGTTCAGGTCCCTGTGGCTCTGCTTCTGATTCAGGTTCCTGTTAATGCACCTGAGAAGGTGATGAAAGATGGGTCTTGGATCGGACCACTATCACCCATGTGGGAGCGGCCATTTGGGGAGTGAACCAGTGATGAAGACATCTCTCTCTCTCTCTCTCTCTCTCTCTCTCTCTCTCCCCCTCTTTTTGAGTGTGTATTTCCTTTTCTCTGTCACTCTGCCTTTCAAATGAATAAATATTTTAAAAATAACTTTTCTGGGAAAACAGGTATACACTAGGACTGTCAAGTGCAGGTGTGTCAAGCAGTCACTGTAGCTCCTTGTTCTCCGAGATACTGAACACGGAAGTTGAGTGGAGCCTGGTCCCTGACCAGATGGTACCTCAGCCTGTTACTACAGCATAACACAGATATTGTCATTTTCTATCTGCTATATCAGGGAAGGGGAGCGGGGGGGAGGGGTTCAGAGTGCTAAGTTGAAAGGCAAGTCTCAAACCTACGACCCCGAGGGATGTTCTGTTGGACTACAGAGTATTTACAGAAGACTGGCAAGATATTTAGGAATCAAGAAGCTGCATACAGAAGCCTGCATTTACTGCTTAGAAGGGTCTCTTTCCATAGTAAGCCCGCATTCCCCCAATCCAATGGGACTGAATAGAGAAAAAAGTTCTCTCCCTGTGAAGCTTCACTCATTTGTCTTGCCTGCATGCTCATTCCCAGTGATTCTACTACTCACCGGCACCCCACAGTACCCCTCCCGCATTGGCCTGGAGGAAGGGGGACACAGTGACCTCTGCTTCCCAACTTCAGACTCCAGCAGGACTGACGCCTGCCCACAGACCAGTCCTCCCCAAAGTCGAGATCTGGTCTAATGAGCAAGTGTGGAAGCCACCTCTAGTAACCGAATGGCCCTTTGTCTGAAAAGAACAGGAGCCGCCCAGGGCTGGTGCCGATGTGCAAGGGGGTTGCACGGCATCCCATATGGGCAATGGTTCCTGTCCCAGCTGTTCCACTTCCAATCCACCTCCCTGCTAATGGCCTGGGAAAAGCAGTGCAAGATGGCCTAAGTGCTTGGGCCCATGCTAACCACGTGGAAGACACAGATGAAACCTCTGGCTCCTGCTTTGGCCTGGCCCAGCCATGGCTGTTGCATCCACCTGGAGAATAAACCAGCGGATAGAAGATCTCTCTCTCCCTCTGCCTCTCCCTCCCTCTCTCTGTGTCTCTCCCGCTCTCTCTGTAAATCTTTCAAATAAATAAATGAATCTTTAAAAAAAAATTAGGCACCCCAAAATAATGAGATTTTTGATAAAACTCAACAGCACGATAGAGAAGACCTATAATCCCAATATGAACAAACAAAATAACTGAGCCGTCACCACCCATCCGTGCCATTCCACGTAGTCACTACATCTCCTTTTCTCCATGGCACTTGCTGCTCCTGGAAAGTGCCCAGCTTTGTTTGTTAAGTCTCCTTACCATAAAGTCATGTCCACAAGAATTACCTAACTGCTGGCTATGCCTGTACACTGGGCACCTAAGCCAGACCTCGGACTGAGGCAGCACTTTGCAACTATACTGTTCAGTGGTGAGGAAACAATCACTAGATGGAAGACAGGAAGAAGCGGCTGCAAGTGCCTCCCTCGGCACTTGCACCAGAGCTAGAGTGGAGCGAACAAGGTGCCCTTTCATCTGTGGACGCTGCCTGCAACTTTGACTTTTATTATTCTAGGTATGCATTATTTTTAGAACAACCTGAAAAACAAGGAACGGGAAGAAACTGTTCGTGGAGCAAAAACAGCCCTTCCTAAGCTGGGAATTCTTTGCTAGCAGAAAAATTCTTCTGCACATGCGCCAGGAGCCAGTGGTTTCACCTCTGTATCCCAGGTAATGGACTACCTCTCGGCTTGCTTGTTAACAGACGCTATGAAATTCCTCAACTGGCTGAAAAGGAAATGAGGTGCAAGGAGGGATTCTGGAGTCAAACCTTTGTTCTCTCCTTGTCACCTGTGTGTCCTTAGCTCTCTGTCCTCAGCGAGTCTCCCTCCATAGCACAGGGGTGATGGTGAGAACCAAAAAACATAGCAGGCAAAAGCAACTGACCCTGGCTGGCCCAGTAAGTACTCCACAAAGAGCAGCTCTTCTAATACATACATACGTATGTGTATATATGTATATTTCTATATCTCTAAATAATTCAACCTCCCTCACACAGATGAAACTTCAGCTTTTTTTTTTTTTTTTGACAGGCAGAGTGGACAGTGAGAGAGAGACAGAGAAAAAGGTCTTCCTTTGCCATTGGTTCACCCTCCAATGGCCACCGCAGCCTGCGCACCACGCTGATCTGATGGCAGGAGCCAGGTACTTCTCCTGGTCTCCCATGGGGTGCAGGGCCCAAGCACTTGAGCCATCCTCCACTGCACTCCCTGGCCACAGCAGAGAGCTGGCCTGGAAGAGGGGCAACTGGGACAGAATCCGGCACCCCGACCGGGACTAGAACCCGGTGTGCCGGCGCCGCAAGGCAGAGGATTAGCCTAGTGAGCCACGGCGCCGGCCAGCATCTTTTCTACAACCATTAATTAAGCATCAGCTACATGCCAGAAGCTGTAATAACTCTGGAGGAGATGAATGAAAACAAGACAATGATGCACACTGTGCCTGTAAGATGTTGAACTCAACGTTCTTCAAGAGCTCAGACTTGGGGAGCTGAAAATCACCAGACGGCTTTGAGTAAAGATCTGTTACCTCCTTTCACACAATCCCTGAGTTTTGTTTGTATGCTTTCCTCCCAGCCTCTACTTTTTGGTGTATGAATGAGTTTTAAGATCAGTGACTCACTTCTTTGGCATCCGCATTGTCGCTCCCCCTCTTCGTGGAGGAACGACACAGGACCCTGCGCTGTTCTTTCGTCTGCTCAGCCCTCCCCGGGTTTGCTGCTGGTTCTTCCCGGGTTGGCTACTATCCCTTCCACCTCCGTGGAAGGGCGGTTCCCCCTGCCATGTTCCCCACTTCCGCAGGGGAGCGGCACACCGCCGGCCGGCTCTTCTCGGGGGCTGCACAGGTGTTCCTTCAGCTAGATGTTCCCCATAGATGTTCCTGGTGCATGCCATCTCTCTCCTCCTTTATAGTCCTCCTCCGCCAATCCTAACTCGGCTGCCCACACGCCGAGTACGCTGCTCTCCTCCAATCAGGAGCAAGTCCTACAGTTTATTGGTTGAACTGGAGGCAGCTGCGCAGAAGCTGTTTTCTCCTCTCCCAGCGCCATATTGTGGGAGAGCAGATGCATAGAATAAGTCTTAATTCCAGTAACAATATAGTCCGAGTTGCTCCCCACAGTGGGAGAGCAGATGCATAGAATAAGTCTTAATTCCAGTAACTTAGTCCAGTCCGGATTGCTCCCCACACGCATGTAGGCATCAACTACATTTCAAATGTTAGCCTTACATTCAACTTCTGTTAGATCTAAGGCACCTAAGTTAGGATAAGGGAAAAATGCTACGCCAAATCAAAATAATTTATAGACATCAGCTGAAAAAAATAGGAAATAATTATTTTAAAAATCCAGACAACTGTCACAGATTCAAAATATTTCTATTCTTTAATAATCTGACAATCTTATATAAAATAAAAGCAGAACTTCTAACGTTTTAGACTTCCTGCAGCCTTTCTCTCTCACATGGGGCTCTAAAAAGTAGAGAAAATATATCTTTTATAAACTCAATTATTGGGGCTGGCATTGTGGTGTACTGGATAAAGCTGCTGTCTATGACACTGGCATCGCATATGGGTACCAGTTTGTGTCCCAGCTGCTGCACTGCAATTCATCTTCATATAATGGCCTGGGAAAAGCAATAGAAGAGATGGCACAAGCGATTGGGCTCCTGCCACCTGCATGGGAGATCTGGATGAAGTTCCAGACTCCTGGTTTTGGACTGGCCCAGCACTGGTTGATGTGGTCATTTGGAGAGAGAATCATCATTTGGAAGATATTCTCTCTCTGTCTCTCTCTTTCTTCCTTTCTCTATGACTCTCGCTTTCAAATATATAAACTTTTAAAAAAATTCTTTGAATTCATTGACTGGAAAAGTATAAGAGGTTCCTGGTGAACAAAAATCAAAAAAGAAATCGTGGGAAGAGAAAAAGCAGAGGGATCATTTTCAAGAGGGAAAATCCCCAATGGGAGGCCCTAGGAGAGGCAGAAGTGGCTCTGCTCTTGCCCCGGGCATGGGTGGTGAGATGCTGCGCTCTGGCCTCAGCAGTGGAGGGACTAGGTGGTTAGTCCCAAGACAGAACCATGTAGAATGGCTTTTCAGTTTCTCTGCCCTACCAACCAACACCACACATACACAATAGATCCATGTGTTCCCAGCTGGGGACATACACAGGAGAAGCAGGGTGGTTCCAAATCACATGGGACATGCAGAAGGAACGAGGAAGCCATGTGCCCACAAGCACAGTGATGTGGACTGAGGGTTTCCCTTTTGGGAACACTCTCCTGCTCCCAGCCCCATCCCACCTGCCCATTGTCAGCGGGAGCACTACTCATCGTCAGCGGGAGCACTATTCACCAGTTTACCACGTCCTGATCTCCCCTTCTGCTTGCCTCTTTCAACAGCTGTGTGAGCTCTGAGCTGTGACTTCTACCCTGGGATGGCCACTGGACACTCGCTGTGTAGTCTGGAAAAGACAGTCGATGAGAACGGGCCGCAGCAAAAAACAGCACAAAGGGCTGCACCGAAGGAAATAACTGGCCTTAACCTGAGAGCTTTACGAAATCAATCGTGCGATTTGCTGGATCCAAACATGACGTAGCAATGAACAGAAAATGTTCCACAGGAGGACCCTCAGAGCCTCTGCAGAGACGGGCAGATCTGTGTCCCAAGGGAACGTGTTTGGGAAAGGGACAGAAGCCACCAAAAGGAGAGGACTTGGAGTTGGCGGGGATCAAATCCCGGGACTTCTTCCAAGGACTTCTTCCTTGAGTTTCTGTGCTCATGTGGTTTCTAGCCGGTGAGTTTACTGAGATGCACTCCTTAAGATAACTACTATAAAAGGTTGCTTGTACGAGAGATAAAATTTTATTTCTTTTTTTTTTTTCAGATTTATTTATTTGAAACAGTTAGAGAGGGGCCGGTGCCGTGGCTCACTTGGTTAATCCTCTGCCTGCGGCCCCCAGCACCCCACATGGGCACTGGATTCTGTCCCGGTTGCTCCTCTTCCAGGCCAGCTCTCTGCTGTGGCCCAGGAGGGCAGTGGAGGATGGCCCAAGTGCTTGGCCCTGCACCTGCATGGGAGACCAGGAGGAAGCACCTGGCTCCTGCCTTTAGATCAGCACAGCACTGGCCATAGCGGCGATTTGGGGGGTGAACCAATGGAAGGAAGACCTTTCTCTCTGTCTCTCCCTCTCACTGTCTATAACTCTACCTGTCAAATAAAAAAAAAATTTTTTTTAAAAAAAAGAAAGAGTTAGAGGGAGAGAAAGAGATACCTTCCAAATGCTGGTTCACTCTCCAAATGGCCACAGGGTCCAGGGCTGAACGAAGCAAAGCTAGGAGCAAGGAGCTTCTTCCAGGTCTCTCACATGGGTACCAGGGGCCCAAGCACTTGGGCCATCTTCTGCTGCTTTCCCAGGCCACTAACAGGCCACTGGATTGGAAGAGGAGCAGATGGGACTCGAACTGGCACCCATGGGATGCCAGCATCACAGGTGGGCTTTACCGGCGATGCCACAGCACCAGCCCCAAAACCTTATTTCAAATTCAAGGACCAACAAAGGACAGAAGCCCAAGTCCTCCCATTATATAAGACCTTCTCTGAAGATTGAAATTACAGCAGCCAAACATCCTGTGATATTGTCCATTATCCACATATAGTAAGAGACTGATGACTAGAAAAACTCAAAGCAAATACAATAACACGCTGAAACTATGCCCAATTCAGAACACTATACATGAAATGCATGACATATCTGATTTTAAAGTTACTCTTGAAGAGTGTAGATCTAAACTACAGATCCTAAGACTTCAAGAAGGAGTCACTCTTAAAACTGATTAATGATTTTCTTCATCAAGCTAGAAAGAATACTAACACAGCTATGCAAATTCTGAACTCAGGTAGAAAACAAAGTCACTGCTGATCTACAGAAGAAAAACGTCATTAACCTTGAGGCCAGTGTGGCTGCAGCACAAATAACAATCTTTGCAATTAAGATTTAGAGTCAGTCAGTTTAGAATATGTTAGTATCATAGTTATCGCAAGACATTTTGCAAGCTCAAGAGATTTGCTTACAAAAATCTCAATTAATAAAAAAGCTCCTAAATTAATCAAGGGTTAATGCACAGATCTAAAGAACTAATATTTAATAAAAATTCTTTCAAAGATACAAGCTGCATAGGTGGGATATAACACATATACGAGAAGCTGCAAATTTTCCTTAGGAAGAATTCTCCAGAAGATTGAAATCACATAATGTGAAGTCACATAGCATATTGGAAAAAAAAATACTTACGGCCATTTACCATTATAGGGTTAAACATACACACTGTAGGATAGTAGTGACCAAAATCGGGAGACAAAAATGACGATTTTGTGGCTTGTCTCTGTCTTGTGTTCCTAGGCAAATCCATTTCTTCAAACTTCCATTCTTTCATTTTTAGTATCATGACACAAATGTCTGCCTTGAATCTCTCTCAAGTTTTTGAAAGAAATAACTTGGAAAATTCATGTAAAAGCATTTGGAAAGTACATATCGAATGACTTCCAGTGCTGTTAATAACACGGACTCATCACTCCAATCCATGTACAAGGTTACTGTAGAAAAATGGATTTGAAAGTATGACACATTTTCCACTTCTTGTTAAAAATTTTGCACTAAAATAAACCCTAGATTTTATGCCATTCTCCCATGTAGTCTTGTATGGCTGGCCTCTCACATATTTTGGTATCCTAGAGAAATTCAATACATTCTGGCATCCTGAAGAAACTCAAAAGTCTATCTGCTCTTTACCCAAACTGCCCTTCCTACCCAAGAGGTAGAGCTCTGTGTCACCAGGATGCAAGGACACATCACAGGCATCGAGAATCTAGAACACTTTAGGATGAACATACTCTTAACAACAGCTTGTCCATGTGTCAGCATCTTCTGCACTAACAACTACAACATTTTTATAAAGCAGGCACACTGATCTGATAGCGCAGTCACTAGTTCACTTAACAGCTTTGATACAGGTGAAAAAACTTGAGTCAACGGGTGAAGAACTTTACCCCAGGTCTTGTAAATAGGAAGTGACAGAAATGAGCTTGAACTCGGGCATCTAACATGTGACACAGTGTCCTACACTCCGCTGCCTCGGACAGTGCAGTGTCATTGAGGCAAAAAATACAAAACCAGTGTCTTCTGTGTTTCTGATCTACCCTGAACAAGAGCTGTCATTGCATGTATAACCCTAGCTATCCACTGATGGATACCCTTAATCTTGAAAGAACTATGTAAGGGAGAGTTACAACCTGAATGTTAAATATGACAAAATTTGAAGCCTAGAACAGTTAGAGCAAAACTGTGAGTCATAAGGAAAGCAAAGATGGACCCACCAAGATCTGTGTAGGTCCCACATTTGCCCTTCTCAGAAAATTCTAGATATTTGCTGCAAGTTCATGAAAGCTGAAGAATATAGGAACCTAACTCGAGCAACACACAATGACTAGCCACTGCAAAAATACCAGAAAACATAAATCTCCAGTAGGCATACGCAGGCGGTTACTGCTTTCTGTGTACCATCATGGCCCATTTGCAGCAAGGATCAGGAAGAACTGCTAGAGTATGATTTTATTACAATTCTAAAACTTCTGGAATCCCAGATTTCCAAAGCTCATATCACAGAAAGAGAAAAGATCCCTTGCCAAAAGTGCTCAGAGTACCGAGGCTCCCACCTGATGCACTGTCACGGTCTTTCCTCTTGGTGTTCCCTGTTGCAATGTTATCCTTAGCGGGGATTTCGTCAGTGACCACAGAACAAAGTGGATAATTTCAGACAACTCCTTTAAGTATTTTCCCTGCGTGTCACAAAACGCAGCTATTTTGTGGCCCTTCAAGGCTGTACACAAACATGAATCATAGCTTCCTGGTTACAATGATTGCCAATTATTTATTATTTTATTATTATAAAATTGTTAATGAAGACAACAGTCAAAATCCTCCATCACACAGCCTTCTTTTGCCTGCAGTTTCAGTTACCTGTGATCAAGTGTGCTCCGAAAATATATGGAAAATTCCAGAAATACGCAATTCATGAATTACAAATTGCAGTCATTCTGAGCAGCATGATGAAATCATGTGCCATACAGCTCCACCCACATCGGGGACACTAATCACGCCCATGTCCGAAGTATCCACACTGTGTATGCTGCCTGCCTGGATTCAGTGAGTGTCCTCTGTGTTACTGGACTGTCTTGTCAAGTGCTCCAGTGCCGCAAAGTGCTTTCTTCAAGAGAAAAGATGAAAGTAAATGTATTGTATGCTGAGGTTGCTAAGCTCTAGAGTAAGAATGAATTTTCTGTCTTTGACATTGTGCAGGACAAAGAAACTCTTGCTAGTTTTGCTATCAGTCTTTAAACTGTAGAAGTTACAGCCACACTGTCTGATAAGGTTTGTATGCACAGCAAAAACCATGATATATTTATATAGAGTTGGGTACCACCTTCCATTTCAAGCCTCCACTGGGAATCCAGGAACATGGTACCCGTGGATAAGGGACTACTGCACTTCAAAATGTTTGTGGAAAACAGAATTAAACGATATGTAAAATTTAGTACAAAAAAAATGTTTGAAAGTCAAATCTATTAGCAATTGTCAAAAAAAGCTTACTCGTGTTAAATAAAAACTGGGCATGGATTTTGAGACATTCTTGCACCAAAATCAACATCTTTTAATTTCATTTTCCATGAACTTTTTGAAGTACCCTCATATTCTATTTGCCTTTTCTTGCTCCCATTTACAGAGATACAGAGGCTGGCGGTGTAGCATAGCAGGTAAAGCCACCACCTGCAGCACCAGTATCCCATAACGGCTCTGGTTCTAGTCCCAGCTGCTCCACTTCTGATCCAGCTCCTTGCCAATCCACCTGGGAAAGCAACAGAAGATGGTCCAAGTGTTTGGGCACCTGAACTCATGTGTGAGACTTGGAAGAAGTTCCTGGCTCCTGGCCTCAGATCGGCACGCCTCCGGCAGTTGTAGCCATTTGAGGAGTGGAACAGAGGAGGGAAGATTCTGTCTGTCTGTCTCTCTACCTCTCCTCTTTAACTGACTTTCAAATAAATAAATAAATATTAGAGAGAGAGAGAGAAAGAGAGAGAGAGAGAGAGAGAGAGAGAGAGAGAGAGAGAGAGAGATACAGAAGGGCAAGTGAAATCCAGCAAGTCAGGGATGGAAAGGGAAGGTAACTCATGCCTTTTCCCCATCTTCTCAGAACACAACTGAGAAGAAACAGATAAGCCAGCCTGAAAGCGATTAAAATAAAAATTAGAGTATTTCCAATTTTACAAAGCTATGTACCAGTACTTTACTAAAAGTATTAAGTTCATGGACACAGCTATTCAGGAGCAATATTTTCTGACTTATCTACAGGATCTACTTTCAATCCCCAATACTTCTTAATCTTTTCATTATTTGGTATGTGTGGATCTCAGGGTGTATTTCATTTACACATTTCTTTGCCTATATCCCTATAAATTTGTTCTTAAGAAACTGAGCTTTCTGGATTTCCTACTGCTGGGAAATGAGACCCAGTATTGAGATAAACGGTGAGCTTCCATTTCCTGGCAAATTGGTTAAATACTGAGTATGATTATGCCTCTGTAAATTTTCAATGGCATGGAAATTTCACAAGAAACAGGCTGTCCGGCAGCCTAGAATTCAGTTACATGATTTCTTTTCCTCTCTGGGGAAGGTGGTGAATTTCTCATTGCACCGGTTACATTTTACACAGAGAAAGTCACTTATTTCCAGAGAGAGCTTTAGGATGGGAGAAGACTACTGGAGAAAAAAAAAAATTTCTTTGCAGCTTTTGAACTTACTTTCAAAGAGCAGGAAAATACTTGATGAGTTTACTTTGGCATTACAACAGGGACCCAAAAGAGATAAAAGACATTAGGTGGATCATTTTGTCGCTAAAGTGACTAACTTCATCTGATGGGAAAAGCATCCTGTGGTCACCAGAGATGGAACCTCCCGGAAGGAGCCTCACCCTGCAGCCACACTCACCCTCCCCTGTGCTGAGGTCTGGGTCCTCCTCGTGTGTGGGTGCACAGACATCAGCAGGATCTTGCCTAAGCTGACGAATACAGCCTTGTCCTGTGCAAACCACACGCATGAGCCACATTCGTGACTTTCAATTTTCTAGTGCCACCTTTTAAGAGGCCAAACAAGTTTTAGTGATATGTGCTAGCTCAAGATATCAAAATACTATCTTTTGAACATGCAGTCCACGTAAAATAGTATTTTGCTATATTAATTATTATTATAATGCTTATGATAGTACTATTAATATATTCCCAAATCGATGGGAGCTATATTGATATTTTATATTATATTCATATTAAGTATTAATATTAGTGCCTGGCTTTGTACCAAGTCTTTGAAAGCCACACTACATTTATGAGCATGTCCCAAACCAACCTAGACACATTGCAAGCATTCAATGGTCACTTGCGACTGGTGGCTCCCATACTAGACAGCACAGGAATGGCTGGCTAACCACACTTGTGGAACTTTTTGTTATTAACATTTATTTTAATAATACAGTTACAGAGAGGCAGAGGCAGAGACAGAGAGGTCTTCGATCTGCTGGTTCACTCCCCCAAATGGCTGAAAGGTCCAGAGCTGAGCTGAAGCCAGGAGCCAGGAGCTTCTTCCGGGTCTCCCACATGGGTGCGGAAGCCCAAGCACTTGGGCCATCTTCTGCTGCTTTCCGAGGCACATTAGCACGGAGCTGGATTGTAAGTGGGGCAGCCAGGACTGGAACTGGAGCCCATGTGTGATGCTGGCGCTGCAGGGGGCAGCTTTACTTGCTACACCATAGCACTGGCCTCACTTGTGGAGTCACTAAAAACCTTGATATCAGGCTTCTCACTAGATTGTAAGTTCTTAATCTCAGAGCACCAGCCTCCCCACTCCAGAATCAGGCGACTGCTGTATACAGGAACACTGACAAGCCATGTGTCCCAGGCAACATCAAACACAAGACTTGCACTATAGGCAATACTCCTTTGGGGTTCAGAGTTCTGGGTTGAACATTTGCCCATTTTTTTCCCCTTTAAGATAAGTATTTGAAAGAGAGAAAGTCAACAGGTACGGTCAACCTTCTGATCACTCTCACTTTTCCAGCAAAACCTGGGGTCGGGCTGACCCGGCAGCTGAGTGTATCTCCCCTGTGTCACAGCATCACTGTATTTAAGTCACATACTGGCAGGGGTAGGAGTGACGCTACTGAACGGCAATGCTCTTAAATGACTGGGTGAGCACCTGTTCTGGCACAAGCACGGGACGTAAAACTCTGCTAGGGACATCTCCACCTGTGAGCACTGAGAACCAGGTGACAGTGTGGCACACAGCCTCTCTGCACTTGGCCAGAAAGCCTGACAGGTGGATTTTTGCCTGCCCCGTCTGCTCCTACCCACCCACATCCTGGTTGTCCAACCATCATGTCTGCCATCTGTGTGTCCACTGGCCCAGAACCACTCTGAGACTTGGATGTCCAGCCCCAAAAGCAGCATTCAGTCAGCACAGCACCAAGCACACAGATGAACTCCAAGAATCTGAGGGGGTTCTCCAAGATCCTAGCTTTCCTCTGAGCTGGGCTCCATTCTAAAGGCACTTAGGGAAGCTGAAGATTTACCCCACTGACTTGGAAACGGGATCGTCACAACTGCCTACTAAGCACGTTCAATTCTGCTACATGCTTGGAAGTCACAGCTAAAACTGTATCTATTAGCATCGTTGAGAGGCGCCGGGTTAAACCACCCAGGGAGACAAGGAGGTTGGGTGACACACCACAAACCAGAACAGGAACCACTTCTGTCCACACCGGACCCAGTGCTGTGTTCAGCCTCATTCCCTGTGCTGGAGGCTCCAACACAAGTGGAAACTGGTACCTTTTTTTTTTAATTTTGAGGACGTGTATTAGCAGTACTTATCAAAATGTGACACAGGCATCTTCTTGGCTCATTCGTTTCACCTATAAGAATGTATCCTATAGAAGCACACACGTGAGCAAAGACATTTAAATGTGGTAATGAAACCCTGACATTAACATAGACGTCAGTTAATACAGCCTTCAGGATGAATGGCATACATCTGTGTATACTGATACTCAAAGATCTCCAAGACGTAAAAGCACTCCAAGTGCCAGCCTATGTATACAGAAGAGGAAAAACATATGGTACACATGCACAGCAAAGACTTGGAAGAATATTTGAAAACCCCTGAAGAGTGGTGATTTCTGCTAAATGCAGGGGTATTGGGGGACGTCATTCTGCAGCATTTGACGAGTTGTGTTGAAAACTATTTCCACAGAGCTTGTATAATTAGAAAGTAAACATATTAGGAAAAATATCCCCTAACCCCATGGCAAATAATGCAGAGCATTCACGAGGGGCATCTTATTTAGAAATGTAGATGTTCTTTTTAAATAATAATAAATGAAGTTTTTTTAAAGTCCCACTGTGCTAGAACATTGTTTATAAGTCATTTGTATTATGGCTAAAGAATAAAGAAAAACTAATTAAAGAATAATTAGCTAATTAAATAGACCTTCTTTTCTCACTGTTAATTCTGTTGGGGTTTTGGTGTTATAAAAGAAATTTATCACAATTCTGGAAAATACAATTTCATCATGCTTTCAATGTTTATGCTTTTAAAAACAGGGTTTGTAAATTATAGTCAGAACAAAATAAATTCCTCATAATGTATGTTTAAAGTAAGGGAATAAAAGAATTGATTCAATATGCCTTCTTTAGCCAATACTGATGGATTTCCCAAGGTCTGACCTCACAGGACAGGAGAGGGGCTCGTATTCACCTGGGACTGCCCCAAAGGGGAGGACCAGAGGAGCCCTTGACAAAGCAAACTTCCAATCACAGCACCCATGGCCAGGGTGTGTGCACAGGAAGCGGACAATGCTGGGGTCTTTGCTTCTAACTCTGATTTGCACCCATTCCCACACTCCCTTCATTCTCCCGTAGGCACTGCAGCTTCTAGTAATCTTTATTCTGTGCTTAGACTGAAGTTAATTTTAGCTTCCAAATACCAGGGAGAACATACAATACTTGTCCTGAGTCTGGCTTGTTTCACTTAACATGCTGTCCCCAAGTTCTATCCATTTTTGCTACAAATGACAGTTCGTTCTTTCTGTAGCAGAATTGTATCTCATTGTGTGTATCTGTAGACCACACGTTCTGTAGGCACTCATTTGATGATGGACAGCTTGGTTGATGGCCTATCCTCAGTACTGGGAACAGTGCTGCAATAATATGGTGGAGCGAGTACCTCTTTGATACAGGGATCTCATGTATTTTGAGTATACATTCAGTAATGGGATTGCTGGGTCTTACGGCAGTCCCATTTCTGGTTTTTAAGGCATCCATACTGCTATCCATAATGGCTGCACTAATTTATATTACTACCTACTAGTTCCCTTTCTTTCTATCCTCACTAGCACTTGTTCATTTCTATCTTTCTTATAATACTCATTCTAACATAGTTGAGGTAGAGCTGGATTGGAAGTGGAGCAGCCGGGACTAGAACCGGCACCCATATGGGATGCCAGTGCTTCAGGACAGGGCGTTAACCCACTGTGCCACAGCGCCACTATCATTGTGCTTTTGGTTTGTATTTCCCTAATGGCTATTCACATTGAGCATTTTTCCTTTATTTATTTTTTGGCTATTTGTATTTCTTTTGAAAATTGTTCATTCTGGTCCTGTGCCCATTCCATAACTATATGGTTGTTTGTTGTTATTGTTGAGTTCGTTGTGTTCCTAACATAATTCGGATATTAATCCTTTGTTAGGTAATAGCTAATATTTTCTCCTATGCTGTCAGCAATCTCATTACTCTATTGACTGTCTCCTTTGCCCTACAGAAGCTTCAGAGTTTGACATAATACCATTCGTCTACTTTTGCTTTTTTTTGTCAACATGGTGAGGCTCTTCTTCAAAAAATCATTGCCAGAACCAGTGTCCAAAGGGTTTCACCTATTTTCTTCTGGAAATTTCAGTGTCAATTCTTAGATTTAGTTCTTTTGAGTGGATTTTTGTATATGTTCACAGGTAGAGATCTAATTCTTCATATGTATATCCAGTTTAGTCAGCACCATTTATTGAAAAAACCATCTCCAAAATATGTTGTTGGCACCATTGTAAAGAATCAGTTGGTCAGGTCTTCAAAGAAGGAGGTACCTTTCTCTGAAGGGAGGAGACAACCTCCACTTTGACTATGACCTTGTCTAAACAAGATAAGAGTCGGAGAACTCAAGGGGCTTCCATAGCCTTGGAAACTCATGACTGGAGCATAGGGAGATTACTGATGCCATAAACAGGAGTGTCAATTTGTAAAGTCAACAACAGGAGTCACTGTGCACTTACTCCTCATGTAGGATCTCTGTCCTTAATGTGCTGTACATTGAGACTTAATGCTATAACGAGTACTCAAACAGTATATTTCACTTTGTGTTTCTATGGGGGTGCAAACTGTTGAAATCTTTACTTAATGTATACTAAACTGATCTTCTGTAAAAGAAGAAGAAGGAGGAGAAGGAGAAGAAGAAGAAGGAGAAGAAGGAGAAGAAGAAGGAGAAGAAGAAGGAGAAGAAGAAGGAGAAGAAGAAGGAGAAGAAATTATCAATTCCCAACTTGACTCTCACTGGGATTAAACATGACAATAGGTCTGATCTGATTTCTTCATCATTTAAAAAATCATCTATTATTTTTCACTTTATGTTTCTGTGTGGGAGCAAACTGTTGAAATCTTTACTTAATGTATGCTAAACTGATCTTCTGTATATAAAGAGAAACGAAAATGAATCTTGATGTGAATGGAAGGGGAGAGGGAGTGGGAAAGGGGAGGGTTGCGGGTGGGAGGGACGTTATGGGGGGGAAGCCATTGTAATCCATAAGGCGTACTTTGGAAATTTATATTCATTAAATAAAAGTTTAAAAAAAAAGATTAGAACATGCTAAAAAAAAAAAAAAAAAAGAATCAGTTGGTGCTGGCGCCGCGGCTCACTAGGCTAATCCTCTGCCTTGCGGCGCCGGCACACCAGGTTCTAGTCCCGGTCGGGGCGCCAGATTCTGTCCCGGTTGCCCCTCTTCTAGGCCAGCTCTCTGCTGTGGCCAGGGAGTGCAGTGGAGGATGGCCCAAGTGCTTGGGCCCTGCACCCCATGGGAGACCAGGAGAAGCACCTGGCTCCTGCCTTCGGATCAGCGCGGTGTGCCGGCTGCAGCGTGCCGGCCGCAGCAGCCATTGGAGGGTGAACCAACGGCAAAGGAAGACCTTTCTCTCTGTCTCTCTCTCTCACTGTCCACTTTGCCTGTCAAAAAAAAAAAAGGTTAAAAAAAAAAAAAGAATCATTTGGCTATATGTGGATTCATTTCTGCGTTCTCTATTCTGAGCCAGAATTATGTTGTTTTAATTATGGTAGATTTGTAATTACCTTGAAGTCAGTTATTGTGATGCCTCCAGCTTGCTTGCCTTAGCTAAGAAATTCCTTGCCTATTCTGAATCTTTTGTGATTCCATATGAATTTTAAGATTTTTTTTAATTCTGTAGAAAACATCATTGGTATTTTGAAACCAGATGTATTGAATCTGTAGATTGCTTGAGGGAAGTGTGAACATTTTAATGATATTAATATTTTCAATCCATGATCTAGGAATATCTTTCCTTTTTTGTGTGTGTGAGTTCTTGATTTCTCTTACAAGTGTTTAGTAATTATCTTTGTAGAGATCTTTCACTTTTTTGGTTAAATTTATAAATAAGCATTTACATTTTTATAGGTGTTGTGAATGGGACTTTTCTCTTGATTTCCCCATAAGCAAGATCACTGTTGCCGTGTAAAAAAAAAGAATACCCACAGTGGCTGAGGCTAGCCCATACCAAAACCAGGAGCCAGGTTTCCCACCTCAAGGGCTCCCACATGGGTGGCAGGGACAGGACTTGGTTGTCATCCCCTCTCCGGTGGAGTGGCGTTCTGTTCCACTAGGTTAGGCCCTGCTGAAGAGGAGCAGCCAAGACTCAGACCAGCACTCTAATAAGGGATGGCTGCATTACAGACAGTGGCTTCCTCCACTCTGCCACAAAAAATCCCACCCCACAGCATTTCTGTGAGCTGTGTTCCTTCTATACATGATCAGTTGGGAGATTTTTTAACTGTGAAACTATGGTGAATTAAAAAAATCATTTCATTGATAGATATGCAATATGCATATCAAGAAATGTACATAAATAGATAAATGAGATACTGACCTCTGATCACACTCACAACCAACACACAAATAAAGAACAAAACATTACTAGTACCCCAGGAGTTCTCACTACCCCCCTTCTCCACATTTGTTTTAAACATGCGAAGAATAGTATAATGTCATTACATGGTATGATTCAGTGAAGCAATATTATAACTATATACCAAATGATGAGATACCTACACAATTTTTATACTCTGTGTATTAACTACTACAAATAAGAGAGAATCTATGATATTTTTATTTGTGGGTATGATGAATTCCCTTAGATAATGATCTCCAGTTGCATCAATTCTGTTATAAATCCTTGGATTTCATTCTTATTTATAGCTAAGCAATAGCCCATTGTGTATATATACACACACCAACTTTTCTTTATCCAATCATCAGTTGATAAACAGCTGGACTGGTTCCATATCTTAGCTATTGTGATATGATTGGCTATAAACATGGGAGTGCAGGTATCTCTTTCATATACTGATTTCATTTGCCACGTGTTTTCCTTTAATAATTTGATGTTTTCAGATCTTAAGTTTACATTATGTATTCACTATGAGTTGACTTTTGCATAGGATATAAGGTGGGGTTTTTTTGTTTTGTTCTGTTTTTGTTTTCCTTTTTTTATTTGACAGGTAGAGTTATAGACAGCGAGACAGAGACAGAGAGAAAGGTCTTTCTTCCGTTGGTTCACTCCCCTAATGGCTGCCACGGCTGGCGCGCTGCATTGATCCAAAGCCAGGATCCGGGCGCTTCCTCCTGGTCTCCCACGTGGGTGCAAGGACCCAAACACTTGGGCCATCCTCCACTGCCCTCCCAGGCCACAGCAGAGAGCTGGACTGGAAAAGAAGCAACCAGGACTAGTACCTGGTGCCCCAACTGTGGCTAGAACCCGGGGTGCCGGCACCGCAGGTGGAAGATTAGCCAAGTGAACTACGGTGCCGGCTGGGTTTTTGTTTTTTCTTAAGATTTATTTACTTGAAAGGCAGAGATACAGAGAGGGGGCGGTGGAGAGACAGAGAGAGAGATCTTCCATATGGTGGTTCACTCCCCAGATAGCTACAACAGCTGCGGCTGGGCTGGGCCAAGCCAAAGCCAGGAGCCAGGAGCTTCATCCAGCTTCCCATATGTGTGCAGAGTCCCAAAACTTGGGCCATCTGCTGCTGCTGTCCCAGGCACATTAGTCAGTAGCTGGACTGGAAGTGGAGCAGCCTGGACTTGAACCTAT
Source organism: Oryctolagus cuniculus (assembly GCF_051225735.1). Lineage (NCBI taxonomy): Eukaryota > Metazoa > Chordata > Mammalia > Lagomorpha > Leporidae > Oryctolagus > Oryctolagus cuniculus. Next base: position 130,887,941 of record NC_142875.1, read on the forward strand.
ACTCATTAGGGGATGCTGGCATTGCAAGCAGTGGCTTAACACACCATACCACAAAATAAGTGCAGGTAAGGATCTTGTTTCAAACTCCTACATGTAGAAATTCAATATTTTCAACACTATTTGTTTAAGAGATTGAGCTTTAGCCAGGTAGTCATTTTAGCTCATTTGTCAAAGGTTAGATCATTTTAGATGTATGGATTAATTTCTGGAGTTTCTATTTTTGTTCCATTTGTCCATATGTCTAGTTCTGTGCCAGTATCAGGCTGCTTTGATTACAACAGTCCTGTAATATGTCTATAATCTGGTACTGTGATGCCTGCAGTTTGTTTTTACAGTTTAATATTACTTTGAGGGGCCAGCATTGCACCATAGTGGGTTAAGACACTGCCTGAAATGCAGGAATTTCCTATGTGCACAGAGTTGAGTCCTGGTTGCTCCCTATATGATCCAATTCCCTGATAAAGCACCTTGGAAAACAGTGGGAGATGGCTGAAGTACTTGGGCCCCTGTACCCTGAGGGACACCTGGAAGAAGCTCCTGGCTGCTGCATGACTCAGCCCTGGCCACTGGCGACCATTTGAGGAGAGAACCACAGGATGGAAGACAGCTGTGTGTGTGTGTGTGTGTGTGTGTGTGTGTGTAACTCTGTTTTTCAAAAAAATTTTTTCAAAAATTGCTTTGGCTATATGTAGCGAAAATCTTTTAAAAATTGTATATAGACGCAACATATCAGCATAATTTAGACCAACAGATAGCATCATGAATGGGAAAAGTTTGAAGCATTTTTCTAAAATTTATTTATTTGAAAAGTGGAGTTACACAGAGAGAGAAGGAGAGAGAGAGAGAGAGAGAGAGAGAGAGAGAGAGAGAGAGAGATTTTCCATCTACTGCTTCATTCCCCACATGGCCGCAATGGGTAGGATTAGTTCAGACTAATGTGAGGAGCCATGAGCTTCTTCTAGGTCTCCTAGATGGGTGCAGGGGCCAAGGGCTTGGGCCATCTTACTCTGCTTTCCCAGGCATATTAGCAGGGAGCTGGATTGAAAGGGGAGCAGCCAGGACTCCAACTTGCACCCATGTGGTATGCTAAAGTTGCAGGCAGCAGCTTTACAGCATCGGCCCCAAGTCTGAAGCATTTCTACTAAGATCTGGAACCAGATAAAGATGCCTACTCTTACCACTATTACTCAGTATACTTCAGAAAGTTTTAGCTGGAGCCATTAGGCAAGAAAAAGAAGTCAGATACAAATTTGAAAGGAAGAAGCCTGATTATCCCTGTTTGCAGATGACAGGATTCTTTATACGGGGGAACCAAAATATTCCACTAAGAGGTGGTTAGAAGTCATAAGAAACTTTGGGAAAGCTTCATGATAAAAAATCAACACAAAGCAATCAATATCATTGTTATAGACCAGCAATGCTGTGGCTGAAAAGGTACTTATTTCTAAGATCAATCCCATTCACAATAGCTGCAAGAAATTTAAATGCCTTGGGATAAATTTAACCAAGGATTTGAAAGAACTCTACAATGAAAACTGCACACCATTAATAAAAGAAATAGAAGACACAAAAACCAGAAAACTATTCCATGCTCATGGATTGGAAAAATTAATACTATCAAAATACCCGTGCTACGCAAAGCAATTTATAGCTTCAATGATATTTCAATCAAAATACCAAGAATATTTTTCAGAAATCTAGAGAAAACAATCCTAAAATTTACAGTGACATTGAGTCTGATCAAATGCTTTTTCTGCATCTACTGGGACGATCATGTGGTTTTGTTCTTCATTCTGACGTTACTTATTACATTTATTGATTTCTGACTGCTGAACTACCCTTGTATCTTGGAATAAGCTCCTCGTGATAGAGATGTCTGATCTTTTTGATGTAGCGTAGAACTTGGTTTACTTTTGAATCTATGTTCATCAAGGATATCAGTCTGTACTTTTCTTTCTGTTTGTATTTTCAGTTTTGGTACCAGAGTAATGCTGGCCCCATAAAAAGAGCTTGGCAGAGCTCCAACCCTTCTGAATTGTCTGACAAGCATTGGTTTTAGTCCTCACTTAAATGTTTTGTGGAATTCAGGGATAAAACCATCAGGTCCTGGACTTTGCTTTGAGGAGAGACTTATAATTATCACATCATTCTCACGGCTTGTTATGATTATGTTTAGATTTTCTCCATCTTCTTGATTTAATCTTGGTCGGATTTAGGTATCTAGAAATTTATCCATTTCTTTAAGATTTTCTAATTCATTAGCACACAGTTAGCTGTTCATAGTAGTTTCTTATGATCCCTATTATTTTTGTGGTATCATTATGTCTCTTTTTTCTCTGATTTTAATTTTTTTAACTTTTTTGTATGTATGGTTAAAGGATTCTCTATTTTATCTTCAAAAAGCCAGATTTTCAGTTTGTTTGTATTTTTTTAAAAATTGTGTTTTTTAAAAAAAATTTTCCATTTCATTTATTTCTGATCTGATCCTTATTACTTCTTGCCTCCTGCAAATCTGGGGATTGGTTTCTTCTTTCTTTTCCATGGCCTTCAGATAACCATTAGAATATTTATTTTAATTTTTTTTATTTGAGAGGTATAGTTATAGACAGTGAGAGAGACAGAGAGAAAGGTCTTCCTCCCATTGGTTCACTCCCCTAATGGCCGCAATGACTGGAACTGCGCCAATCTGAAGCCAGGAGCCAGGAGCTTCTTCCAGGTCTCCCATGTGAATACAGGGGCCCACACACTTGGGCCATGCTCCATTGCCCTCCCGGGCCACAGCAGAGAGCTGGATTGGAAGAGGAGCAGCCGGCACTAGAACCCGGCCTCCATATGGGATGCCGGCGCCACAGGTGGAGGATTAACCTACTGCACCATGGCGCTGGCCCCGATTTCACTTTTAATTTCTTTAGCGATCCACTGGTCACTCAGTAGAATGTTGTTCAGTTTTCATGTATTTGTAAAATTTCTCTTGTCTTTCTGACTTCTAGTTTTATTCCCTTGTGATCTGAGATGATACATGGTATGATTTCAGTTTTTTAAACTTTTCTAAGACTTGCTTTGTGGCCCAATATCTGGTCTACCTTGGAAAATGTTCTATGTGCTGTGAGAATAATGCATGTTCTATGGCTGCTGGACGACAGGTTCTGTAAATGTCTGCTAGTCTATATGCTCAAAGGTATGATTCAACTTTGATGTGCCTTTGTGATTGTCTGTCTGGATGATCTTTGTATTGATGACAGTGGGGTGCTAAGGTTCCCTGCTGTTACAGTGTTGGAGTAGATCCCTGCCATTAGGTCCAGTAACTTTTACTTTGGAGATTTTGGTGGTCTTCTGTTGGGTGCATATGTATGTAACATTTTATTATCCTTTTTTGAATCAATTATTTTATCGATATATTAATGTCCTTCTTTATCTCCTCTTACAGTTTTTATTTAAAGTCTTCTTTATCTGAGCACAGCTACTTTAGCTTGGTTTTAGTTTCCCTTAGCATGGTTTATCTTTTTCAACCCTTCTGTTCAATCAATGTGGATCTTTATCTCGATTTTAAGGGAAGAGCTAAAGAGGGAGGGAGAGCTAGATTTTCCATCCACTGGTTCACACCTCAATGGCTCTTAGAACCAGGGCTGGTCCAGGCTACAGACAGGAGCTCAGAGCTCCATCCAGCTCACCTGCATGGGTGACAGGTGTCCAGGCACTAGGGCCATCTTCTGCTGCTTTCCCAGGTGCTTTAGCAGGTGACTGGACCAGAAGCAGACCAGCCAGGATGCAAACTGGTGAATCACTATGGGATGCCGGCATTGCAGGATGCAGCTTAGCTCACTGTGCCATAATGCCTACCCTGCAGCCAAACTGTTTTGCCTTGGGAGTTTAATCCATTTAAACTGAAGGTTAATACAGATAAATAAGAACCAACTCCTGGCACTTTGTTGACTGCTGACTATTTTCCAACTTCTCTTTCTTTCTGCCTCTCTTACTATTTACCATTGTATTTTGGTAGCTGTCATGACAGCATTGGACTTTCTTCTCTTCCTGTCTGTCTTCCATGCTAGTAAACTTTGTACTCTGTGTTATGATGCTTTTATTTCCCATGTAGACTGTCCTCAGGATTTCTTGTAAGGCTGGTCTGCTGGTGGAGAATTCTCAATTTTTTCTTGTCTGGAAATGCTTTGTTTCTCCTTCATTTCTAGAGGATAGATTCACTGAATATCACATTCTTGGTTGGAAGTTTACTCTTTCAAGACCTTAAGCATATCATAGCAGCCTTTCCTGGCCTGTAAGTTCTGCTCAGAAGTCTGATGTCAGTTTAACACACACAAAACACGTGGCAGATGTCACTATTTTAATTTGTCTGCCATTTTTGCCCCCAAGGCTGTTTATCTGTCTCAGGTGCTGCGCAGAGCTGTGACAGTCCAAGTATCTGCCAGGATTTTCCAATTCTGTGTTAACAGCTTTCATCAAGTCATTTACACATCTTATTTACACAGCTATGCTGAGAGAGAGAGAGAGAGAGAGAGAGAGAGAGAGAGAGAAAGAAACCCAAGCACACACTTAAGGAGCGCCATTGCCGAGAGAACACATTCCAGATATTCTAGACTAATGTGACACAGACAGGTGGACTGACCATGCTTACATCACCGAGATGACGGGGCATATCCAGTCGCTGCGTTCCTGTGGAGGTTCTAACTCTGCTCAAGTTCTGGGTCCTTACTGTCTGAACAGCGTTTTGCAGCCTGTGTATGGTTCCCTAAAAAATTTTCCACTTTGCAACAAAATATAAAATTCTAGACAATCTCTCACTCAGTTTGGTCCTAATTAATAAGTGTTTTCACAGGGAGAAAAGCCAAAATTAGCATTTAAATTGTGCATTTGCTTCTTTATAATTTAACCAGACAATCACATTTCCTCGAGCACTGGAATTCAAAAGAACAATTCCATGGGCATCAAAACCATCCCCTGCGCACATAGGAAGAGGATGCACTTCGCAGAGACGGCTAAACGCCGACAACAGCAACAAGAAATGGATGGCTTATTATTATTTTATAATCCGGGCTCTACAAGGTCCAGCGCAGTTAATGACGTGTCCAAAAACGCACAGTTAATATTGTGAGGTAAAAGGCAAACTGGAATGGTAGAAAAACTGAGTGTGCTGTGGAATTCTGAACTTGCCTCTGACTGAAGTGTGAGCCACTGTAACTCCTGGCAGTAAGTATACAGCACTTTATGGAAAAATCACTCTCACTATTCACGGTCTCTTTTCCTTTTAATAAACAGGTAGATTTCTAGTATTAAGATTCTATGTTTGCTCACTGCCACGGGTGACCGATCTCAGAGCATCTTCCATAGCTAAGAAGATTCATGCTTAAGGAATGGATGTCCGTGGTCACCCCACCCAGACACTGAAGTGGGTAAGACAGGGGTGTCACTTGTGTAAACACATCACAGAGAAAATCCGGCCTCCAGGGGCTGCGTCCCATCTGTGCCAGATGGGAACCAAAGATGGGGACTTCTGCGTTACATTCTGGTCAGGAAGGAAATGCTTTAACACTAGGTCAACACTGAGATGCTAAAACAAAAACAGAGTGTGGGGGGATCTGAGTGTTGATCCATGGACCGAGGGCTTGCTCCCGAATTAGTGTTCCCATGGCACTTAAGTTAATTCTCACACCAGCCCGTGAGAAGGCGTGCCTGCTCTCTTTTATCAAGCAAGAAACTGAGACTTGGAAGGAGCAGAGTTACCTAGCCCGCCTGGAGCGACACAAACATGAGCCCCAGAGTTCAGTCAGCTTTGCCCACCCACAGTTCAGGAAGTGCTTTATCCATGGGGCTGGAAGTAGGTGTTGAAGGAAGAGTACTCTGAATTCGATGAAGACCTGGAACGCGCTGGCTTGCCCTAAACCAGCCAGATTTCCTGGGTCAGACCTTTTCAGAGTGTTCACTATGGAACAATGCACAAAGCATCTGTGTCTAGGGCGTGGCCCTCACTCTTGGCCCTGTTTCAGGGTAGCTGGCTGCAGAAAACCTTCCTTCCAGAATGCCTGTTTCCACTGAGGACAGAGCTAGCTCACTGCAGGGAAGGTGACAATAGTCCCAGAGAGGGGCCCCACGCTGCTTCCAGACCACATACCGCAGACCACCTCCAGCGGCTAGTGCCTGGTGCTGTCCACGGCAGCAGGTGCTTCCTCACTTTCCCACACACCTGAGAAGACCGCTGCTAAGACTCAGCACATTCAGTGCTGTGACTCAACCCATGGTGGAAACCGTCCTCTAGTAGCATCTGTGTCTGTCCAGTTACACACACACACACACACACACACACACACACATTCAGGGATCATTCTCAGTGCCAAACACTGCCCTGGGCCCCCAGAGAAACACACAGAGGAACAAGAACCGGAACTGCGGGGGAGTACAACACAATGGAACACAACCATCAACACACTCGAGCGTGCACTGACAAGGGGCACAGCAGGTGCACAGCACAGCCTGGGGAGGTGCAGGGTCAGGGAGAGGTGCTGAGCTTGAGGCACGGCTGTACCTATGGGCTCTGGTTTCCCTGCGAGAAAGCTTTCACTACCTTTTTCTTGTGCCCTTAGTTGAGTACAGGCTTTTCAAACCCTAGAAAACAGGAAAAATCATTTAATTTTTCAAAAATCAAGAACCTCTGAATAAGATTTTATTTCCTTTTTTCCTTTCACAATATCAAAGACTTCACCCATAACTTCCTGATAGCTTATTAAAAATTTCACTTAGCCATGAAGACCTGAAATAAAGGCCAAAACACTACCTACCACCGTGCTTTCTGAATAATTGATAATATTAATAGTAATCATTTGCTTCAAAGGTTATATTAGAATATTAATGAGAAGGGGAAGTGCTTTTATTCTATTAAGTAACTGTGTCAGGACTGTAAACAGATGTTGTCACACGTAAGAAACAAACTTGAGTTCGATCTGCAAAGAGCTTTCAGAAATGGTATAGCAAAGTGGATAGTCACAATCCTGGAAGTTAGTTTAGCACAAGCTAACAAATCAGAACCCAGGGGGCCCTGGACAGAGGCAGGGACCTGAAGAGCCCAGGAGCAACAAGCTTTGGCTCTTTGTTGGAGTTTAGGGAGCTCTAGCTGGGTGGAGGGCTGGGGGGCAACAGAGCAGCCCAGGACAGACCAGCTTAGGGCACGCCTTACACCATCTTCATGACTATGACGACCACACGGGGGCCTATCTCTAACCAGTCACCATGTCTCCAAGGAATTCTTTTCTAGCTCAATTTACCTACAGAGATAACTTTAGGACTCAGGAAACACAGGAAAAAAAGACCCCTTTGACTCTGAGGTTACTCTGTAACAATCAGTATCAATTCTGCTTTAGTAGTGCACTATCAACAACCCCTCAAAGGCAGTCCATGGGCAGGTGTCTGGCCCCAGTCAGTAAGATGCTGGTTGAGACATTTGCTTCCCATATCCAGGGACCTGGGTTTGACACCCAGCTCAACTTACAGGTCTCACTAACGCAGATTCTGGGAGACAGCCGTGATGGCTCCAGGAGTGGATCCCTGCCAACCTCATGGGAGACCTGAGCTGAATTACTGGCTCAGCTTTAGCAGGGCTTTTAAGGAGTCCCTCTGTCTCTTTCTCTTTCTTTTTCCACTCCCCTGCTCCAAGTATCTCTGCATCTCAATTAAACATATATATATATATGTGTGTGTGTGTGTGCGTGTATATATATATATATATATTAAAAACCTCTATTCTACCATTTCTAGGAGAACCTACGTTATTTGGAAATATCTAAAATGTTATTTATTTAGAGACAGCAAGCAGAACCAAGAGCAACCTGCTCTGTGTCTCGTTGGTTCAAACTACAACTGAAAGCAAGCTCCTCTATGTTTTATTAAGGCCACTTGTCTGCTCCCCACTTCCCTTCCCAGAAAAGGAATCTAATCATGACCAATAACATTCCCGTTAGCTGTTCTGAAGCAGCGGGGTTGCCATCGGTTTGTGGCGTGTTGAGAGCTGCGACTGACAGTTCACCAGAACTAGAATAATTAATCGGAGAGGCACAGCCCTGCCAGCCCACTCCCTCCGCTCTGGCCACAGCTTCCAAGGTTCTCGAAGGGTGAGCACCAACCAGAGCCCACAGTCCCTGGAGACTTTATAAATCATATTAACAAATGCTCTTCTATTTCTCATTCCCTGTCTTGAACACTTTGTAGAAAGGAAAAAGAAAGACAGAGGGAAGGAACAAACTTTTTTCATTGTTTGAAATCACCTACACCAAACGTTAATAATAGGGCTGTATCAGTCCATAAACTAGACTCTAATAAGTCAAAAGGAGGAAAAGAAAAAGTGTTATATCAAAAATGTTGACTTTCAAAATGATTTTCAAATAAAGCACTCTCATTGTTCAAGTGAATCTGAAATAATTTTAGGGCAACTAAAATATAAAATAATACCATATTGTTTTCGTCTTAAGTATTTTTTTTAACTTTTATTTAATGAATATAAATTTCCAAAGTATTGCTTATGGATTACAATGGCTTCCCCCCCCATAACGTCCCTCCCACCCGCAACCCTCCCCTTTCCCACTCTCTCTCCCCTTCCATTCACATGAGGATTCATTTTCAATTCTCTTTATATACAGAAGATCAGTTTAGCATACATTAAGTAAAGATTTCAACAGTTTGCTCCCACACAGAGACATAAAGTGAAAAATAATAGATGATTTTTTAAATGATGATGAAATCAGATCAGACCTATTGTCATGTTTAATCCCAGTGAGAGTCAAGTTGGGAATTGCTAATTTCTTATTTTTTTTTTAACAGAAGATCAGTTTAGTATACATTAAGTAAAGATTTCAACAGTTTGCACCCCCATAGAAACACAAAGTGAAATATATTGTTTGAGTACTCATTATAGCATTAAGCCTCAATGTAGAGCACATTAAGGACAGAGATCCTACATGAGGAGTAAGTGCACAGTGACTCCTGTTGTTGACTTTACAAATTAACACTCCTGTTTATGGCATCAGTAATCTCCCTATGCACCAGTCATGAGTTTCCAAGGCTATGGAAGCCCCTTGAGTTCTCCGACTCTTATCTTGTTTAGACAAGGTCATAGTCAAAGTGGAGGTTCTCTCCTCCCTTCAGAGAAAGGTACCTCCTTCTTTGAAGACCTGTTCTTTCCACTGGGATCTCACTCACAGAGATCTTTCATTTAGGTGTTTTTTTTTTTTTTTTTCCCAGAGTGTCTTGGCTTTCCATGCCTGAAATACTCTCATGGGCTTTTCAGCCAGATCCGAATGCCTTTAGGGCTGATTCTGAGGCCAGAGTGCTGTTTAGGACATCTGCCATTCTATGAGTCTGCTGAGTATCTCACTTCCCATGTTGGATCACTCTCCCCTTTATTTATTCTATCGGTTAGTATTAGCAGGTACTAGACTTGTTTATGTGCTCCCTTTGACTCTTAGTCCTTTCATTATGATCAATTGTGAACTGAAATTGATCACTTGGACTAGTGAGATGGCATTGGTACATGCCACCTTGATGGGATTGAATTGGAGTCCCCTGGTATGTTTCTAACTCTACCATTTGGGGCAAGTCAGCTTGGGCATGTCCCAAATTGTACATCTCTTCCCTCTCTTATTCCCACTCTTATGTTTAACAGGGATCACATTTCAGTTAAATTTCAACACTTAAGAATAACTGTGTATTAATTACAGAATTAAACCAGTCATATTAAGTAGAGCAGACAAAAAAAACTACTAAGAGGGATAATGTATTAAGTTGTTCATTAACAGTCAGGGCTATGCTGATCAAGTCACCGTTTCTCATAGTGTCCATTTCACTTCAGGTGGTTTCCTTTTTGGTGTTCAGTCAGTTGTCACCGATCAGGGAGAACATATGGTATTTGTCCCTTTGGGACTGGCTTACTTCACTCAGCATGATGTGTTCCAGATTCCTCCATTTTGTTGCAAATGACTGGATTTCGTTGTTTCTTACTGCGGTATAGTATTTTAAAGAGTACATATCCCATAATTTCTTTATCCAGTCTACCGTTGATGGGCATTTAGGTTGGTTCCAGGTCTTGGCTATTGTGAATTGTACTGCAATAAACATTAGGGTGCAGACAGCTTGTTTGTTGTTTGCCAATTTAAATTCCTTTGGGTAAATTCCAAGGAGTGGGATGGCTGGGTTGAACAGTAGGGTTATATTCAGGTTTCTGAGGAGTCTCCAGACTGACTTCCATAGTGGCTTGACCAGTTTGCATTCCCACCAACAGTGGGTTAGTGTCCCTTTTTCCCCACATCCTCTCCAGCATCTGTTGTTGGTAGATTTCTGCATGTGAGCCATTCTAACCGGGGTGAGGTGAAACCTCATTGTGGTTTTGATTTGCATTTCCCTGATTGCTAGTGACCTTGAACATTTTTTCATGTGTCTGTTGGCCATTTGGATTTCCTCTTTTGAAAAATGTCTATTGAGGTCCTTGGACCATCTCTTAAGTGGGTTGTTGGTTTTGTTTTTGTGGAGTTTCTTGATCTCTTTGTAGATTCTGGTTATTAACCCTTTATCTGTTGCATAGTTTGCAAATATTTTTTCCCATTCTGTCGGTTGTCTCTTAACTCTCCTGTTTATTTTGCAGTACAGAAACTTCTCAATTTGATGCAATCCCAATAGTTGATTTTGGCTTTGACTGCCTGTGCCTCCCGGGTCTTTTCCAGAAATTCTTTGCCTGTGCCAATATCTTGAAGGGTTTCTCCAATGTTCTCTAATAGCTTGATGGTGTCAGGTCATAGATTTAGGTCTTTAATCCATGTTGAGTGGATTTTTGTGTAAGGTGTAAGGTAGGGGTCTTGCTTCATGCTTCTGCATGTGGAAATCCAGTTTTCCCAGCACCATTTATTGAATAGACTGTCCTTGCTCCAGGAATTAGTTTTAGATCCTTGATCAAATATAAGTTGGCTGTAGATGTTTGGGTTGATTTCTGGTGTTTCAATTCTGTTCCATTGGTCTATCCATCTGTTTCTGTACCAGTACCATGCTGTTTTGATTACAACTGCCCTGTAGTATGTCCTGAAATCTGGTATTGTGATGCCTCCGGCTTTGTTTTTGTTGTACAAGATTGCTTTAGCTATTCGAGGTCTCTTGTGCCTCCATATGAATTTCAGCACCATTTTTTCCAGATCTGAGAAGAAGGTCTTCGGTATCTTGATTGGTATTGCATTGAATCTATAAATTGCTTTTGGGAGAATGGACATTTTGATGATATTGATTCTTCCAATCCATGAGCATGGAAGATTTTTCCACTTCTTGGTATCCTCTTCTATTTCTTTCTTTAAGGTTTTGTAATTTTCATCGTAGAGATCTTGAACGTCCTTGGTTAAGTTTATTCCAAGGTATTTGATTGTTTTTGTAGCTATTGTGAATGGGATTGATCTTAGAAGTTCTTCCTCAGCCATGGCATTGTCTGTGTATACAAAGGCTGTTGATTTTTGTGCATTGATTTTATACCCTGCTACTTTGCCAAAGTCTTCCATGAGTTCCAATAGTCTCATAGTAGAGTTTTTTGGGTCCCCTAAATAAAGAATCATATCATCTGCAAAGAGGGATAGTTTGAGTTCTTCCTTCCCAATTTGTATCCCTTTAATTTCTTTCTCTTGCCTAATAGCTCTGGCTAGGACCTCCAGAACTATATTGAATAGCAGTGGTGAGAGTGGGCATCCCTGTCTGGTCCCAGATCTCAGTGGAAATGCTTCCAACTTTTCCCCATTCAATAGGATGTTGGCTGTGGGTTTTTCATAGATTGCTTTGATTGTATTGAGGAATGTTCTTTCCAAACCCAGTTTGCTTAGAGTTTTCATCATGAACGGGTGTTGTATTTTATCAAATGCCTTCTCAGTGTCTATTGAGATAATCATATGGTTTTTCTTCTGCAGTCTGTTAATGTGGTGTATCATATTGATTGTCCTGCGCACATTAAACCATCCCTGCATACCAGGGATAAATCCCACTTGGTCTGGGTGGATGATCTTTCTGATGTGTTGTTGCATTCTATTGGCCAGAATTTTATTGAGGATTTTTGCATCTATGTTCATCAGGGAGATTGGTCTGTAATTCTCTTTCAGTGCTGCATCTTTTTCCAGCTTAGGAATTAAGGTGATGCTGGCTTCATAGAAAGAATTTGGGAGGACTCCCTCTTTTTCGATTGTTCTGAATAGTTTGAGAAGAATTGGAGTCAGTTCTTCTTTAAATGTCTGGTAGAATTCAGCAGTGAATCCATCTGGTCCTGGGCTTTTCTTTGTTGGGAGGGCCTTTATTACTGTTTCAATTTCTGTCTCAGTTATGGGTCTGTTTAGGTTTTCGATGTCTTCCTGGTTCAATTTAGGTAGGTTGCATGTGTCCAGGAATCTATCCATTTCTGATAGGTTTCCCTGTTTGCTGGCATACAAGTCCTTGTAGTAATTTCTGATGATTCTTTTTATTTCTGTGGTGTCTGTTGTTACGTTTCCTTTTTCATCTCTGATTTTATTGATTTGGGTCTTTTCTCTTCTTTTTTTAGTTAGTTGGGCCAATGGGGTGTCAATTTTGTTTATTTTTTCAAAAAACCAGCTCCTCGTTTGGCTGATTTTTTGGAATGTTTTTCTTGATTCAATCCTGTTGATTTCTTCTCTGATTTTAATTATTTCTCTTCTCCTACTAGATTTGGGTCTGGTTTGCTGTAGGTTTTCTAGATCCTTGAGGTGAATTGAAAGCTCATCTATTTGGTGCCTTTCCAATTTTTTGATGTAGGCACCTATTGATATAAACTTTCCTTTTAACACTGCTTTTGCTGCATCCCATAAGTTTTGGTATGTTGTGCTGTTATCCTCATTTACTTCCAGAAAATTTTTGATTTCTCTTTTAATTTCTTCTATGACCCATTGTTCATTCAGGAGCATGTTGTTCAATCTCCATGTGTTTGCGTATGCTCTAGGGATTCCTGAGTTGCTAATTTCCAACTTCATTCCTTTATGGTCTGAGAAACTGCATGGTATGATTCTAATTCTTTTAAATTTGTTGAGACTTGCTTTATGGCCTAGTACATGGTCAATCCTAGAGAAGGTTCCATGTACTGCTGAGAAGAATGTAAAATCTTTAGCTGTAGGTTTAAAAGTTCTGTATATATCTGTTAGATCCATTTGGGCTATAGTGTCATTTAAATCTACTGTATCTTTGTTGATCTTCTGTCCTGTTGATCTGTCTATTTCTGAGAGTGGAGTATTGAAGTCCCCCAGTACTACTGTATTGGGGTCTAAGTCTCCCTTTAAGTCACTTAATAAATCTTTTAGATAAACCAGTGCCCTGCAGTTAGGTGCATATACATTGATAATTGTTATATCTTCTTGTTGTATTGATCCCTTAATCATTATATAGTGTCCCGCTTTGTCTCTCTTAACAGTTTTTGTGGTAAAGTTTATGTTGTCCGATATTAAGATGGCTACGCCCGCTCTTTTTTCATTTCTGTTGGCATGGTATATCTTTTTCCAGCCTTTCACTTTCAGTCTGTATGGATCTTTGTTGGAAAGATGTGTTTCTTGTAAGCAGCAAATAGATGGGTTTTGTTCCTTAACCCAGTCAGCCAATTGGTGTCTTTTAACTGGACAGTTCAGGCCATTCACGTTCAATGTGACTAATGATAAGTGGTAACTTTGCCCTGCCATTTGCCAAAGATAAGTTCTAATATATGCTTTGAATTCCCTGTGATCTTTTGCTGTGAGCTTTCCTTCCTTTACCTTCTTTCATATTGATGACCGTGTTTCTGTGTTTCTGTGTGTAACACATCTTTAAGCATCTTTTGCAGGGCTGGACGAGTGGCAACAAATTCTTTCAATTTCTGTTTGCTATGAAAGGTCTTTATTTGACCTTCATTCACAAATTATAGCTTTGCAGGATATAGTATTCTGGGCTGGCAGTTTTTCTCTCTTAGTATCTGGGCTATATCTCACCATTCCCTCCTAGCTTGTAGGGTTTCTGATGAGAAGTCTGCTGTGAGTCTGATTGGAGATCCTCTGAGAGTAATCTGACGTTTCTCTCTTGCACATTTTAGGATCTTTTCTTTATGTTTCACTGTGGAGAGTTTAATTACAACGTGTTGTGGTGAGGATCTCTTTTGGTCGTGTTTATTAGGGGTTCTGTGAGCTTCCTGTACTAGGATTTCTCTGTCCTTCTCCAAACCTGGGAAATTTTCTGCTAATATCTCACTAAAAAGGCCTTCTAATCCTTTCTCCCTCTCCATGCCTTCAGGAACTCCTAGAACCCGAATGTTGGGTTTTTTAATAGTATCCTGAAGATTCCCGACAATATGTTTTAGATTTCTAATTTCCTCTTCTTTTCTTTGGTCTGACTGTATCCTTTCCTGTTCTCTGTCTTCTAAGTCCGATATTCTCTCTTCTGCTTCACCCATTCTGTTTGTAAGGCTCTCTATTGTGTTTTTCATTTGATCTATTGAATTCTTCACTTCATTATGATTTCTCGTCACTATCACAGTTTCCTGTTGTACTAGTTGTTTCGTTTCATTTTGATTCCTCTTTAATATTTCATTTTCACAAGAGAGATTTTCTATCTTGTCCATTAAGGATTTCTGTAGTTCAAGCATTTGTTTTTGAGAACTTCTTAATGTTCTTATCAATTTTTTGAGATCTGCTTCTTGCATTTCTTCTATCTCATCATCTTCATAATCTTGAATTGGGGTGTCTTTTTCATTTGGGGGCGTCATGGTGACTTCCTTGTTTTTATTACCTCGGTTTTTGCGTTTGTTATTTGGCATATTGGAGATATTTGGTTTCTTCACTGTGGTGCTTTTTCTTGTTATACTATGACTCTAAATTAAGTGGACTGTCTTTTTTTGATGGAGCCTTAGAGGCTTGAGATGGGTGTGGCCTGAGAGCTCTGTTTGGTGTGCCAAAGGTGACACTCCCAGGTTAGGCGTGGTAGATCTCTCTCTCTCATTTTTTTGATTCAAAAGGGAAGTAATTCCACACAGCTGAACAAAGTTGGAGGTAGTTAGCAAGCAAATGATATACCCACAGGAGCCAGAGATCAGAAGCTCTTTCCCAAGGACCACACAGGGAATCTGTTCTGCTCTCAGAGTGGGCTCAAATTCTCCTTCAGTCTCCCACTGGGTTGCCAAAGTTACAGAATTGTAGCGTCTCTGGAGAGTACTCACATGAATTCTGTGAGTTCTCTCCCCCACCGTCTCTTTTCTCACAGTCTCAGTTCAGTAGCACCACAAATTTACTAGGTCCTAATCTCCTGTTAATTCGCCCCGCCCAGAGTCAGGTTTTTCTGCTAGGCTCAGGGCCGGTGCAGACCTGAGGTCACCCTGCTTATGATGTATGTCCAAGATGGTGCCTGCTCTTTGTCTTGCTCGCCCTTGAGAGGTGAGCGGAGAGAGAGAAACCCGTGTCCGTACCAGTCACCTTTTTTTTTTCTCTCTCTCTCTCTCTTCCAGTTAGCCTGGTGAACTCCCCCCCCCCCCCGGGGGTCGTTCCCTCTAGTCTCCTCTCTCCGCTTGCCTGCTGGTGTCTCGGGCTATTGAGGTTCGGCTCACCTCGCGTTCCAGCGCTGGTGTGTTGAGTCTGCCGCTGGTGTCCCGAACTGTGGGCTCCCATGCTCTCCACGCAGGTCCGCTGTGAATCACGCATTCCGGAAGAGTTTCTTCTGCTGTTTCCTCCCCTACTCTTCCTTGAACCTGCAGTATCTCCACTTTTATTAAACTGTCTCTCCCCGGACTATCAGTGTGCTCCCTTCCTATTCTGCCATCTTGCCCCCTCCGTCTTAAGTATTTTAAAAATGAAGTTAAGCTAAATATATTAGATAAACATTTCATTAGGAGTGAAATAAAACTGCCTTAATGTTTTGTCATTTCAAAAAATATAGCTCTTATAATGCATGTATTTTAAGAAATTCTTCAAATGTATCAATCCCTTTTATTTAACCATTTTTCAGCTAACCAGAGAGACAAATACTATGGTTTATGTAAGCAAATGCCATCTTTTTAGAATCTGAGGGAAGGGGTTGGTTTGGGCAACTTGTATCACACATACCATTTGCGCATATGCATAGATGATGTATTCTGTCAACTATCACAAAACTCTGCACTACCAGGAATTCTAAAACCACGTTCAAGCTCCTCCTTTGCCTCCATGTGACACTAGTCTTTTTCTGCCCATGAGATCTCCCAGGTCTTTTCTTCAGCGCCTTCCCTATTAAGTTGCTTAAAAAGACAAGGATTCCCTGCAACCCACGGCTGCCTAAACCTTCCCATCAAGATTAAGATCTCCAGGGCCAGCGCTGCGGCTCACTAGGCTAATCCTCTGCCTTTCGGCTCCAGCACACCGGGTTCTAGTCCTGGTCGGGGTGCTGGATTCTGTCCTGGTTGCCCCTCTTCCAGGCCAGCTCTCTGCTGTGGCCAGGGAGTGCAGTGGAGGATGGCCCAAGTGCTTGGGCCCTGCACCCCATGGGAGACCAGGAGAAGTACCTGGCTCCTGCCATCTGATCAGCGTGGTGCACCAGCTGCAGCGCACCAGCCGCGGCAGCCATTGGAGGGTGAACCAACGACAAAGGAAGACCTTTCTGTCTGTCACTCTTTCTCACTGTCCACTCTGCCTGTAAAAAAAAAAAAAAAAAAAAAAAAAAAGAGAGAGAGAGAGAGAGAGATTAAGACCTCCTATCCCTGACTGCTGCCTCCACCAGGCAGCTCACTCATCCTCCTGGCCGCCCTAAGGAGCCCTCTGAAGCCAGGCAGTGTGTCCTTTCTCTCTCCTTTTTCCCAACAACAAACACCAATGAGTCCTGAGGAAGTAGGATTTTCTCTGTATACTTGGGAAAAAAAAGAAGCTCGAGAACCAATTACTGGGAAGGTCTTAGAGTTTAGGAAACACAGCCCTCTGCCCCGTCCCCTCCCCCCATGGGAGAGCTCACAGGTGTTTGGGAGAAGCCCAAAGATCTGTCTAATGGGCCACAGAAGATGCACTTAACCAGAAACCTGGGCTCTGCAGCACACTGGGCAGTGGGCATCAGGGTCAACGTGACAAGAGGGGAGCCTGACCAGGCCACACTCACATCCCAGGGCTTTAACACCCAGACCTGCAGGCAGGAGGATGCTCTCCTGGACAGCCGACAGCCTTCGTGCCGCCATGCCATCCGCAGGGAGCACTGTCCAGACCTGCAGGCAGGAGGATGCTCTCCTGGACAACTGACAGTCTTCGTGCTGCCATGCCATCCGCAGGGAGCGCTGTCTGAACAGGGAGGGAGCAAATCTCAACTCCAGTCCTCTTCCCATCCTTAACTGACACGGATCCGTTCTCTGGATTCCTGGGACTCGTTTCTAGAAAATGACCGGCTGGACAGGGCAGACCTTGACCGCCCTTTCAGTCCCAATCTATGGGAGCCGCCCCACATGCGTGGCTGAGCGCTTCTGAAAGAATCTTGTTGTAAACCTAGAGCCAACACCCAGCAAACATTTCTGAGCTCTGAGCTCTGAGCTCCGGCTGGCCCTCCTGGCATGCTCAGGGTGAGCGCAGGGCTGTGTTCCTGAGCCCGGCTCTTCCAGCAGGTCACACAGGCTGCCAGACCACAGGCAGCACCCACCACCGAATGCACTATTGCTTTTCTTCTGCTAAGAAAAACAAAAACTCTCCCAACTTCTCCTGACCTCATTTCACTCCACTTCTGTCTTCCTTGAAGCAAAATTTTCCAGAAGACCTGTTTACCCTCACTCTTTCCAATTTCTCTCCTGTTCCCTTTCAAGGATCCTCCTCTCAGCTCTGAAACTCCACAAAATGCCTCTGGAACTGGCCTGTCAAGATGAACAGGGGCCTGCGCCGTGGCTCACTAGGCTAATCCTCCACCTTGCAGCGCCGGCAGCCCGGGTTCTAGTCCCGGTCGGGGCGCCGGATTCTGTCCCGGTTGCCCCTCTTCTAGGCCAGCTCTCTGCTGTGGCCAGGGAGTGCAGTGGAGGATGGCCCAAGTACTTGGGCCCTGCACCCCATGGGAGACCAGGAGAAGCACCTGGCTCCTGCTATCGGATCAGTACGGTGCACCGTCCGCAGCACGCCGGCTGCAGGGGCCATTGGAGGGTGAACCAACGGCAAAGGAAGACCTTTCTCTCTGTCTCTCTCTCTCACTGTCCACTCTGCCTGTCAAAAAATTAAAAAAAAACAAAGATGAACAGGACGCTGGTGCTGCAACCCTGGTTCCATTCTTAGCCTTCCCCTCCATCCAGCTGCGTGTTTTACAGATGGGCCACTCCCACCTCCCCCAGACTCAGTCTGCATTCTCTTCTGCGGAAGTGAAGAAACTCCTTAGTCTCCCATTTCAGTCCAGCGGGTCTTGCTATTTCTTTGCATCCCTGAAATGTGTTTAGAGATCACTGGACAAGTATTCCCTGGCATTTACTCACTGAACATTAACTGGATGCTTGCATATGTGGGACACGCAAAAATAAATCAGACTTTGTTCTGCTATACAGGAGATTAAAATCTAGAGGGAGAAATGCAGCAGAAGTATGAACGAATACAATGCCAGGTTCATATGAAAGATAAGATTTTCAGGAAATGTGCAGATTGGGTGCTCCTGGAGTTTAGAAGAGAGATTACTTCCATGTACAACACTCTGGCAAACTTCAAGAAGGAGGTTAAACACAGAAGAATCTAGAAAGGTGGGGGCACAAGGGAAAGGCATGCAAGCAAGGAAAGAGGAAACAATTTGAATAAATGTGAAAAGGAAGAAAACGAGAGGTCAGCCGGTACCCAGTCGTGCTGGAAGGGGGCTGTATGAAGAACCATGTAAAATGTGGGTGGGGTGTGTGGGTGTGAGTTGAGTTTTAGGTACAGCAAAGTTGAAGGACTAGTTGGACAATAAAGTGGAGTCGCCCAACATGGAGCTGGAAGTATGGAACTGAAATGACTTGAAATTCAGGTGAAAGTTTTGAGGTCTTCAAAACAGAGGTGGCCAGAAAAGCGATGGCTTTATTAAGGGAGAACACAGGAGGAGTGAAAGTGAAATGATGCAGAGTTGCTTTCATATGTGCCATTCTCAGTACATAAGAGCATGCGAACTTCAGCACATTCAAGGTCATAGTCAGTCAGCAAACAGTCACTGAGCACTGCGGATGCTGACGCTGATGGGAAACAAAGGCCCTGTCTCCCCTTAAGAATCAGGTGTCCTAATCAAAGGCAATAATCACACAAAAGCAAGCACATTCATAACTCTCAACTTGTGAGTGCTAGTGTGGTATCTGACTCCACTTTCTGATAATGTAGACCCTGGGAGGCAGCAGATGATGGCTCAAGTCAACATGTCCCTACCACCCACATCAGAGACTTAGATACAGATATATAGAGAGAGATAGCTATGGACACACACACGCACACACACATAAACACACACACATTTGTGATTCAGAATAAGGGAGTGTGGTAGGCTGCTTTTCAATTTCTCAAAAAATAACAGCTGCCATTTATGGAGAACACAAGCCTTAGCAAAGACATTATTTCATATACGCCTTAGCAAAAAACACCAGTTATGCAGAAAAAAGCTGGGCTTAGAGAATTTTAATTACTCCCTGAGTTCACTGAGCAACCCAACGGGCCAAGCCAGGATGCGGTACCTGGTTCACCTGACTCAGGCTGTCCTCTGGACCAGGGTGAATATCTATTCTCTGTATGTCTGCTCTGACCCTAGAAGGCAGACTCCCGCTTCCTGGTTCTGTCACCCAAGCCTGCTCTGCTTCTGTGGGCATGAACTTGTACCCACTGCACTCTCCTTGAGGCTCCTACTGTGACCAACGCAGGGGAGAGCCAGTCAAAGCCATTGCATCCATTTACCATTGCTACGTACGTGTCACGCTAAATGTGGTAAATTAGGAGAGCATCACTACATTACTCCTCCCAAGTGCCTGGGACTACTCATGCTGCTGCACAGCTGGTGACGTGCAGGGACTGCTGAATCCCAGGCTGCTCACTCCACAGGACCCTTCTCATCCCAGGCAAAGTGCCGAGGGTTTTAAGAGTAAAACAGTAGACTCTTATAGGCTTCTTAAGGCTGATTCTCAGAACCCACGCGCCGTTTCTCTGGCCACGTTCGATGAGTTCTAGCCAGCACTGGGGCCTGCTCAGAGTGCAGGGGTGAGACGTGAGACTCCACT